>NW_003852540.1:3065865-3080267 GCF_000181295.1 Otolemur garnettii | reverse complement strand
GCTGTGATGCAACAGCACTCTACTCGGGGTGACCGCTTGAGGCTCTGTCTCAAAAAAAAAAAAAAAAAAGTGAATAGACAGCATAAAGAATGGGAGATAACATTGCAAATCATTTATCTGATAGGAGACTTGTATCTAGAGTATATGAAGAATTCTCACAACTCATTAATACAAAAAACCCCACACACAAATGGGAAAAATATCTAAATAGACATTTCTCCAAAGAAGATGGACACTGAGCATATGAGAAGATGGTGAAGATCATTAGCCATCAGGGACATGTAAATCAAAACCACGATGAAGTACCATTTCACACCTACCACGATGGCCATAATAAAAGAGGTACTGACAAGTATTGTTGACAATATGGAGAAACTGGAACCTCATGCACAGCAGTAGGAATGCAAAATGGTGCAACTTCTTTGGAAAACAGTCTGGCGGTTCCTCAGAAGGTTAAAACATAGAGTTACCGTATGACCAGCAACTAAATTCCTAGGTATAATACCCATGAGAAATGAAAACATACATCTACACAAAAAACGTGTACAGGAAGTGTTCATAGCAGCGTTATTAATGATATCCCTAAGTGAACAACCCAGATTTCCATCAACAGAAGAGAAGATGATTGAAATGTGTTCTCCTATTGGGTTATAAAAAGGAATGAAGTACTGACACATACATGTGATAATAGGCACAAATCTTGCCCCCAGACACAAAAGACCACATATTGTATGATTATGTGAAATGTCTGGAATAGACAAATTGATAGAAACATTGTAGACTAGTGGTTGTCTAGGGCTTGGGGGCTTGTTGGAGGAGGAGTGAATTGTAAAGGATACAGGCTTTTCATGGAGGGGATGAGAAAAATGTCCTGAAATTAAATAGCATGTAATGATAGTAGCAATGGTTGCACGACCTTGTGAATGTACTAAAAAAAACATTAAGTTATATACTTTAAAGTGGTATATAAGTTACATCTCAATAAAGCTGTTAAGCCAGCAATTCTCAACCTGTGGGTCATGATCCCTTTGGGGATGAATGACCCTTTCCCCTTTCACAGGGGTCACCTAAGACCATCGGAAAACACGTATTTCCAATGGTCTTAGGAACCGAGACACCACTTCTCATGTGTGGGGATAACCACAACATGAGGACTTGTATTAAAGTGTCGTGGCATTAGGAAGGTTGAGAATCAATGTGTTAAGCAGAGAGCATCTCCTTGGTCCAGCTTCTGGTGGTTCACAGTCCCGGTTCAGTCAGTTTAGCTAGAGAGATGGGTTCGTATGGATGAATCCTCACTGTGCAGGAGGGTTAGTTCTTAGGGAAGAAAGAAGGATTGTGGGCTGGGAAGACACCATAAGAAATTTTATCGAGCCACCATCAATACCCTTGGGAGTAAAGGATGATCAGCTCCCACTCCCATCCCCATTGGCAGTACCTAATATAGAATGCTGCCCAGATGCCCAGGATGTGCTTCTGCTCATTGGCCGGTCAGTAAGGCAGCCAAAGGCACACAGCTGAGGCTCCCCTAGGCACCAAGAAGTCTCCTTCCTTGGCCTCTGCTGGGCGAGGCATCTTTCCTTCTGTTGTGCAGCCCATTGAGTTCTCTGCTGAGCAGCAGACATCCTTGGGCTGTGGCCAGTGCTCCCTGATTGCTGTGGCTCCCTCCCCAGGGACCTGGTGCTCTTGACATGAAGACAGTCAGCCATGCAACTGCTGGAGGTGTCCCTGAGGCATGTAGCTCTGAAGATGGGGGCTTTGGCCTTACCATTATTAAGTACTTACTGTGTGCTGAGCTTTTTTTTTTGAGACACAGTCTCTGTTGCCCAGGCTAGATTGCCATGGTGTCATCATAGCTCACAGCAACCTCCTGTGTTCAAGTGATCCTGCTTCAGCCTCCCAAGCAGCTGGGGTGACAGGCACCTCCCGAAACATCTGGTTAGTTTTTCTATTTTTAGTAGAGACGGGGTCTTGCTCTTGCTCAGGCTGTTCTCAAACTCCTGACCTCAAGCAGTCCGCCCACCTTTAGGACTGCAGGCGTGAGCCACCATGCCTGGCCTGTGTGCTTAGCTTTCATTGCACAGTTTTCCTGGGGCATTGCTGCCGTCTCATGAAACAGATACCATTACTCTGGAGACTTGGAGAGTTTAGAAAACTTGTTCAAGTCATGGAGTTGGGATTTGAACCTGGGTCTGTGTGTGGCTCCTTTGTCCAGAGTGGAGCTGAGTGGTTTTCCTCGCCCAACTTTCCTGTGTTCTTTCCCCAGCCTGCTACCGGGCTGTGTATGTAAAGTGCTTGGCCACAGAAAGCACCTTTGCCCTGCAGCACCGAGGGAGTGAGCGTCCCTGGCTTCCTGGGAATTATCCCTCTGCCCAGGCAAGGTGTGTCTGTGGTGCCTGGATGTGGATGACCATCAGAGGCAAGGACTTACTTAACTGCTGTGGGGACAGAGAGGTTATGGGCCATGTGGGAACACTAGAGTAGGGGTAGTGGCAGAACCATGCAAGAAAAGAGGCGTGGAGTGTGTGTTGGCAGGCCCAGGTCACAGCCCTGGGTTAACAAATGGACCAATTTATCCTCTTTGGGGCTCCGTTTCTCCATCTTTAAAGTGGGAGGGTGCTGGAGTAATGACAGCCTGCTGTCTTCTAGCCTTGACCTTCTAGGAGTTTATGTTCATGGCTTGTATCCTTTTGTATTACCGTCAGGACCCAGGCGATGGTAGTGCTCACTGTTGAGTAAGTGAATGTGTGTGTGCGTGAGTGTGTTTGAGAGCAGAGGCTCTGTACACTTCATCTCCCCAGTGCTTAGCATAAAGCAGGTTCCCAGTCTGTATTTGCTGAATGAATCAATTATGGGTCATTATGCTTAGCCTCGCATATGCAGGTGGAGGGCTGGAGAGAGAGGGCTCTGTGGGGCTTAGCCCATGGGGCTTCCCCTTCTCCAGCCTACTTTGGGGGCCAGTTTGGGACAAGGTCTTTGTCTGCCATATTGAGTCAGACTAAACTTCCTCAGAGGAGGGGCCAGGTTGGTAGGGCCAGGTGTCCGAGGGGTTCCTGAAGCAGCACCCAGAGGGTAAGGACCTGAAAAAGACCTTCACTCATTTTTTTTTTTTTTTTGAAACAGCATTTTACTATGTTACTTTTGGTAGAGTGCTATGGCATTACAGCTCACAGCAACCTCAAACTCTTGGGCTTGAGCGATTCTCTTGCCTCAGCCTCCCAAGTAGCTGGGACTACAGGTGCCCACCACAGTGCTCGGCTATTTTTGTTGTTGTAGTTGTCATTGTTGTTTAGCAGGCTGGGGCCAGGTTCGAACCCTCACTTGCCTTGGTGTATGTGGCCAGTGCCCTAACTACTGAGCATGGGAGCCGAGCCTGAACCTCCACTCTTTTCTGCTGTCACCTGCCCTCTCTCCTTAGAGACTTCTGCTTCTTTGCTGAAAGAAGAGGGGTATGTGTGTGTGCTTGTGTCTGCATCCGTCCGTCTACTGCATGACCTCTAGCCACCTGAGACTACTGTCCGACATAGGAACTGACTACAATGGGATGGAGTGAGTGTAGGGGTGGGTCAGGGCAGCCGGTTTCCACTGCTGAGGGCACAGTGTCATGCACACTTCTGATGAGGGGGAAATTGAAAACCCAATGCCTTATAGGAAAAAGATTCCAACCCAGGCCTCAGTCCCTAGAAATGGTGTCTCTGGATGGGGACAGAGCATGAGATGGAGCCTGTGTGGGCCTGTACCCTCTCCTCAGGAGAGGGGTGGAAAAGGAGCCTGCATCTGGCTGGGGGCAGCATTTCTGGTGAACTGTGATTTGGCCAGAGATACCACATAGCCACCGCTATTCTAAGATTCAGATTTAACCATCCAAGAATTCAAAATACTACTAGAAATGTGGTGGCTGCCCAGGGGAGGAGCAGACAGCATGTCTCATTGTAGTTCCTCTTGGCCCCTGGTGTCCCTGATGACAGCTGCTAGAGACCTTGTCCCTGCAAGACAGAGACTGCCACGTCCAGGAAGTGCCTCTGTCTCCATTCTGGGAGAATTGGCACAAAGCACGGATGAGATCCAGGTGGTTGTTGTTGCAGCCATCTGCCTCTCCTGGTTCTCTCGGAGTTAGCAAGCCATGTTTCCATCTCGAGGGCAGAGAGTGGAGTCTGGGCCCAGGTATTTGGGCACCAAACTTTCCAGCCTTCCTTCCAGAAAGCCCATTGCTCTGCAGTTCACCCTTTGATTTTAATTTAATGGCTTTTTCATGCACTGGTTGAGGACCATGATCACCAATTCATTTCCTTACCTTTGGCCGCCAAGTTTTTTTTTTTTTTTTGGACAGTCTTATTTTGTCACCCTCGGCAGAGTGCTATGGTGTCATAGCTCATAGCAATCTCAAACTCTTAGGTTTGAGTGATCCTTTTGCCTCAGCCTTCTGAGTAGCTGGGACTATAGACGCCCATCACAATGCCCAGCATTTTTTAGAGATGAGGGTCTCGCTTTTCCTCAGGCTGGTCTTGAACTCTTGAGCTCAAGTAATCCACTTGGCTCAGCCCCTCAGAGTGCTGGGATTACAGGCGTGAACCTCCAAGTCTTTGTTTACTGTAGATTATAAGAATCTTGAGGCACTACAGAGATGTTCTAGAACCTGCTGGGCTGACTCAGCTTCTCTCCTACACACCTAGGGTGTCTGCTGAGAGTTTGCTGGGATTGTCAAGGACAGGTGGAGTTGAGGTTTTGGGGGTAGGAGGCTGAGTCAGTTCAGCTAACATGTCCTGGGCACTGGCATTCCACAGGGGGACAGACAGTTGCCGGGGGGTGGGAGAAATCCTAAGATGCCCTCTGAAGGATGGAGCGGGCCTTCCTGGAAACGTGGAGCTGCCAGAGCCATCTCCAAGGGTGTCTGAGGTCGGTGGGGAAGAGAGAGGCGCCCCAGGCAGCAGCAGCCTGCGTGGAGGCAGTGGGCGTGAAGCAGCTCTGGCAGGCGGGTAGAACCTGGAGCTGTTATTATCACCAGACAAAAAGCAGGGTGGGAGTGTGGGGAGCAGTGGGTGGGGGGCAGGCTAGGGCCTTATAGGCAGGCCATGGAGGGGGGCAGGGCTTGATTAAGGGCTTACAGCCAGGGGAGTGACATGGTCTGATTGGAGTCTGAGGGCCCATCTGACTGATTGGGGAGGCCGAGGAGGGGGAACAGGAGGTGGTGGGGGGACTGGAGGGAGTGGACTTCCCAGCTGGGAGTTGGTTTGGATGTGGGGAGGAAAGGGAGAGGTCAAGGTGGCCAGATTTTGGGGTGAGCTCAGGGACAATGCTGCTCCCATTCATGGAGATGGGAAACCAGAGAGTTTGGGCAGCTTGGGGGAGGGGAGGGAGTAAGGCTCTGAGTGTAAAATCTCCCCTGCACCCCCAATCTCTGTCTAAACTTTCTTCCATCCCGACCCTCACATCTACAACCCACAGAAGGGGGCAAAGGAGAGGTGTCTTGAGGGCCATGAGAGTGGGTCTCTTGCCAGGGGCTGCCACCCTGCTCAGCAGGTGAACTTCAGCTGGTGACTGACAGCTGGCCGTGCCAGCACTCGGGGGCACACTCCAGACACACACCAGAACATTTCCAGACACACTCCAGGAGGGGCCGAGGGGAGTGAGCCTGTTTCCCTCTCAAATATCAGACTCTGGTTTGTTGACTTCTTTAGGACGGCCCTGAGCCTGAGGACACTGCTGGCGTGTGGGGGTGAGCGTAGGCACCGGTAGGTGTGTGTGCATGCCCGCCTGTGCAGGTGGACATGAGCTTTGAGGGCCCATGTGTGGTGCCTTTTTTGGCTTTAGCAGGTTCCTATGGTAACCACGAACATGTCTGTTTTGGGATCTGAAGTCTTGGGGCGTGAGTGGCTGCAGGGAGAGGCAAGGCAGGCGGGTGCTTAGCTGGCAATTAGGCTGTGGCTTGATTTCATTACCAGGCACTAGGGCTGCACCTGGAAGTGCCATTTGCCAGACGGCCAGGTCTACAAACTCCAGGGGCCCGTGTGCTCTGGGCCTTCATCCAGCTGGTACCCACCATGCCCAGGAAGCCCTGGTGAGTCCCTATTCTGGTTTCTTGGTGGACAGAAAACTTCTCTGGAGTTGGCAGGTGGGCAGGAGGGGTTTTGCTTATTCCTGCAGCCCATGAGGGTGTTTCCTCGTGGTAGGTGAAGTGGAATGTTCCTTGATGGTCGCATGGGACAGGGCTAACTGTGTTAATGTGAAGGATAAAGGCAGGGATGCAGGAGAGGAAACTGCAGACTGAATAGCCTGTGGCCCTCCACTCTAGGCCCCACCATCCATGGGGGGCCCTCCCTCACCCTATTCAGTTCCCTGAATCTTTATGGACCTCCAGCCTCTGGCCATGCAGTGGAATTTCTTCACAGGTCTCCCCAGGCCCAGAGGCCTGCTGGCCTGGCCTGGATGGGAAGGCTCAAGGTTCTGAGGAAGTAGAGCCAGAGGACCATCCTGACTTACCAGGAGCTGGATTTGGTCAGGGCTAGGGAGGAATTGCTCCCACTGGGCTTTGGAGAAAGGCTCTTGATTGCTCAGATTTTGAATCCCTTATGCCTCTTGTCTGTGTACTTTCCAGCCTGAGCTTGGTTACCTCTGACGATGGGGAGTTTATTACCTTATTGTAATACAGCTCTGCATATTTAAAGATGAACATTCTTTTCATCTCTGTAACTGCTATTGCTTTGTCAATCTTATCCCTTGCACCCCACCCATATGGGGTCAATCCCTCCTTCTCCGGAGAGCCCTTTAGACACAGACCAGAAGGCTGTTCTTTCACCCTGAATCTCTTTATCTCTGGCCTCTCTGGGTGTGTTTGGGATTCCTCACTCCCTGGGGATCTCTGGTGAGAGGATGTAGGTTTTCTAGGCAGCATGCAGGAACCCCGTGGATGTGAGATGGACAACTAGAGACCATGAACTTTGACTTCCTTCGGTACAGATCAGTAAACTAAGACCCTGAGCAGGGATGGTCCTGATGCGAGACAGTGGAGCATGGAGGTGATGGGTGCAGGGTCAGGACACAGAAGGCCAGCACTTGGTCTGTGTGACATGCTGCCCATGGGGCCCTTTCCAGTTTCTACACCAGTTCCTTGTCCTTCCCTGAATCTGACTTAGGACCTCATCTCTTCTTTCTGAGGACAGAGCCAGCTGCCTGCAGGGTCATGGCAGGACCAAATATAACTGCAGGGAGGGGGCCTGGGGCACGGGTGAGGCTGTGCCTTGTCTGGAAGGACCTGCTCGGCCCAGTGTGGGGCACTCTGAGAGGATGCTGGCCCATCTCACCAGTTCTTCTACTTTACAAGTGCCACTGGGAATCTGCAGTTTTAGCCCTGTTTTGACAATGAACTCAAGCATTTAAATAACAGAGCTGTGTGTGGCTCACCCTGCAGACTAGACTCAGCTCAGGAAGTCACCAGTGACACCTCTGCTCCGGGCATGCCACCTCCTTAGGTTTCAGCTCCTGTTTCTCTGTGGCTGACTCCTGAATCCCTCTCCCTGGGTCGCTCCCCCAACAGTGTTCTCACCCCCACTTCAGCTGCCGACTGGTCATTTCCGGCTCAGTTTCCAGACTGGACTCGTTCTCAATTAACCTTTCCTCTGTTTCAAATCCAGTTCTTTCTCTGTCACGGGTTGAGAAGCCTCTGAGTCATTGGGGGTGGGGGGGGCTCTCCTGCCTCCTGGTTCAGGCCCATTATCTCCTGCCCAGACGGTGACAAAGGCTGTCTAATTAACCTCCTCCTCCGGTTTCTGCCAGCTCTGATGAACACATCACCCTTCAAGCCGGCCCCAGCTCTGCCCTCCCTGCTCCAGGGAGGCCCCATTGGATGGCAGACCTTTTTGGTACCAATTCCGTGCAGGTTTCTTGGCTCCCACCCTGCAGCTGGCAGGGGACTGAAGGCTCATTGGTTTATACCGCAGTGATTTCTCTTTGTGGTATTAGCATCCGTTGTCTTTGAGTCCCCTTCCTCCCCTCCTGTAGCACCGTGGCTCCCAATTTTTCTGCACTTTGGTATCACCTGGAGCAGGGCAGGGGAGAGTGTTTAAAAATTCTGATGCCTGGAAATGAGTATGCAGTGTACTCAATCAATACTAATATGAAACCAGTATATAAACAACTACACACCCACACAAAAGAAAAACACAAGTATATTTTAGTGAGGGGGAGGGGAGAAGAGGGAAAGGGGAGGGAAGAGGAGAGAGGGTGATTGGCAGGTTCTCACTTAATGTGCACAGTGTAAGGGTATACAGCACACGCCCTGGGTGAAGGGCGCAACTACACCTTGAACTTTACCTTAGAAGTGAAAACAATGTAACCTAAACATTTATACCCTCATATTAATCTGAAAAAAAACTCCCCAATTCTAGGGAGTTTATACCTAGGTTGTACACAGTTCCAATTAAATCAGAATATCTGGGGGATGAGACCCAGCGTCATTACTTTTTAACAATCTCCCGGTGATTCCATGCAGCAAAATTTGGGAACTGAAGTCCTAGGAGGTAAACAAGTGTGATGACTGTCAGTGGTTCAGGTTGGGATGTTAAGATGGGCTCTAGATGGCTGTGAGGCACTCACATTTTAGGCTGGATTCTTTACTGTAGGTGTGCGTTAAAGAGTGTTCAGTGGCACCTATGGACTCTGTACGCTAGATGCCAGCAACCCACCCCTAGCTGTGACAATGAAAAATGTCTCTAAACATTACTGTATCTCTGGGGTAGCAGTTTAAAATCTCCCCCTTGCTGTTGAGACCCACTGCTGTGGGCCCAGCCATGTTCACCTTTATAGTATTCTCAAATACAGAAGAAAAGGACAACACCAGAAGCCTCATCTTACTGGTTCATTTATGTGCTTTGGGGTCAGGCAGCCTCTGTTTAAATCTTGCCTCCATCAGCTGGATGACTTTGGGCAAGTTACTTAACCTCTCTGTGCCTCAGTCAGTTTCTGGTTTGGTTTTGTTTTCTTACAAAGACCTCTTGACTTTTGCTCCCGTCAGAGGGTGGGACTTGCTTGGCATTTTCATCATCTGTATCTGTGCTTGTGCTTCTTAGTCTGCATGGATCACGCCTTTGCTTCTCTCCCACCCCACCCCATCGCCACGTTAGTACCCGGATCCCGCATCCTCTCAGGGCCAGCTGAAGTGCAGCTGCCTCCTCACACACCCCCTTCCCTATCAGGATTGAGCCCTCCCTTCTTCATGGCCTTGGAGCAGCTGGAACCTCAAGGGTCATAGTCACCTCCTCCTGCACTGTGGTGGTCTGGTGGCTTCTGTCTTTGTCCCTCTCTCCTTGAGATCTAAGACCATGGGAACCTCCAGGGTGCCCAGCCTAAAGGGTGTTCAGCAGCATCTATCACTGTTTGTAACTCAGGTGAGGTGGCAGTCCCCTCCCTGCCTCGGGCTGAGTTGTGATCCAGCAGGTTACCACAGTGTTACCCCCACACGCCCTACACCCAGCTCATTCTGAGAGGGTGGAGTAGGCGGAAATCCGTGCCTGGCAGGCCACAAAGCCACATAACTGACTTTTGGAGCCCTAGCCTGGGTTGGAGGGGAGAGAGAGTGTGTGAGGGAGAGACTAAGCCATAGTCCCTTTCTGGACTGCTTTGCTGCTGGTGGATGCCACCTAGAATTCAGGAGCTTTGGTTTTTGGACTTGCCCAGTCTTGTTCTGGGCCCAGGAATAGGACTCAGGAGGGACAGCCCCATCTGCACCCTGCCACCCCCTGTTCAACCCTGCTGGCCAGCTGAACTGACACTGGACCAAGGGCTGCTCACCCTGGTTGCAGCATAGACTGACCTAGCAGAGTGTGTTAAAATGCAGCTTCCGGGGCTCTACCCTGGGAACTGGGGATTCTGCTTCATCAGACCGGGGTGGGGCCCAGGAAACCCATGTGTTATCAGCGCTGAGATGGTGCTTACAATGCAGCTGGGTTTGCAGCTGCCTGGGAACCAGTGCCATTTAAAGCACTTTCCCCTCACAGCACAGATTCTGTGGTTAGGTTCATGTACTCTGGGTGACCTTGGGCATGCTGCAGAACCCCTCTGTGTCCCAATTTCTTTATCTGGGCATAATAATAGGATCTACCTATAGGGACTCTTGTTGTGAGGTTTAAATGAGATAATCCAGTCGAAAAATGGAGCACAGTGCCTGGTGTGCAGCGCTTGATAAATGTTTCTGATCTTATTAATAATAGTCCTGGGCTGTGTGGTCGCACACCGTAACCATGTGACATGCCCACATGCCTGCAAACATACTCACACATACCCACACAAGCAAACTGGATCAACCCAGGCCCAAGCCTGCCTGCTAGAGACAGATGCGTGCCTACATCACTGCAACACGCATGAGCGCGCAGTCACCCGGCAGACGTCGTCAGGAGGGCAGATGTGTGTGTACACAAGGCTCAGGCAGGCAGGCTTTTCTTTTATTCATACTCCGACATTATTCCTGGAGTTAGCGGCACCTGGGCTGAGCTCAGGGAACCTGAAGTGCCCTTTGTTTCCATAGCAACCAGAATGCAATAAAAATAGGAGGAAGAGGAGGGAAGACTCAGGAAAGGACGGAGCCAGCTGCTAGGGACATCCTGCCTGCTGGGGGCCTTGTTTCCACATCCTCGTCTGCACTGAGGTGCTACGGCAAACCTCTGGGTGCTCATGACATGGAATTGATGGTTGTCGACATTTTGTCTTTTTCCTCAAACCTTTTTTTCTTATTGTAATAAAATAGATAACATAAAATTTCCCATTTTGACCACTTTTCATATCACATTCAGCGGCATTAAGTACATTTACAATTTGTGCTCCTATCCCCACTATTGCTGGAACTTTTTCATCATCCCGAACTAGAACTCTGATCCATTGAACAACAGCTCCCCATTCCTCCTTCCCCCAGCCCTTGGCAACCACCCTTCTACTTTCTGCCTCTGAATTTGACTACGCTACAATCTTCATATAAGTGAAATCTTACAGCATTTGTCCTGTTCTGTACGGCTTGCTTCACTGAGTTCATCATGTTGTAGCATGTATCAGAATTTCCTTCCTTTTTAAGGCTGAATAATATTCCACGCATGTATATATACTATATTTTGTTTATCCATTCATCTGTTGACATTTGGGTTGTTTTCATCTTTTGGCTGTTGGGAATGATGCTTCAGTGAACATGGGTGTACGAATACCTGTTTGAGTCTCTGGTTTTAACTCACTTGAGGTAGAACTGTTGGATCATATTGTAATTCTATGTTTAATTTTTTGAAATTTTTTTAAGTTACAAAAAGAGGGCGGCACTTGTGGCTCGATGCGTAGGGCGCTGGCCCCATATACCGAGGGTGGCAGGTTTGGACCCAGCCCTGGCCAAACTGCCACAAAAATATAACCAAACATTGTGGCAGGCGCCTGTAGTCCCAGCTACTCGGGAGGCTGAGGTAAGAGAATTGCCTAAGCCCAAGAGCTGGAGGTTGCTGTGAGCTGTGACACCATGGCACTCTACTGACGGTGACAAAGTGAGACTCTGTCTCTAAAAAAAAAAGAAAGGTGCGTAGTGGCTCACACCTGTTATCCCAGCACTCTGGGATAAGGTATGAGGTATGTGGATTGCCCCAGCTTGGGAGTTCTGAAACTAGCCTGAGCACGAGCTGAGACCCGGTCTCTACCAAAAATAGAAAAACAAGCTGGGCGTTGTGGCAGGCACCTGTAGTCCCAGCTACTTGGGAGGCTGAAGCAGGAGAATTGCTTGAGTCCAAAGAGTTTGAGGTTGCTGTGAGCACTCTACCCAGGGTGACTGAGACTGTCCCCCCAAAACAAGCCAACGAAAAACAAACACAGATCGAATTAATGTTCTTATAATCATTTCTTCTTGGCCTCCATTTGGCTCTGGGCACTATCAGGAAATTGGTGCATTTTCTCTCAGCCCATGTTTTTAATACTGTCACATCATACATCATACATCATACATCCTAGAAACACAGTTTTGGGACACATGATGTCCTTTTGAATGTGTGTGAGGTAGTGTTCTGGCATCAAACTGCCTGGGTTCGGATTCTGACCTTGCCACTTAGCAGCTGTGAGACCTCAGGCAGGTTAATTAATCTCTATGTGCTTCAGTTTCCTAATCTATAAAATGGGACTAATAGTAAAACCTAAAGCCTACTTGTAAGGTTATTCTGGGGACTAGATAAGCTTAAAACAGTGAGGGGATATCGTGTGCAAGGATGTGCTCCTTGTTACTGTGATAGTTTTGCTTTTGTGCCCCTGCATTTGGTTTTCAGAATCTATCCATAGTGTCATAGTTCCTTCTTTTTAATTGCCATGTCGGATTTATTTGTACAGGCATATTACCTTTTATTCTACATTTCCCCACTCTATCCCTCTGGCTAGACACTAGGTTGTTTCCATTTTCTGACATTGCGAGCAGTGTTTTCAGTGGCTGTCCCCTCACCCGACCCTGTGCATTTTCATGAAGGGTGACCAGAGGAGGGATCTGGAGGTGGAATTGTGGGGTTGCAGCTCTGCTAGATGATGCCAAGTTGCCCTCCAGAGAGCATTTATCATTTACACTCCTGCTGGGGGTGTTTGAGAATTCTGGGAGAGTCCTATTCCCCATGTCCTCACTGATATTTAATTTTCACATTGATTTGAACAACAAGATCACATTTTATCTTATTATTTACTATACAAACATTAATGTAACTCTGAATAAGCAAATTGTCAGATGACAGTGTCCAAGTCTCTCTCCCTAGGCCCAGGGGATGAGCTCCCATTCTCCTTTTCTCTGTGCTCTGTCACAGGCATTTTCCTATATTGGTACAGTCTTTTTTCCCTTTTTAATTTTATTTATTTATTTTTTGAGACAGAGTCTCACTATGCTGCCCTGGGTAGAGTGCTGTGGTGTCACAGCTCACAGCAACCTCAAACTCTTGGCTTAAGCGATTCTCTCGCCTCAGCCTTCCGAGCAGCTGGGACTACAGTCACCTGCCACAATGCCCAGCTATTTTTTGGTTGTAGTTGTTGTTGTCTGGCAGGCCTGGCTGGGTTCAAACCCACCAGCCTCAGAGTATGTGGCTGGCGCCCTAGCTGCTGAGCTACAGGCCCCGAGCACTTTTTTCCCTTTTTTAAAAATAGAATTTTTTTCCTGATTATAAAAATAGTATATGCTCACTGTAGAAAATTTAGAAAATACACATATTCAGATTAAAAAAATAAACCACCATCACCCACCATCCAAAATGTTATCATTTTGATGTGTTTCTTTAGTCTTTTATATGTTTTTTTAGCTTTCCTTTAAAATTTATTACATAGTAATATTTTTCAACATCATTAGGTGTTTTTTAAAAACATGATTTAAATTGTTGCATACCACCTATGATTATGATGTCCCGTAATTTATTTCATCATTGCTTTATTTTTAGATCTTAAGATTGTTTTCAGTTCCTAGAAATCAAACAAATAATGCTGCAGAAACATCCCTGAATATAAATCTTGTATGTGTGTGTCTTTATTTCCTTTGACTACCCCGAAATGTTTCACATGCTTTTAATTTTGTTGAGAAAATATGTTTTAATGATTCTCACTCATTTTTCTTTTCTCTGTTGTACAGGCTGGAGTGCAGAGCCATAATCACAGCTCACTGCAGTCTCTAATTTAAGTTTAAGTGATCCCCTTGGCTTAGCCTCCCAAGTAGCTAGGACTATAGGCACAGGCCATCACACCTAGCTAACTTTTTTCTTTTACTTTTTGTAGAGATAGGTCTTGTTATATTGCTCAGGCTGGTCTTGAACGCCTGGCCTTAAGTGATGCTCCCATCTCAGCCTCCCCAAGTGCTGAGATTATACGTGTGAGCCACTGCACCTGGCTGTTTCCTCCCTCCCCCCTTTCTTTCTTTCCTTCCCTCCCTTCTCCTCCTTCCCTTCCTCTCTCCCTCCCTCCCTCCCTTCCTTCCTTCCTTTTTTCCCCTTTCCTTTTGAGTCTTGCTTTGTTTCCCTGGGTTAGAGTTCAGTGGCATCACCATAGTTCACTGCAGTCTCCAATCCCTGGGCTCTAGTGATCCTCTTGCTTCAGCCTCCTGAATAGCTGGGACTACAGGCATGTGCCACAACACCTGGCTAACTAGCTGTCCGTTTTTCTACTGGAGTGTTCTTTTTCTTATTGATTCATTAGAGCTCTTTTCCTATCAAGGCTTCTACTCCTTTGTTGTTCATTGTTTATTTCCAAAAAATTGATCTCCATTTGCTCTTGCCTAAAAATTTGACTCTGTTGTTTTTTAATGGAAAGTTGTAAGCTTTTTAGGTGGTAAAATCTGTTGGTCTTTTTGTTACTTGTATTTTATGCTTAGAAAAATCCTTCTCCAACAGAAAGTTGATAGTTGCATATATATTATTTTATTTTTCTTCTTCTTC
>NW_003852540.1:3042582-3064741 GCF_000181295.1 Otolemur garnettii | reverse complement strand
TTGTTTGGCAGGTCCGGGCTGGGGATTCGAACCTGCCACCTTAGGTGTACGTGGCTGGCGCCTTAGCCGGTTGAGCTATAGGCGCCGAGCCAGCCCTAGACTTTTTTAACAATTTTTTTCCATTTCCCCTACTACATTCTGTATGTCCTAAGGTCTATTTTTTGGGTTCCTGTCTGTGTCCCTTGACCCATCTGTTGAATCATGTACAGGCTCAGAGGTAAAAAGAGCAAGGTGTGCTCAGGTAACATGGGCAAGACTGAGGGATTGGGTCCAAAGAGTAGGGGGCCTGGATTGTAGTGGGCAGCCTGGAAGGTCAGGCTTTACAGAGTCCATTTAATTTGTTGAGCTGTGGGGAGAGTGTTGAAGGTTGTGAGCAGAGGGGTGAAGGGCTCCATCAGGCTCTCCAGGAAGGTCCCTGTGGCTGGACTCAGTGGAATCCTGTTACGAGTGGATGGACAGGGTCCAGCACATCTGCTCAAGAGAACAGGTGTAGGTGGCGTGGAAGCAAACAGGTGGCTGCAGGATGTCACTTGGTAGAGCCTACAAAACACGGAAGCTGACAGACTTGGTTTAGGAGGAAAGTGGACAGCCGAGAACGCCCCAGCGTAGCATCTAGGTGGTTTCGATAATCATTCTATGAACCAGGATTTTTTCAGATTGTAAAAACTTACATGATGATGGTTTAATATAAAGCTGTATGTAATAATAATTGTAGAAAAACTTAAGTGCTTATTCTCTGCAGCTGTACTGTGTAAAATACTTATATGTGTGTTATCTCGATCCTCACATCCTCCCTGCAAGATATTTGATTGGATTCCTATTTGACGGGTAAAGAAATGAGGCTCACAGAGGCTATTAATTGCTTAAGATCACACAACTGGTAATTTGGGAATTGAAGCAGGTTTGTCTGTTTCCAAACCCAGGCTTGTGCCTGCAGTAAGGATGCATAGAAAAGTCTCCCGCAGCTCCTCGGTCAGCTTGGATCCAGCTCTTCCAGGGTTGGGGTGTATAGCATCCTAGGGAATTGGGGCACTGCCTGGGCGTGGCCTGGTGGTCCCTCTCATCCTCTGTAGCAGGTGTCCATTGCCTCCTGTTGCCTTCTCTGAGTGTGTTCTGTGTTCATGCTCCTAAAACAGGATCCAGTTGGTCAGCTGGTCATCATATATACTATTGCCTTCCACTCTTTGTGGAAGTGGCCAGAACCTGCTTCAAAGAAGCCTAACTAAAAAGGGAGTATCTTTTGTTCCTGTATCTGGGAGGTCCACGGGCTTGTCTCTCTGGCTTGAGGTACAGCTGGATCTCAGCGGTCATATAATCCTCCAGACTAGTGCTGTCAATTTAAGTTAAGTGCAATTAAAAATTCAGTTCCTTGGTTGTACTAGCCACATTTCAAGTACTCAGTGCCCACATGTAGCTGGTGGCTACGGTACTGAACAACATAGGTACTGAACATTACAGATCATTTCCGTCATTACAGAAAGTTCTGTCGGACAGCACTGCTCAGAGATCCGAAGGCCAGACCTCCCCTGAGGACTTCCAAGGTCTGGACAAGTCCAGAGGTTCTATAGCACGTGGTTTGTCTCTTGCGCAGGAATGCTCCTAAACTCCCACTAGGTGGCGCCAAGGAGGTGGCCACAAATGTATCTATGGCAGCTGAGAACTCAGCCTCCCTGGGCCTGTGGACAGGAGCAGAGAGAACTGTCACATGGAGAGTTTTCCAGTCCCACAGTCCACATCCAGTTCAAATGTAATATGCTGTGGGGCCTGATATCTCCCACATTTACACACATGCAGGTACATGCATCCAAATGTGACCACACAGATTCACCCAGGGTCACATACACAGTTATATCTGTTCTTAGGAACATAGTCCTAAAAACACACAGACGTGGTCCATGCCACATTCTGTTATAATGGCAACAAAAATAGCTGCCAATACCCCAGTACTCACTGTGTTACTTCATTCCGTCCTCACACCTGTCTTGTGAGGTGGCTCCTGTTCTTAAATGGAAGAAACCAAGGCTCAGGGGCCAGGCATGGTGGCTCATGCCTGTAATCCCAACACTCTGGGAGACTGAGGAGGGTGGATTGCTTGAGCTCAGGAGTTCAAGACCAGCCTGAGCAAAAGTGAGACCCTGTCTCTGCTAAAAATAGAAAAACTAGCCTGGTGGTGTGGTGGGTGCCTGTAGTCCCAGCTACTCAGGAGGCTGAGGCAGGAGGATTGTTTCAGCTTAGGAGTTTGAGGTTGCTGTGAGTTATAATCACATCATTGCACTTTTCCAGAGCCACAAAGTGAGGCTCTAAAAAAAAAAAAAATAATGGCCAAGGTGCAGGGAAGTTAAGTGGCCTGCCCCTGCCCCAATCACACATTGGTACGAGTCAGAGAGTCAGAGCTGGCCTCCAGCCAGGATGGGCTCTGTGTACACTTAGTTCTGAGCACAGGCACCCAGGTCTAGGACCATGTGCAGTCCTAGGCCAGTCCCAGGCATCGAAGGGTGGACTTGTGCCTGCAGTCACACAGACACACACACACACATGCCGCTTTTCCCCTGAGGCCTCATGCTGGTGCTGGGGTAGGGGTGCGTGTTCTAACAGAGGAGTCAGGTATGGGGAGAGATGACTGCTGCTCTCCTGGGATGTGAGGCTCAGACATGGGGAAAATGTCTTGGTAGAGTTTAAAAAGCCATAAACAGGCTTCAGCAGTCACGGGTCGCGGTGCAGACATGGCCAAGTCCAAGAACCACACCACACACAACCAGTCCCAAAAGTGGCACAGAAATGGCATCAAGAAGTCCTGATCACAAAGATATGAATCTCTTAAGGGGGTAGATCCCAAGTTCCCCAAGAAGCACAACAAAAAGGGGCTGAAGAAGATGCAGGCCAACAATGTTAAGGCTGTGAGTGCACCTGCTGAAGCTCTCAAGGCCCTTTTAAAGCCCAAGGAGGTTAAGACCAAGATTCCAAGTGTGCCAGCCATAAACTCAGTCAACTTGCCTACATTGCCCTCCCCAAGCTTGGGAAGCGAGCTCGTGCACGCATTGCTAAGGGTCTCAGGCTCTGCCGGCCAAAGGCCAAGGCCAAGGATCAAACGAAGGCCCAATCTGCTGCTTCATCTGCAGCTCCAGCTTCAGTTCCAGCTCAGGCTCCCAAAGGTGCCCAGGCCCCCACAAAGGCTCCAGAGTAGAGGCATCTGTCTGCCATGAGGACAAAAGGACTGCTGTGACCTCTAGGCTGCTGTTTATATGGGTCTTCCTGTGCTATTTGTACAAATAAACCTGAAGCAGGAAAAAATAAATAAAAAATAAAAAGCCATAAACAGGGGTGGTCCTGCTGGATCTGGTGTTATGGGGTAGAGGATGGTGTAGGCCTGGCTTTCTGATACCTGACCTCTGACACTTTCTCTGTTTAAACCTGAACCCAGGTTTTCCAGGTTCTGTTGTAGAAACCCTACCAGCCAGCGAGTAGGATGGGTCCCCTCTTTCCCCCGGACCATATTTGTTCCTGGTCATGTGAGACTGGGAAGGCTGTTTTCAGAGGTCACGTCTGATGTCATGTAGACTTGGTCTCCCACCCTGGGCCCATGTTCCTCAGAGTAAACTGGAACCCAGCCTTTATCTGGGGAGCCTCAGTGATGTCTGCATACTCTGTCCCCCCAAACGGTGTGGATTTGGGAATTCGTAAGTGTTTGAGAAAGAAAAACCATTAGGATTCTGATTTAGTGAAAAAACCATTTTTCCTTCATCCCCCCCCCTCCCTTTTCCTTTATCTTTTTCTTGGTGTCTCACAATCCATTCTGAGTCCATGCCATATACAGAGCATGTACTATTATCTCTGCAGTGAAGGTGGCCCTGGGACCTTCTTAAGTAGCAGTGCCCCACATGCTCCTCTCCGGGTCAGCTGTCCAGGACTCTCAGATCACACACCCACCCACCCGAGGTCAAAAGAGGCAATCCCTGAATAGCCCTTTAACCAATACGACTGCTGAAAAGAATACAGAGTAATCACTGGGGAATTCCTGAGCAAACAGAGTGGGGAACCAACAAAATGGAGGAAGAAATAGTGTATTTATTGGTCACTAATTCTGAGCAGAAGGAAGGAGGCTTGGCCAGAGAGGAGGAGGAAGACGCAGGTGGAGATATCCGTGGTGGTTCTAAAAGGGAACGCTTGGAATCTTCGAGGAATTTCACTGTATGGCTGCCTCCCCCATTGTCCCCTTCCCGGCTACAGGAAAATCATCTTCCATGAAACTTAGGAACCAGGCTGCACAGTAGGAGGTGAGTGGCGGCAAAGTGGCTTCATCCTTATTTATAGTCACCAGCCACTCCCCATCACTTGCATAACTGCCTGAGCTCCGCCTTCTCCCCCTCCAGGTGCCTGGTACCTCTCAATCAGTTGTTGGTGCCAAAAAAGCTTGGAGACTCTGGTCATACAGTGTCCAGTCTCACCCCCAAAGCTTTCAAATATAGACAATGGTATTTGTCTAACCTGTCACAGTAGGGTCGTGTTTTGGCTTACGGTCTGGACAGGAGGAGGGAGAAGATAGGAGAAGAAGCTTTGCTGTTATAACTGGGTCAGAATTGGAGTAGAGAAAGGAAGAACGTGAGTGTTCATGCCTTTGACTGAGCTGTTGGCAACACTGAGGTCAGAGGCAGGAGAAATGAAGCTATTTGTTTATCTAATGAATATTTATATTTATTTATTTAGATATTTATCTAATGCATATTCACTAGCTTTTACTTTGAGCCAACCAGTGTTTTAGGAGTCAGGGGTCCCTTTGTTGAATCCTGCCTCTGCCACTCATTACTGAGGTTACCTTGGGCAGCCCCCTGAACCTCTCCGAGCCTCTCTTTCCCTATCTGGACAGTGGAGATGATGAGAGCAGCGTCCCTACTTCATAGGTATGTTTAAAGATTAAGTGAGATAATATGAAAGTATTTGGCACCATCCTTGGCACAGAGTTAGTGCTCATCACCGAAGCTGTTGCTGAAGATGGAGTGGTTAGGTGTGACTAGGGTCTGGTCCCTGCATCCAAGGAACTCATACTCCCTGGGGGAGATGGACATTTAAGTCATTTGCAAAGGAAATGTGGTAGAGACATGGGAAAAGCAGTGACTTCTTGGTGGTATCAGGGATGGCTTCCTAAAGGAAGTGCTCTTTTAAGGTGGAAAAGGAATCCCCGATGAGGAGAGGGTTGGAGGGAGAATTTCAGACTGAGGAAACAGCAAGGGCAAAGGTTTGGGGTGCATGGGGAAGTGTCTGGGGCATGTGGAAAATAGTCAGGGTTCCAGAAATGGATGGAGGGACATGGCAGGAATAGCACAGAGGCGAGTGTGAGGTCTGCTCAGGGAGGGTCTGAATGTGGTGCTGAGGCATTGACAGGTGCCCCAGAAGAGTAGGATAGGGGTGGGTCCACTTATTCCTCAGTGCCTTGAGAAGGTAGCTTTGGGGGTCCCGGGATGAGTTAGGGAGGGAACGGTTACTGTGCTCCTGAGGAGGACTGGGGGCTGAACCCCAAGGTGGATTAGGCTGGGTAAGGCCCTGGACAGGTGGGATCCTCAGACAAGGGAGTCTGGTCCCATGTAAAGGGGGCTCATGGAAACAGGTTTCACGCCCAGGGGATCTGCA
Source organism: Otolemur garnettii (assembly GCF_000181295.1). Classification (NCBI taxonomy): domain Eukaryota; kingdom Metazoa; phylum Chordata; class Mammalia; order Primates; family Galagidae; genus Otolemur; species Otolemur garnettii. Next base: position 3,059,116 of record NW_003852540.1, on the reverse strand, counting down.
AAGTAGTCATGTGGGCCATGAGGAAGGGAAACCCAGTCTGTGGTGTGGGGGTGGGGGAAGATAATGACCTTAGCCTTGAACACGGTGAGTTTGAAGAGCTTGAGAATCATCCCTATGGAGTTTGAAGTTGGTTCTTGGAGAGCGAGGCCGAACGACTACAGAATAATTCATCTGGTCAATACTGGGTGCCAAAGCCTGCTGTGAGTGCACCCGTGGTGGACAGCTCAGACCCTACCAGGCCTGTGGTACTTTCCAGTGGGGGTGAGGGCAGAGAGGAACAGAACAAAGAACTCAGAAGGCTGCAGATGGTGCTGAGGGCTGTGAAGGAACCAGAGCAGTGAGGTTACGAGGGTGTGGGTGGACATGAGGTGGCTCAGGAACAGTCTCTGCATAGAAGTGATGCTTGTGGACCGGGCGCAAAGGCTCACACCTGTAATTCTAGAACTCTGGGAGGCTGAGGCAGGTGGATTGCCTGAGCTCACAGGTTGGAGAACAGCCTGAGCAAGAGCAAGACCCTATCTCTAAAAATAGCTGAGTGTCGTGGCGGGCGCCTCTAGTCCCAGCTAGGAGGCTGAGGCAAGAGAATAGCTTGAGCCCAGGAGTTTGAGGTTGCTGTGAGCTATGATGCCAGGGCAAAGTGAGACTGTCTCCAGAAGTGACACTTGAGAGGGGACCTGGCTGTGAGGATATGGGGAGAAGAGCATCCCAGGCAGTGGGAAAGCCCTGGCGGCTGTGAAGATGAGGAAGAGCCTAGGCTCTGAGAGCAGGCTAGGAAGGTGGGGACAGGGGGACGGGGACAGGTAGGGGGAGGTGGTTTAGCCTTGTCCTGTGCAGGCTGAGAGTACAGATAGTCCTCGTTGTGCCAGCAGGTGGCACTGTTAGTCTAGGACTGGACATGGACTGGAACACAAATGGACCCTCAGGTGCGTTGGGCTCAGGCTCGTGACTCCCAAAGTGGGCTCCTGCTGGCTCTGCCCCCTTCTTCTGCCCCCGGGGGCGGGGGAAGCTAGGGCAGAAGAGCAGTTGTAATGGTTTCCTGACTGCTGTGCTTCCCGATGGGTCTTGTTTTCAGCATTTCTTTGTTCCCCTCCTCTCTGGAGGTGACCGTGCACTCCCCATTTCTGGATGTCTGTGTCTTTCTCCTGTCCCTTTGCTTCTCTATTTTGCTCTCCCAATCTTTGCTCCTCCCTCTCCCTGTCACTCCCTGGGGCAGCTGCTTCCTGTCTCTAAGATTAATGATTTGCTTTCCTGATGTAGCTCAGAGGGAGAGGGTGGGGAGTTGGGGTCAGGGAGCTATTCTTTCTTACTCAGAGCCTTCCTCTCCTTCCTGTGGCTTCAGTTCTCCGTGAAAGACTGGGGTGGCATAGTGACCCTTCAGCATGGAATGTTCCCAGGAACCCTTAGCTCCAGGACCCCTCAGACCCACTCCCAGGGCCCAGCCTGGTTCCCCTTCAGCATATCCAGCAGGCAGCCCTGGCTTTACAACCTCCCTGACAGTTCCAACTAGGCCTTGAATTGAGAAGGGAAAACTGGATGGTATGACATATGATAGATAGATAAAAGAGCAGAAGAGCTCGCTGTAGGGTTTTTTTTTTAAGACAGGGTCTTGCTCTGTAACCTGAGCTAGAGTGCAATAGTACCATCTCAGGTTCCAGCAACCTCTGCTGGGCTCAAGAGATCCTCTTTCCCCAGCCTCCTGAGTAGCTGGGACTATAAGCGTTGGCCACTATACTCGGCTAATTTCTTCTATTTTTAGTAGAGGCGGGGTCTCATTTTTGCTCAGGTTGGTCTCAAACTCCTGGCCTTAAGTGATCCTCCTGCCTCGGCCTCCCAGAGTACTAGAATTACATGTGTGAGCTACTGTACGTGGTCTAGGTTGTTACGAAAGGATTATTTTAGTTGACAGAGATAAAGCTTCTATCTTGTACCCCATGCTCTGTGGAGACCAAACTAGCCAGAGCCTGGTGTTGGTCTCCATTCTGTTAGATGTTGGAGTTAAGGCTGTGGTTTAAAGGGTCCTATCCTTGGCTTTGGTTTGTGTGCACGTGTGTATATGCAGGGTTGTGGCAGGTGTACATAAGTATGTGTGAAGATCTGAGAGCAGGGTTAGGCGAGGGTGACGTGCCTGTTTCCAACTTTTTATTTTGAAAATTACCAACGTGAACAAAAATTAGAAAACGAGTACAAGGTAACACCTGTATTCACTTAAAGTCACAACTTTTCACATTTTGCCCTAGTTTTCTCTCTTTTTCTCTGCATAATGGTAGTCAGATAGAGAAAATAAGTCTCAGACATCGCGGCACTTCACACCTAAATATTTCAACATGTGTCTCCTCAAAATAATGTCATTCTCTGATATAATGGAAATGCTCTTATCCCATATAATAAAATTTGTATTAGTTTAGTAATCTATTATGCAGTCCACATCCAAATGTCTCCAGTTGCCCCTAAATTTGAGTATGGATGGCATATTATATTATTAACTTATGGTTAATGGACACTGATTGTACTTAGTTGTCACATCTCCTTTTGTCTCTTTAAATGTAGAACAGCAGACCTGGAAAAGATGGTTTGTAGAACGTCCCACATTTTGAATTTGTCTGAATGTTTCTCTTTTTTTTTTTCCCCAACGTTTTCCTTGAATAGTCCTTGACTTTACTGAAGGAAGATAAAATGAGTGGCCTGCTTACTAACAGCAAGGTGGAAGGGAGAAATTCCTCCCTCACGTGTTTCCCTCCCCTTTGGGTAGAGGTTCACTATGTTAACTAACTAGGTTACCAGTGGCCAAAACCTAACTCTAATTGGCTTAAGGAAAAAAAAAAGGTTCCAAAAGATAGAAAGGAAATCCAGGAAAACTCTTGTATTTGAGATACATATATATATGTATAAATAAATAAAAAACTGGCTTTAGGATCTCCTGGATCCAGGTGGGTGAGACAGTATCATCAATCTGTTTGTCTCTGTCTCTTGGCTCATCCACAGGCACCTCTCCTCTCATGTTACAAGACAGCTACAGGCAGCTCCAAGCTGCCACTTTGGAAACCTCAGTGGGAATTATTATTGTTGTTGTTATTGACAGTGTTGCACTCTGTTACCTAGGCTAGAGTGTCATGGCATCAGCCTAGCTCACAGGAACCTCAAACTCCTGGGTTCAAGTGATCCTCCTATCAGCCTCCTGACTAGCTGGGACTACAGGACCTGCTATGATGCCTGGCTAATTTTTCTATTTTTAGTAGAGACAGGGTCTTGTTCTTGCTAAGGCTGGTCTCGAACTCCCAAGTTCAAGCAATTTTCCCACCTCAGCCTCCCAGAGTGCTAGATTACAGGCGCGAGCCACTGTGCCTGGCCCTCAGTAGATATTATTAAGCTTCTTCTTTCTTTCCTTTTTTTTTTTTTCTTTGCAGTTTTTGGCCTGGGCTGGGTTTGAACCCGCCACCTCTGGCATATGGGGCCAGTGCCTTACTCCTTTGAGCCACAGGGAACACCCTCTTTTTTTTGTTGTTGTTGCAGTTTTGGCTGGGGTTGGGTTCAAACCCACCACCCTGGGTATATGGGACCAGTGCCCTATTCCCTGAGCCACAGGCGCTGCCCAAGCTTTTTCTTTCTATGGTGCCTGTAAAAACTAGGTGTTCACTGTCTCTGGACCAGCTATGTATATGTGTGCATTCCTGAAGCAGTGGTGGTGCCCTGGTGACTAGAACATGTGGATTGGCCAGGCCTGTACCATGTACCCATCCCAAAGCTTAGAGTGGGTAGGCTGAGAGAGGGACAGTCCCACCTCAACCACAAAACCAGCAGTGGCATCACGGTGCTCCACAAGAGAAAATCAAGATGTCAACAGTAGGAAGGGACCTGGGTACACAGCAGGTGGAAAAGCAGATTCTGCTTCATCTGATGAGAGGCACGGTGAGCCTCTGCATAATGGTAGTAAGACAAAGAAAGGCTCATCTGAGCCTCTGATTGGCCGAGTCAGCTCCAAGTCTCCAGGGGCCTCCAGTCCTCTTCAGTTTGGATTTGCAGGATCAGCGTCTACCGGGACCCTCTGTATCTGGGCTCATGTTCTGCTTCTTAGTAGCTGTGTGATCCTAGATGGGAGAACAAACCTTTCTAGGTCCTGGTTTACTGGTTGAGCAAATGAGAATGAGGTTCATTTTCCTTCTCCACAGGGCTGAGCGTATTCACACTAGGTGTGAAAGTCCTTGCACACTGTGCAATGCCCAGGGGAGGGGTTGTGTTTATTGCTCTGCAAAGCGACACTTCTGCTTCAGGGCGAGCAGGGCCTTGGAGTTTTTCCTGGGATAGTTGGGGTAGTGACCTGTACTGGGCCACAGAATTCTTGGGATTTCTCTGCAGATGAGCATAGAATGGGGCAGAGCACTATTCCACAGTGCTCTGGGAATCCAGAGATGGACTCTGCCCTCCGCTTGTCTTCTGAATTCCAGGTGAGGAAGGGAAGAAGGTAGAAGTCAATGGATGAGCTGGTGTGGCAACTCCCAAACTGGACCTGGGAGAGGTGACATTAGTATAAGCACCAGCACTGCCTGACACTGGTCACCAGAGAGAACGCTACATAGCTCAGACTCTCAAACGTATAATTCTCCTTTGCTCTCTCTCTCTCTCCCTTCTGTCTCTCTTCCTTCCTATAGTATTTATTCCACTCCGTCCTTCCCATAGTATTTATTGAGAGGATGGTGGTAACCAAGATATACACGGTATCTACCTTCACGGAGTTTACATTCCACTGGGGGCAAACAGATCAACAAATAAGCACACTGACAATTTAAAAACTCACTCCAAACCTCAAACTGGAATACTGCTATTCCAGGTGTTAGGTGCAGAATAACCAAGAGGGTATACGTACGTCAGGTGAGCAGTCAAAGAAGGCCTCTCTGGGGAGGTGACATTCTTTTGGGACAGATCTACAGCTGAAGAAAACAGGTCAGATGATTTCCCTGTTGGATGGTTAGGCTGCATTATATCGTCAGTTACATGTCTGTCTGCACTTACCCCCCTTGCATCCCTCTCCACTGCCTTGCAAGGCTGGGTGGGTTGAGACTGTTTCTGGTTCAGGCTCTCCAAGAAAGGGAGGAAGAGCTTTGCTTTTTCAGCGTCACAAAGAGAGCGATTCCCATCACTGAAAGGGGGCCGTGTGAAGGTCACTGCTGGCCTTACTGGGCACGGTCTTAGATACCCTTCCCCATGCATTCCCTTGCTGGGAAAGGGTGACAGTTGGTTTTTATGCCACAGCTCACTCTGATCCTTGGAACTGATCTGATGCATTCAAAAGAAGGAAGTTATTGAAACACTTTGGTCCTTTCGTTATCAGCTGTGAACCCTCATTTGTGACCCAGGTGCCCCCCATCCTACCTTGTGATATCTAGTGAGTGAGGAGATGGGGTAGAGGAAAAGAGGGAAAGGAAGAGTGTGGAGCCTCAGGGTGAAAGGAGAATGACCAGCACAGTTTCTGAAGCTGCTTTGGGAATTAGGGGACGGTTGGGATTGTGGGAACTGAATGGGAGCTAAGTGAGCTTTCCCCCTAGGAGTGGAGACAGTGTTGCTTACAAAAAAGGGCTTTGATTACACAGGGGTGATGCAGGCTGGACCGCAGGAGGAACTTTCCTAACAGACAGGGTGGCAAGGCCCCAGGAAGCAAGCTGGATAGAAAGCTTGCAAATTGCAGATAGGCAGTTGCTTAGCAGGAAGGCTCAGAGCTCTGGGCTGGGCAAAGCTGTGTCAACAATGAAGATCAGCTTTGTGTTTGCCTTTTAGGCTAAAAGGACTTAATGTCAGGGTGGGAAAGATCATTAACACATCAATGAGTTAGAGTCCAGAGTCTGTAGTGAAGGAGGCTGTCGCAGGCTGAGCAGAAAGTCTTTGAATAAACCTACCAATAGGGGCGATTTCCCTCCAGAAAGGAATATCCAGCCTGCAGTTCTTTAGGAACCGATCGAAGAAAGGGATGAGTTCAGATAAAAAGGGAAATAGATTAGAATCTACCAGGAATTAGGGAAGATAGGGCTCTAACCTATGGATTTTCTGGTTGACCAGGCCTGTGAGGCAGCAACCCCTGGCAGAATCTCTAGTCCGCACGATGGTCTGCATGTGGTGGAATGAGAGGTGTAGCCGGTGCCTCTGCCTCTGCCTCATCCGGTCCTGGCTCCCACCTCTGCACACTGGCCACCTGAATCCTAGGTCAGACACTCATGGCAGTGCCTCAGTCTTGCTAAAAACTCTTGCTTGTAGCAAATACATACAAGTGAGGAGGAAAAAAGGGGAGCCACAGAGAGGTTCTCTGGTGGGGGTTAGAGCACCATTTAGGAGCCGATGGCTCCTCTCTGCCCCTCTCGTGATTGTCATGCCCTGTGATTTGGTTTCCCAGACAGTGAGCAGCAGGGACTACACAACTGTGAGTACAAGGACCCAAATCAGCTCAACAAGAGAGGCCACTTAGGGATCACTCCCAAGGTGCTTTTACATGCATTTGCATTATAAAAATAGATGATATTTATCTTTTGTCTATAAAATCAATACATTGTTTTTACATCAAACTTGTAAATAGAAAAATGCAAAGACCATGATAAAAGTTAATTCCAGAGAGCTATTAACCTTTCTTTTCCACTGTGAACATTTTCTTCAATTTTTAATAATGGAACCTGTCCGGCATACAAAGTAAGTAGAGCTTTCCCCTCCTTCAACCTCAGCAGTTATCAAATTTCTGCCATTCTTATTTCATCTGTGACTTACCTATTCCTCTCTCACTCTTTTGTTACTAATTATTATTAGTTTGGGCTCTTTTTTTTGAGGTAGAATTTACACACATTGACATGCACAAATCTTAAGTACACATTTTCAACAAATGCATCCCTCCCTCATCCCCATATAGAACATTTCCATCTGTCCAGAAAAATCTCCCACACCCAGAGGCAGCCACTGTTCTCATTTTTTGTACCTTAGATTGTCTGTTTTAAAGCTGCTTATAAATGAAATCGCATAGTATTTTTTTTTTGTATATGACTTCTTCACTCAGCGTAATTTTTTTTACAATGCATCCAAGTTGTTGCATTTATTAGTATTTTGTGCCTTCCTATTATTGAGTGGTGTTCCACTGTGTGGATAGACCACAGTTTGTTGATGGACACCTGGGTCGTTTTCAGATGTTGGCTATTTTGAATAAAAGTGCTATGAACGTTTTTGCACAAGTCTTTATGTAGACCACGTATTCTCATTTAATCCTTGCGACAACGTTAGGAGCATGGCACTACTGTTACCCCCATTTTATAGATGAAGAAACTGAAGCACAAAGAGTTAATTCCCAGTCCAAGGCTACACAGACAGTAAGAACCAGAGGTAGGATACTAACCCAGGTTTGTGTGACTGCAGAGTCTGTGGTTTTTAATCTCTCATTGTCGTTAGTGTTTGCGCCACGGCTGTTTGGTGTCATTAAGTGTAGGTACAAAAGGACGTTTTACTTCAGTGGCCCATTGCTTCAGTACTGCATTTTAGTTGACTACAGAAGTTGATATTGACAATAATGGATCTGACAGAGTCCCCAGGAAAAGGTTACATCAAACCTGCCTTTTAAAAAGAACAACAGTATGTAAGACATTTTAGAGACATTTCTAGCCAGGGTCATTACAGTAGCAGCAAGCAAGCAAGTGGGCAAAAAGTTTTGCTACTCAAAGCTCTCGTTGTCTGGAAGTCTCACATAGTTGTAATTCGTCATCTCCCAGAGAAGCCAGGCACAGAAGGCGTTACTGGATATATAAAATAGTATATAAATAATACATGTATAAGAAATCACTCTGTTCTCTATAGAGCCAAACAGAATAGGTTTTTGGAGAGTCTGCTGGTTCTTGCTTTGAAAGATGTTGCTAAGCAATGTTGCTAATATTATGGAAAGACAGCTCCCTCCCAGCTTTTCCACTCAGCCCCAGAAACCCTGGAGTTGGAAGTGGCTTCAGGGGTAGCAGCAGCTGGGGGGGAAGGGTGATCATCGGTGATGTGGGGGCCAGGGACCCTGACTGAGAGAGGGACTGTGCTGCAGGCTGCCGGATTCTTGGCTGCGTTGGCTTTTGATTCTCTGGAGTGACCTCCGGGCAGCCTCCGTGTAAAATCACCTCTTTATGTTCATCAGAAATTTCACACACAGAATTTCCTCCCCCAACTTTTTTTTTTTTTTAACAGACACCAAACCAGATCCAGGAAGAAGAATCCTTTTGAATGTGGGAAAAATTATAATCATGCAGCTTAGCACTTACAAAAATTCAAAAATCCATAAATAAACCTTGAGAAAGGAAAGAAATATTTTAAATACTTTCGGTAACCCAAGCAACATATGACAACTCCTTTCTTCCTCCCTCTACCTGCTTTTTGTAACCTCCGATCAGGAAATCAGCAGAGTTTGGAATGACATCACACATTGCAGGCTCCCCGTTGGGCGCTCTGGGTACCAAGCAATGTGCCCCCCCAGGGCTGGACATTTGCCACCGAGTGGGATTTGTGGGTTTCCTCAGTGTGGTTTCCTTTCCCTGGAGCTTGGAAATGCCACACAAGGCACCAAGATCCATTTCCAAAATCTGAGCCAGTTCATCGTCAGATCCTCTGTTTTCTGTGATGTGTGTGGCTCTAGGAAAGGAGGGCTGAGCTGAAGTTCCCAAGGCTTGTCTTTGAGGCCTCTCAGCCCTATCCGGGGATGTTCTGGCCAGTTATTATCACTGAAGGACCCTGTTGTGGTGGAATGGACCCCTTTGGGGGCTAGTTATGTTAGGAGCAAGGAAGAGAATCAGTATGTTGGCAAAGATTTTTTCCTGCATCTTTCTCTTTTAAAAAGAGAAACTGCTGTCCCACCTCAAATGACCTTTTCAGTCTATCCCTTTTCTCCACCGTCCTATGGTGGCGTTCCAAAGACAACTGCTGTATTCCAGCAGGGGGCGCTGCTGTACCTGCCAAGAGTGAAGTCAGCATGTGTCCTTAGCAAGTGCAGGTGTAAACCCAGTGCTCAGAAGTGTGAGATGTGAGGGAGTCTTCGAAGCGATTTCCCTGGGCTGGTATGTGTATGTGTGCACTCTCAAAGGCAGAAGAGAGTGGGGGTGCTAGCCAGCTTTTGTCTGACGTTGTGTGGTTATAACTCTTGCATGGCTCCAAAGGTTATGTGATCCAGGGGATGGCTGGGGACCCTGCCCCTGCAGAAAGGGAAGGGCATGACATCTGAAGACATCTGGTTTTCATAAAAGGCCCCGCCATTCTTGCTTCATGGCCTCTCTTGCCCCCAGCCACCCCAACATTAGCTACTCTGTTGCCACTCTGCAGTCACTTTGCAGAGCAATGGAGGCTCAGGGAGTCAGGGAGTCGGGGAGTCGGAGGGCAGGTGGAGTGAGGAGGCAGCATCTGCCACAGGCTCTCTGTCAGACCCAGTACTAGCAATGGGGCTGATTCTTGGTTTCACACCACTGTGTCTCCTGGAGCAGGTTCCCAGACACAGAAGGCCCTTTTCTTCAAGACCAAGCATGCGTGTCTGTCTGTCTCAACCCACTGGCCCCTCAGGAATGGGCTGTGCAGCTGTCTGCCCTCTGTTCATGATTAACTTTCCTGTCTCCTCCTTTCTCCAAATCCCACACTGGCCTCCTCAGCCTTTGGGGTTCTCTTGGATTGGGGCAGAGACCCAGACTGGCAGCTGCCTGCCACTTTGTTCTCAGAGACTGAGGGCTCTGGGAAAGGCCTTCGAGATACTGCCATCTGGGACATTCCTTGCTGGGCATAAATTGTTGGGTGGGATGGGATCTGGAAGAAGACCCCTCCTCTGACAGCTGCAGTCCTCACTGACTTTGCTTCCTGCGGTCTGAATGTGTCCAACTTTCTTGGTCTACCCCAAAGTGCCCCATGGATGTGGCCTTAGAACACCTTCAAGTCATGAATGTGACAATTTTTCCCTTTCAAACTGTGATTTCTTCAAGGATAGTGTTTGGTGCAAGTGTGTCTCTAACACCTAACACTGCCTGTTTTTCTTTTTTAAGAAAGGTGCTTCAGACTCAGAGCCTTTGTCAGGCTGGTAAATTTGTATTTGTTTTCATGGTATGAACAGCAAGTGATAAAGAATTTTCATTTAGGGTGGTAACAATGTTTTCTTTTAAAATTAAGTAAAAGTGAGTTGATTTAATTAAATCAACCTTAATTAATTAAAGTTGATTTAGTTAAAACATTATCGATAATAACAGAGTAACATGACGTTAGGACAAAAAATTGTGAAGGTGATATGCGAATGGCCCAAATTTGGCTGGCCAGACCAACTGTACAGGGTGGCCAGAAATGGTCTTGTTTTGTGGTTTGGTGAGTGTTTGCCCTGTCTGTTTTGGGCAAGGAGAGCCTGAGGTTTCTTTCTCTCCTCCTGGTCTCTTGCACAAAGCTGCACAAATGTTGGTGGAATGGGCAAGCCTAACATTGATCATTGTTACATTTTCTGCCATTGATGAGCGTCCTTGCATTTTGGTGCCCCCTCTCTGGGGTATGGGTGTGAGGGTCTGTAGGGGGCTGGGGTAGCAGTTAAGCAGGGAAATCCTATCTGTCTGTGCTCCAAGGTGGCTGTGGGACAGAGCCAGAAGGAAACCTCTACCTCATAGGGACCCAGGAATCAGAGTCTGAGAGTTTGTGGTCTTTTGGAGACAGCTTTGTGTTTTCAGCCACATTGGAAACATCGTGGTTGTGGGGAGCTGAGAGAGCCTGGGACCCCAGAACAAGCATGAACAATGGAACTTGTCTGGTGGAAAGTCTTGTCTTGTGGCTTTCATTCTCAAATCCTGTTACCCACTGTGTCCTGAACTAGCTCCCAGGCAGTGGGATATGGGTGGGAACTACTCATATTCTCACCCACCGGGCACGGGGTCAGGCCTTCCGTTGAAGTGTGACCTTCCCCTGTGTGTGGATAAAGTATACCCCATGCTGGACCAGACTTATGGCCAGTGCTACTGTCATCCTCTTTGCCATCTAGTTAACTTGTCTGTACTCTGTGCTGCCCTGGGTGAGGGAAGCTCTGAGCTATGTGCTGCAGTCCTTCTGTCTTCCTCATCTGGGACACTCATTTTTCTTTTCCCCAGACCAATTCTCAGGTCACTGCTGGTATAGTCTTTGCAGCCTGCCTAACTGCCAATCCCAGGATTGGGGCCTGGGTCACTCAAATCTCTGGCTATAAATAGATGCTCATGGCTGTATCTGTGATCCCCCACCGTCCAGGCAGGCTGGGGCTGGGGGCAAAGTCATTGTTAATGGATGTGTTATAAACAGACTAGGCGCATTTCTGAACCACCCTGTTACCCCAGGGAGAGCCAGGGCTGAAGCTGCACCTCAGGCCCTTGAACTGTCTGCAGCTCTTTTCCTCCTCCAGCAGGGTCCCCTTCCCTGCCTGGATTTTCTGTTTGCTTGAAAGCCAGACTGTATAAAAAACAAGCCAAATTGCTTCAGGGACTTCTTTGGCCCCAACAGGGCTGTTTCCAAAGATGGACTAATTGGCTTGTTTTAATTCCCTCCAGCCCCCTGCCCGCTTCCTTCCCCCCAGGGGGCAAAGTGGTTAGTTATGCTTGGTGGAGGGCAGAGGGGGCTGGGGGCTGGACAGCAAATGGAACTGGATGAGGGGGTTTATGTGTGCACCCGGGGCCAATAATAGAGGTCAGGTCATGGCCCTTTCCCCAGGAGCTGGCGTGACCTGCCGTCCTTCGGTTCTGAAGTAGAGATGAATCTTGGACAGGGTGTGCAGGAGGCAGAGAAGAACGGACGCGGCACGTGTGCCCTGGCCAGCCCTGGGGCCCTGGTGCCGGTGGAGTGGAGCCGGGGGCTCCCAACCTGTGTCTCCCGGCAACCTGGCTGGTGAGGAGAAGGTGTAGCCGTGGTGAAGTTGATCATTGACCCTGTGTTGTGTCAGACTTCCAGGGCTGGAAAAATAATGTTAACGGGGAGCTGACCCCAGCCTACTTCTCCGTCCCCGCACAACGATCCTTCTTCGGACCAGGGAGGGGGAGCGGGGAGGTGGAAGGTAGCATTCCCCCTAATCAAAACGCTCCCCACTGCAAGGGGGCCTGGGCCGGGGAGCTCAGAGCCGGGAGGGCGGGCACCGGGCTCTAGGCGCGGGGTGTCCCTCTAATTTCCTGGTACCCTTGCCCTGGGGCGGGGGAGACCGGCGGTGGCCGCGCGCAAAGGCAGTTTCACTTGGACAGAGGACGCGTGTTTCCTCTCGGTGCATGTTTTTTCTCCCTCTGTTTTAAAGACAGTGACAGCATCGGAGAAGTATCCCGGCGGGCCAGGCTGGGAAAACGCGTCAGCCGCCTCTGCCTGGGGCGGGAGCCGGTGGCCGGCCGACAGGGGCGCGGGGCGGAGGACGAGGGGGCGCAGAGGAGGGGACCGAGAGAGAGAGGGCGCAAGAAGGGCAGCCGGGCCAGCAGGGAGGATACCGAGGAGCGAGGCAGGGGGCGAAAGCCGGCGCCGAGTCCCCGGGAGCGCCGGGTGTAAGCCGGCCGCCTCAACCGCCGAAGCCACCCGCGCCGCCCGCGCTCTGGGCTAGCCGGGAGCCGGCGGCCGGGGCGGAGAGGCGGGGCCGGGGCGGGGTCCCCGCGCGGGCGGCGAGTCTGAGTGAGAGCCGGCAGCCGCGGGCCCGGGCCGCGCCCCGAGCGAGCCTCGGAAATGCCTGCGCCGGGGGAGCGGACGCCAGCCGCCCCGCGGGCCCCGAGGAGAAGCTGAAGGTCGTTGGGAAGTGAGCGCCCAGTCACCTGACCCCCAGAGCGCACCTAGGCGGGGCGGGGCCCATGAGAGGCGGGCGGCCGAGGGCCGGGGCGCGGGCGGAGGGGCCGGGTGCGGGCGGCGCGGAGCGCGCTGAGCCAGGGCAGCGGGGACGCGCGGCGGGCGGGCGAGGGCGCGGCCGGGCACCGCCGGCGGCCTCGCCATGTCCCAGCCGGCAGGGAGGATGCATTGCCGAAAGGCGGGGATCCGCGCCGCGGTGGTGCTCATCGGACTCCTGCACAAATCCCGAAAACAGAATAAAGAGAAAAGGTATGCCTGGCAGCGCCGCCTCCCCTTTCCCTTGCTCTCGTGCTAAATCCCAGTTTTCTTTGGGGTGGACTTTTCAACGGCTATTTGGGTCCGTTTGGGATGGAAAAAAGCCTCCTCTCCAGGCGCTGTCGTGGTGACCAAGTCCGGAGCTTAGTCCGAGGAAACCCAGGCAGGACATTGGCTGAGCCGAAGGGCGGCTGGGAGGGATTCATCTCCGACAGAGGGACACCAAGTCCTTCGCCCCCAGACCCTGCATTTGCAGATCGCGAGGCTTTTCCCAAAGCCTGCAGTTTGGGAAGCCTTGATCCAGCCGGGGCGGCAATCCCGGCTCAGCCGGGGCAGCTCAATGCGCGGTGTTGCCATTTGCTTCTCTGCAACTTGGCTGAGCCCGCGAGGTGCCCGCCTGGCCGAAATGCACTTGCTCTGCGCTCGGGCTGCTAGCAAGGAGCAAGTTTGGAGGTTGCACGGCTGCCCCCACTCCCCGCCTTTTCCTGCGCCCCATCACCTCGTCTCTGTTGTTGGGTTTTTCTATCTTTGACTCTCCGCCTTTCCTGGGTTTGCTCTTCTGCTTGCTTCTGGGTGTTGAAAATCGTTTTCTCGACACTTTGGACGACGTGTGTGGTGAGAGGTGTGGGATTTGGGGTGGGCAAAGGAGGTTCCAGGGCACCGTCCTGCATTCCAGCCCCCAGCTGTAGGCCTGACATCCCCCAGACCCCAGGGAGCTGCCTGTGCAGGTAGTTGGCACAAAGCCTCCCTCTTCTCCTAGGGTACATGGCAGAGCCTCCCAGCAACTAGGGCAGAGTGGGGGACATTGAAGCTGCCAGGATGCGGTGGCCCTGCTGGATCCTAATTTGCACAGGAGTTTTTGGAGTAGTTAGTGCTGCACTCTGTGTAAGACAAAGGCTACAGAGACACCTGGGTGGTGAAAAGCAGCCCCTGGATTTGCCCAGAAGCTGGGTGTACCTGGGGGAGGTGGTGGGCAGTGAGGGGGAGGGACTTAGAGGAGCTGGCATTCGTTCCCCTTGTGGTGAGGTTGTCTGTCATCCCTATTGTCCTTCCTTCCCATGATGTAGTCTAATAAGATAGGATGAAGCTGTAAAATGACTTAAAGTGGTTAAGCATAAAATAACATTGAGTCACCTAGTGAGAAAGTTCTTCCCTTTTCACTTCTCTACTAATTCTTGTGATTTCTTCAAGGATAAAGTTTCAGAGTTGGTGCTAGTCAGGCTTTAACACCTTCCCCCCCGCCCCCCAATCTTCGTTTTGTAACAAACAGAGGGCAGACCTCTGGCTCAGGCATCTGAGTGGTGAGCAGTACCTGCCTATAGAGCTTAAAGGTTATCTTGTTTTTATACTATTTATTATTATCGGCAGTGGTACTGGTTTTTACACTTGCGGTGATATAAAGCATCCCTATCAATTAAATGTATGAAGTCGTAAGAATGAGTCTATTGAATAGATGTAGTAGTAATAATAATACAAATGGTATTGAATATGGCAGAAACCCTGCAGGTGATCTGGGAGTGGCTGAGGCTAGGGACACTTAATAAAAGCTGTCGTCAGAACTCTGGAGCTCAGCTCTGAATGCTGGGTTTTGATTCTCCTCTGTCCCTTATTGTTTAGCATTTTATCTGTAGAGGAGGATGAACAAGCCAACTCTCTAAAGTTAGAAGGATAGATGAGATTGCAGGTCTGAGACAACTTGGGTCTGCTTTGAGGGACGAAAAGGAGAACATACCTGATAGATGCCTCGCATCGGAACAGTTCCCAGCTTTGAGTACAGAAGGAGTGGTGAGGTGGACAAGCCCCTGAACAGGGAGCTAGAAGTTTTAGTCCTGTTGACTATGATGTGATGATATAGGTTTAAAGTCCCTAAGGCTCAGTTTCTGCTTCCACACAAAGGGTTTGTGAGGCTCAACTGAGATATTGTAGGTGAAGATGCAACTGAAGGGTATGAAGTGCTGTGCAAGGATGAAGGGGGTTTGATCAGAACTGCTTTCATTTTTCTCTGACTGGGTATGGGTCAAGGAGGCAGCTGGGCAGGCCTGGGGGGATGCAGTGAGGCACAGGGAAGGACCTAGACAGAGACAAGGGGTGGTTGGGGCCAGGGCGCCCCAGTCCCGTGGTGTCTTGTCTTTCTTCACTGTACTCTTCCCTGCAACGCAGGCAGGCATGAGTGGCCTTCCCAGCCCTTGGCTTCATTGCATTCTTCTGTTGCTCCAGCGATGCTGAAGGCTTTCACCAAGGGCTTAACCTACCCAAGGAGAGAAAGGAATTGGTTTCATCTTGGTCCTAAATCTAAATGATCTTTGCTTCTCTTGTGTATGGTGTTTCTTTGTCTTTAAGCATCTGAAATTAGTGCAGTGAACACTATTGACCCTTGCTCTGCAGGCACTGGCAGCTACAGAGGCAGGGAGCTGGGAGGTTAGGGGCTGGAGTAGGCTGTAGCTTCCAGCCTCACTAAGCATTCCTCAAACTCCATGCTGGGTGTTAAATTTGCTGAGTTCTTTCTTCATCCCTCTCTCATCACAGGGTCAGATCAGATTCAGGCCTCTCCTTATCCTTCCAGGAGGCCTGATCATTTCATCGATCTTCCCAGCACCTCTAATTGACAAGCTTGTGCAGATAAGACTCTTGGCTCTTAGCCTTAAGGGTTGAAATGGTTGCATGTGGCTTGCAGTGATGGCCCAGTGATCCTTGTCAACCTCCTACTCTCTCTAGGCTACTTAGAAATATTGCATATTAGGGGAGAGGGAAGTGTACCGGGGATGATGGGAATGAGGCAGATATGAAACAGATATCCCATATAGGTCCAGAACCAGGAGACTCCCAGGTGCTCTCAGTAGTTCCTGAGAATTATCCAAAAACTGCAACCTCAGCTTGCCTCTTGGAGAAAGGCTCATCAGCCTCATACTTGACCGCTCTCTACCAGAGCTGTGGGACAGCCTGGGGGTCTGCCTCTTTCTGGCCATCTTCCAGTGTTACTGTGAAACAGGACCCTGCAGAAGCAATGATGTGTCTGAGAGGGGACTGGATTAGAGCCTGGTTCCCAGGAGGCACCTGCATGCATCCTTTCTTGGGGACTGCAATTTGGAAACCACTGTAATGATTGTGCCTTTAAAGTGTTGGATTTTAAGAGCATGGTTTCTTAAAGATGTGGCAGATGAGAGTAAGGTCCTGAGCGCTTCTCAGTGGTGACAGAAGTGGGTGGTAAGGAGCTTGGTCCCTTGGGGCGTGGGGAATAAGCACCTTTGGTGGGAAAGTTGGAGTCAGAGGAACACAATCAACATATATATGTTCTGGGTCACACTCAAGTGTGGGTGTGATTTTCTGAACCACAGAGAGGTCAAGTAGCAGCATAAAAGGAAAATAAATCTACTTCTTATGGGGGGTAGTTATTTTGGGACAGCTCCCATCCATTATGGGGTTCATGAAGAGGAAAATTTGGGTTTATCATTCAGCAAGTACTGACTGGCAGGCTCTGGGGACAGAGTGAATCTAA
>NW_003852540.1:3039093-3042387 GCF_000181295.1 Otolemur garnettii | reverse complement strand
ATCACATTACTCTTATCACACCCCCAAATTATCAATACTTTCTAAATATTATATCCAAATTTCCCTAGTTATCTCATAAAAATTTCAAAAGCTTTTTTGAGTCAGAATTTAAACAATTCAATATGAGTGGTGATAGTTTTCTTAGTCTGTAAGTTTTCTTTTAAGACTTTTTTTTCCCTTACAACTTATTTATTGAAGAAACCAGGGTGTCTGTTTTATGGAGTTCCCCACAGTCAGGACTTTATGGATGCCCTATCATGTTCTGCTGTCCCTACAGCAGGGCACCATGAGATTTGGGTTTGATTACTATTATTATTTGTTTTGGCAAGACCATATCATGTGGAGTTATTTAGTTGTCTGTATTTGTGATGTTGGCTGCCATTGACCAATTAGTTCCTAGGGTTTGAACCTGGAACCAGGGAGGATTACTTGTGTTCTGCAGACAGCCCTATAAGCTGGCTGGATGCAAAGTCTGCGTCTGTGGGCCGTCTGAGAGTTCTGGCTTTTGAGTCCCAGAATCACAGAGCTGGAAGGGGGCAGGAGGTGGGAGCTGATCCACTCTTGGGCCTCAGAACAGATGGCTGCTTGTTCTCTTCTTAGGAAGTGACTGGGTCCTGCCCTTTTTGGAAGAGCCTGTCTCCTGTCCTCTCTTGTCTGATATTTGAATGCCACCCGGCTGGCTATCATTGCTTTAAAGAATAAACAGTTCTCTTCAGCCAGCTTCCCATTATTAGCCTCCCTGAGAGTCTGAGGAGTTAGACCCTTAGAATTTAAGAGGAAGAATTGGAGGCTTAAATTAATTTATTTGATGCTCTTGAGCCACTATTTAAATTTCTTATTCGGTTTCCTCACTTCTAGTTCCCCTTATCCATTTCCCTTACAGTGGCCAGAGTGGAATTTAAAAAAATTCAATTAAAATTTAGTCTCTCTCTGGTGGAAAGCTCTTTGTAGACATTCTATTATACTTTAAATGAAATCTAAACTCTTTAGCTGGGCGGACAGCCCCTGACTGGTTCTGTGACCTTACCTTATAACTCTTCACTCCTCCCTCACCGGCAACATGCCAAGCTTGTTTCTGCCTCAGGCCTTTTGCACCTGTTGTTTACAGTGACTTAATCGGGTGCTTCCTCATTGATAGACTCTTCCTCTTCATTAGAGACTTAACCCAAATGTCACCTCTTCCTAAAGGAGTTCCCTGACTGATCTGTCTAAACAGCTCACTTCAGTGACAGTTTTATTTATTTCCTCCATGGCACTCATCACTAACTGATAATATCTAGTTTATCCAATAAATAGTTTATTGGCTGTTCCATCCCTTAGAACGTGAACTGTATGAAAGAAAGGACTTGCCGTTTTCACCTCTGGGTCTCTGTTCCCCAGAACAGGAGATGCTTAGTAAAAACTCCCTGAATGAATGCGTGGATGTTCAAGACACTTACTAGCTCCCCCAAGTAGAACTCACCCCATTGCCTGTGTCCCTGAGGCCCTGTTAATACTGCAGTGCCCTCTAATGCAGGTTTCAAGGTGCCCTTTTCCAATCTGAGATTAAGGAATCTCTCCCTTCCCTTCTGGAAAAGATTTTGGAGAGAAATGCAAATGATCACGTGCACATATGTAGCTCTTTTGTTATTCCTCTGACCCCTTCCCCATCTCTGCATGGTTATGGGAGCCAGGTGCCAGGAGTATTCTTTTTTTTTTTTTTTTTTATTGTTTGGGATTCATTGAGTGTACAAAGAATTAGATTATACTGATTGCATTTGTTAGGTAAAGCCCCTGTTATAACTGTGCCTGCCCCGAAGAGGTGTGCCACACACCATGACCCCCCTACCCCCGTCCTCTTCCCTCTCCCCCTCTCCCTGACCAGGAGTGTTCTTAATTCCGGGTTTCTAGATCTTGGGTCCTGGAGCTCCTGCTTGATTGGCAGGGGCAGACTCCCTCCATTTGTGCCAAATAGGGGCCAGTGGGCATCTGAATTAGTGAACAGTTGCCATTAGCCAATATATATTTTTTTCTAAATGCAGTTTTATTTCTTTGGAGCCTGCGTGGTGCACAGATGGCTGCTTATCAGGATGTTGCCAAATAGAGGGCCTGTCAGGCCTGTTTGGTTAAATCAACGAAAAGCACTCCTGTTCAGATGGGGGCTGCCCAAGGCCTAGGAAGTTTCTCAGTCATTTTAAGCAGATGAGCTCCCTGCCCCCATTACCCTACCAACTCCCTTTCTTTGCCCGCTGAATCCATAAAAAGTAAATGAGGTAGACAAGATGATTTCAGGTGGACAGGGCTTTTTATTTTAATAGCTACTTTAAAAATGCATTCTGGCAAATGATATTGGTTTTCCATGTATGATAGATAGTTATATAACATTAAAAAAATTTGTTTAAGCAAGAAATTGAGAATCAATTTTTAGAAAAGTGTTAAGAGAAGTAATAGTCAAGTGGAATAGGGATTTGAGAACAACTGGGAAGATGACATGACAATGTCTGATGTTTAGGGAGCACTGTGGAAGAGGGGACCCATTGCTCATATGTCAAAATGGGCTTAACAGCACCAGTGTCCTGGGGTTGTTGAGGCTTAAATGCTTATAACAAACCAACACCTTTTGAGGCTTGTTATTTGCTAGGTCCCGTGCTAAGGGATTATATGCATATCTGTCCATTTTTTTTTCTTCAAATAGAGCCCAGGCTGGAGTATAGTGGTGCCATCATAGCTCACTGCAGCCTCGAACTCCTGTGCTCAGCTCAGTGATCCTCCTGCCTTAAGTTTCTGAGTAGCCGGGACTACAGGTGCACACCATCATGCCTGGCTCTATAAGCATCTTAGCTCTGTCAGTTATTATCTTTGTTTTCTAGCTGAAGAACTGGGGCTCAGAGGTTGAGGAGTATGCTGGGGCCAGAATCAGTGGTGGAGGAGCAGAGCTTTTCACTGGGGCTTTTGAGGTCTAGAAGCTGTGCTCTTAACTGTTAAATTATTCAGAAGCCAATATAAGCACTTGGGCAGTGCCTGGCTTGTAATAAGTGCTTGATATATGTTGCTGCTTTTGTCTTTTGTTTTTTGAGACAGAGTCTCCCTCCATCACCCTGGGGTTGAGTGCTGTGGCATCATCATAGCTCACAGCAACCTCAAACTCCTGGGCTCAAGTGGTCCTCTTGCCTCAGCCTCCCAAGTAGCTGGGACTACAGGCACCTACTACAATGGTTGGTTAGTTTTTCTATTTTTAGTAGAGATAGAGTCTCACTCTTTCTGAGGCTGGTCTCTAACACCTGAGCGCAGGTGATCCATGTGTCTTGGTGTCCC
>NW_003852540.1:3036753-3038626 GCF_000181295.1 Otolemur garnettii | reverse complement strand
TCACTGCCCTTGGAGCAAGGGTAGCTTGAAAAATTGTCACTTGCTTTTAAGCTTATCAGTTATGAACACTCTGTTTCATGAAGGCTGGAGCTCCAGCCAAGTCCTTCCGGGAGTCCCCAGGGTTGGGTGGCCTGGCTTGGAGATGGGGACATCTCTAGAGACGTGTCGGCCCCATGTGTGTCCTGAGACAGCAGAGCCTGCCAGGCCTCCTGGTCAGTCTGCTTCTCCCAAGGCAGGAGGGAGCAGGCCCGGGAACAGAGCTGCCGCTCCCTTGTTCTTTTCCCTTTCCCTGCCTTTTTCTGTTTCTTTGCTGTAAAGACTGTTACTAGCCACACTGACTGCTGTGTGGTGGGAGCAGGGTGCTGTGATGATACTTGTCGTCATAAGAACAACCCCATGGGGGAGGCACATTTCCCGTGGTTTACGGACCGGACCAGACTGCATCAGAATCTAGGAAGAGTCTAGGATCCTGCTTGTTTTTCACCATCGCGTTCCTACAGAACCACACCGTCCTGTGTTTAGATACTGGGAACAGCAGCATCTTGCCATCTAGGAGTTTGCAATCTGAGGCAGAGGTTGGAAACTGGCTCCTGCAGATTGGAAGCCAAGACTCTGCTCTAGCGGCTGGGGTTACAGTAGCGGACAGCACAGATGCAAGGCCCTGTCCAGCCGGAACTTCCATTCTCGAGGTCTTTTGTTAGGACCATATACTTTTTTCCCCTTGTAAGCTAATATTTTAAAATTGGAAGGTTCTGTGTTATGAAGGTTCTGGTTTTTGATCTTTTCTTGAGGAATTGGAAGCTCTGGTGACACTGGCCTGACCAGCCTTCCGTATCACACCTAACCTGCCAGCTACCTGTTCAGTACAGGTCTGGTGCCCTCCTGCTCACTGCAGTCCCCCTCACCTGGCCACACCTGCACCATCTGCGCTAACCCTGAAGGATGGGATGTACAGTGTGGGAAGCAGGAGGCCCAGGGTTGGAAGGTGTAACTGTCTGAGCACAGAGGCTAGGAGTTGTACCTCAACCTTGTGCATCCTTTGGGCTTCTTTAGTTTGGGGCAGGTACATTGTGATTGGAAAGGAGATGTCCTGGCAGCCTTACTGGGCTCCTCACAGGGGCTGGGCTGCAGAATGGCGAGTTTTTTTTTTTTTTTTTTTTTTTTAAGAGACAGAGTCTCACTTTGTTGCCCTCGATAGAGTGCTATGGGGTCACAGCTCACAGCAACCTCCAGCTCTTGGGCTTGGGTAATTCTCTTACCTCAGCCTCCTGAGCAGCTGAGAATGGCCACTGTGGATTTGCTTTCAGATGCTTCTCTTCCATGACACCCTGACTTACCCCCAAATAAAATATAGAAATTATGGGAGGCTGTGCATCATAGCACAAAACCTCAGGAATAATAAGAGAATAGTCAGAGATGGGCACAGGCATGGAGCCCTGGCATGCACTGGGCTGGCACTTAAACCTCACTTATCCCATTTCATTCTTTGCATGGCACCTATTATTATTGTCTCCCTTTTTCTTAGACGAGAAGCTGAGAGGTTCAGGAGGGATGGTGGCATCTCTAGTGTCACCCAGCTTTTGTAGCTGAGATGAGATTTAAATTCAAGTCTGTTTGATGCCAAATTCTATGCCTTTCCTCCCACTACCAGTTACATGGTGAGCCTGGCTGAGCTGCTTAACCTCCTTGCACTTGACTTTCACTGTCTGGAAGTGGATTATCATGCAGCACAGAGGAGACCAGGTGTATGAAAGAACTTCAAAATGTTAAGAACTCCAGGCTGGGCACACGTAGTCCTAGCACTGTGGGAGGCCAAGGAGGGCGAATTGCTTGAGTTCAAGTTTGAGACCAGCCTGAGCAAGAGTGAGACCCC
>NW_003852540.1:3035640-3036552 GCF_000181295.1 Otolemur garnettii | reverse complement strand
GGTGGTGGTGGTGATGGAGCCTAGGGTGGGGGAAGGCGTCTCTCCTGTCAGGCTTCAGATAAGCTGAAAGGTCTCCTGGCTACTGTCCTCGCTAATGAGAACAGAAATTCTCACTTTGCTATGTGAGCAGGAATGTCCGGGCTGCAGCCCAGGTTACCCTTGCCATCTGTATTTTAATAGAACATTTATTTTAATAAGATGTTTAATCCGAGATGCAAAGGCAGAACCAGTGTGTAAATCAAGAGGTAACTGAAACAGGCTGCCTGACCAGATCTGCAGATGTGTGGGAAAGGGCTTCTGAGAGTGACATCAACAAAGGCCAGTTACTGATAGCCAAGAAGGTCCCCCAAGGGCACCACCACTGGAGGCAGGACAGGCCGTGGCCCAGGTGATGGGAACAGAGACACCTGGCTTCCACGTCTCAGTTCCTCTGACCCCGTCTCCCCTTCCTGGAAAGGGCTGCCAGCCTTTACTGCAGTGTTGTCCTCTTTCCCCTCCATAAATGCAAACGCAGGCAGCAGTCCTGCTTGTAAATGGGTTGCGTTCCAAGCGTTCATTCGTGCTCTGTTTCAGATCCCTTTTATCAATATCTGTGGGGTGTACCAGGTGTGTGCCAGGCACAGGACAGCAGGGGCCAGGAGGAGACTCAGATGGTGTCCTTGGCCCGAGAGCCTGTGCTCCAGTGCAGAGACCAGCCATGTGAGGTGAACCCGAGAGAGAAGAGGGGAAGTGCTGGGGAAGGGGTGCAGGGGGCCTCGGAGGTCAAAAGAAAGGGGGTGACCACCCAAGGAAGCCTGCATGGAGTTGGTGGCATTTGAGACAGGCTCTGGAGACCAGATAGGATTTGTGAAGAGAGAGAAAAAGTGTGAAGTAAAACAGCCCAGTTAAAGGAGATAGTGGATGCAAAGGAGC
>NW_003852540.1:3030518-3034789 GCF_000181295.1 Otolemur garnettii | reverse complement strand
ATTGTTTGGCAGGCCTGGGCTGGGTTCGAACCTGCCAGCTCCAGTGTATGTGGCTGGCGCCCTAGCTGCTGAGCTACAGGTACCAAGACTCAAATGGTGTTCTTGGACACTGGTTCTCTCTCCTTATCTGCAGGCCGTGCTTTCCTTGGGGTGGTTTTATCCTCTGGCAGGTTATCCACGAAGATGGACAGCGGCTGCTCTAGGGAGACATTCTGTCAGCTTAGCAACATCAACAGGAACGGCAAATGCTTCCCAATAATTTCAGCAGTGGATGGTTCCTATTAGACACAGTGAGTTATGGCCAGAGGGATGGGATACACTGATTAACCTATTCTGGGTGTTGTGCCCACTCCTGACTTGAGGGATAGTTACTTGGCTGAGAGAATAGGAGGGATAGATTACTGGACGGAATGTGATGTGTTGTTATTAGAAGGGCAAGGGATGGAAAAACCTTAATGTCAGTCCACTATGCTGGCCCCTGGTGGTTTACATAGTCTTGTCAACTTGGCTGGTGGCTGTAGCTGCAAGTACTTGTCCAGGATGCCTTCTTCTGCCTCTGCTGGGTGAGGTACACTGTCTGCTTTGCTGACTCAGCTTGTTGGATCCCGAAGGCTGCAGTAGTCAGTGCATGCCCTGGACTCTCTTTTCCCTGAGTCCATCCTGAACACTGAAGCAGTCTGACATCTGACTGCACTGGACCTTGTCTGGGTTGGCCCTCAGCTCCGAGATTGGATAATGCTTCCCCATCCTCTTTTGCTGATGTAAGTCTGAATTCCTTGAGTACAGAATGCTGCTCCTTCCAGCCATCTGGCCAGTGGATGCTCTTGGTCACAATGCTCTGGCTGAGAGTGTGTCCAGCTTTCTGTGATTCATCCTTCTGCTGGAGGCCAGGCCCAGCAGAAGTCTCCAAGGGTCTTAGAGATAAGAATCCCTAGATAGCAAAAATATAACTAGACAGCCAGGGGAACAGCCAAAAGCCTCATGGAGAAACCCAGAGGAGGCAGCACCCTTTATGATCTTGAATATAAGTGGTGTCGAAACTGTGACCCTCAGTTCTCCTGTCTGTGATATGGGACCAAGATGAATGAATGATTTTCACTTGTCCTTTAATGGAATTTTTTGTGTAAACAAATCTTACTCAGCAATTCCACTCCTGCATATATATCCAAAATAATTGAAAGCAGGGACTCCAAAAGATACTTGTGCATTATTGATCATAGCTGCATTATTCACAATAGCCCAAAGCAGAGGCGACTCAGATGCTCTTCAACAATGAATGGATAAGCAAAAGGTGGTATATCTACACAGTGAAATACTATTCAGCCGTAAAATGGAGTGAAATTCCGATGTAACGTGGATGAATCTTGAAAACATTGTGCTGAGTGGAATAAGCCAGACAAAAAGAAAGATATTTTATGATTCTACTCTGTCTTAGTCCATCAAGGCTGTTATAACAAAATACCACAGGCTGAGTGGCTTAAGCAACAAACATTTATTCGTCACAGTTCTAGAGTCTGGGAAGACCAAGTTCAAGGTATTGGCAGATGTGGTGTCTGGTGAAGGCTTGTTTCCTGGATCATATACAACTATCCTCTTTCTGTGTCCTCACATGGCAGGAGAGGCAAGAGAGCTCTCTGGGGCTTCTTTATAAAGCATTATTTCCATTCATGAGGGTTCCACTCTTATGACCTAATCATCTCCCCAGGCTCTGCCTCCTCACTTGGGAGGTAGGCTTTCAGCATATGAATTTTATGGGGAGACAAATAGTCTATAGAACGCTTATATGAGGTCCCTAGAATAGGCAAATTCATAGAGGCAGAAAGTAGAATAGAGGTTACCAGGGTTGAAGGATGAGAAAATTATTTTTTAATGTGTACAGAGGCAGGCACAGTGGCTCACACCTATAATTCTAGCCTCTGGGAGGCTGAGGTGGGAGAATTGCTTGAGCTCAGGAGTTTAAGACCCTGAGTGAGACCCTGTTTCTCCTAAAAATAGAAAAGTTAGCTGGACATTGTGGTGAATCCCTATAGTCCCAGCTACTCAAGAGGATGAGGCAGAGGATTGTTTGAGCCCAGGAGTTTGAGGTTGCTGTGAGCCAAGCTGATATTGTAGCCTGGGCACCAGAGTGAGATTCTGTCTCAAAAAACCTCAGAAAACTTGGGTGCTACCTAACAAATGCAGATAAGGTAATAGAATTGTATGTACCCTTCTAAAGGGTGGCCATGAAGTTCGTGTGGAATTTAAACTATTTACAACTATTTAAATTGTACACAAACTTTAGGCCACCCTGTATTAAACTGAAAAATAAAAAGGCTACAAAGTTTCTGTTTGGGAGGATGAAGTTTTGGAAATGGATGGCGGTGATAGTTACAGAATTCTGTGAATACCATTGAATTGCAAACTTAAAAATGGTTAAAGTGGTAAAAACAAATTCGAACAAAACCTTATTCTTATTATTAATATGTAAGATAGAAAAAGAAGGTGTTTCTCTGATTGATGATGAGGTGGGCTGGTGGGAGCGGCTCTAGCCTGTTTTCCCTGAACACAGAGCTGCCTGAGGCAGAGTGCCTTGGGGATTCCAAGGAAATAGCAGTCTTTCCTCTCCCAATAGTTCGAGTTCTGAAGTTGAAGGTCCCTAAGGGCTCTGTCCTGCCCAAACTGACACCCCTCACTGATGGTCCTGTGTTGCTAGGGGAAGGTCAGGCCCAGGGAGCAGGTTCTGGAGGCCCACCTGGTGTGAGCACTCCCCTTATCTGACATTCCCTTTCCTGCAGCCATTGGCTGGTGGACTGCCATTAGCCAGGGTCTTACCAGGCTCTCCTGGGAGGCTGACATGGTGAGTGGGGCCTACTGGAGGGTCAGCAAGAGGCCTAGAAGGAGTGTGGAGAGAGTATGAGCTCTGAGCTACATGAGTAGAGGGTTTGGGGGTTGTGACTGCAACATGGATGCCCTCTGGGACCTGCCAGCCTGCCCTGAGCTGTGCTGATCATGCAAAGTAGCCCTTGGGGTGGGAACCCATGTGCCTTTGACCACTGCATGTGTTCAGAACCTTTCTCCGAGCATGCTTGGGGCGGCTGCTTGCTAAACTCGAGTTTTAAAGAAATGATTATTATATTTTTAAAATCCATGTTCCTTGCAGAAAAATTGGAAAACAGAAAAGTACCAAGACTAAAATAAAAATCATCTGCAATCCCAGATGGGGGATCACAGAGATAACCACTATTAACATTTAATATGTTTTCTTCTGGTCTTTTTTTTTTTTTTTTATTGAAACACACACCCTCCCACATAATATATTTACATCTGCATCTATATCTGTTTCTCTATATTATAACAAAATTGGGATTATACTATGTATAGTATATTGGTCAAGACCCCCCCCCTTTTTTTTTTGAGATAGAGTCTCACTATGTTGCCCTGGGTAGAGTGTTATGGCGTCACACTCACAGCAATCTCAAACTCTTGGGCTTAAGCAATTCTCTTGCCTTAACCTCCCAAGTAGCTGGGACTACAGGTGCCTGCCATGATGCCTGACTATTTTTTGTTGCAGTTGTCATTGTTGTTTAGCTGGCTGCGGCCAGATTCGAACCCACCAGCCTGGATGTATGTGGTTGGTGCCCTACCTACTGAGCTAGGAGCGCTGCTTGGTCAAGATCCTTTATAGCAAGTGACAGAAGTTCAACTTGTATTAGCCAAACAAAATAAGAGATTTGAGGCTGGTATAACCTCTCTGTGGAAAGGTGGGCCCTCTGGAACAGCTGAATCCAGAACCATCTGCAGTATCTCTTTTCTCTGTATATGTCTTTATGTTGGTTTCATTCTCTCTGGTCATCTGTGCTTTTGATGTTGTATCCATGGTTGTAGATCATTAAACATTTTGACTCTGTTGCTTCCAGAGAGGAAAGAAAGCTCCTTCTCAATAGCTCCAGTTAGATAAATTCCAGGGAGAAGTTCTGATTGGCCTGGATCACGTTGTCTATCCCTGAACAATTCCTGTGTCCAGACAGTGGGCAGCAACGATTGGGCCAGTATGAGTCAGGGGCTCACTCTGACCAGGGAGAGTGGGAGAATCTCAGAGTGATCACCCAGCATCCCAGTGGGCCCAGAAGTTTATGAGAGTCCTTTCCACTGGGGTAGGAGCACTTCTCTAAAGTAAAGGTGGAGAGCTTGAATACCAGAGGAGGAGGTAGAAGTGAGCCAGGCAGGCAAAAACCACGGACAAAGGTGTGACCTTCATACCATGTTAATGGGAGTCCAGTTGGTACCATCCT
>NW_003852540.1:3016603-3030054 GCF_000181295.1 Otolemur garnettii | reverse complement strand
TTAGGGAACTAAATTATTTCACATTCATGGCATGGATTACCGCTGTGAGAATGAGGGGAAACTTCCCCTTTGCCCTGGAAGGTTTGTGGAAAGATCAACTCACAATAAGCAGACTAATGAGAGAAAAAGATCTATTTACTGTGTGTATGGGGAGAATCGCAGAGTGGTCACCCAGTATCCCAGTGGGTCCAGAAGTTTATGTGCCCTCATTTTTGAGGGGAGAGGGTGATGAGGAATTCAGATAATTCTGTTTAGGCTCAATAAATGGTCATCAGGGAGGATGAATGAATGGAAGGGGGAAACAGATTGACTTGTAAATGTTTCTCTTTTGAAATTATAACTTGAGAGACAGGTATTGTCTTTGAAATGCATCAGGCCAGGTCTGGTTGCATTCTTGATCTTCTTTCCTGCAGTGTATTAGGATAACTGGGAGAGGCAGGACAGGCAGTTGTTTTTTCTGATGAATATATTCAGATAGTGGGAAAGCCCCTTCCAAGGCCTTTTGACGTCTAAGGACTTTTATTTTATTTATTTTTTAAGGGTCTTTGTTTAATTATTATTATTTGTTTTGAGACAGAGTCTCACTTTGTTGCCCTCAGTAGAGTGCCATGGCATCATAGCTCATAGCAACCTCAAACTCATGGGCTCAAGTGATCCTTTTGTCTCAGTTTCCCAAGTAGCTGGGACTACCAGTGCCTGCCACAATGCCTGGCTATTTTCTGAGACGGGTTCTTGCTCTTGCCATAGCTGGTGTTAAACTCCTGAGCTCGGGCAATCCACCCACCTTGGCCTCCCAGAGTGCTAGGATTACAGGGGTGAGCCACCATGCCTGGCCCCTTTAATATTTATTTTTGAGACATAGCCTCAGTCTGTCACCTGGCCAGAGTGAAATGGTGTCATCACCGCTCACTGCAACCTCAAACTCCTCGAGCAATTCTCTTGCCTCAGCCTTCTGCGTTGCTGGGACCACAGGTGCCCACTATGCCCACGTGATTTTTCTATTTTTTGTAGAAAGGGGATCTTCCTTTTGCTCAGACTGATCTCAAATTCTTGGCTTCAAGCAATCTTCCTGCCTCAGCCTTCTGGAGCTCTAAGAGCACTAGGATTACAGGCATGAGTCACCTCCCTCAACCTGTCTCTAAGGCCCTTTCTTTAATTCAAAATATTTTGTATACCAAGGAATTATATTTTGGGATGAAGTTCCCTGAGCTCCTTTTGCTTAAAAAAGAAATGGTAGAGTTGTCTTTGTACTGTGTCAACATGAAATGAGTGACAGAGAGAGACACACATTCTCCAAAACAAAGAGTTTATTGGGAATAGCAAAGATTACAGTTGCGATAGGAAAGAAATGTGGGCCATGAGCGCATCTGAGAGGCCTGGAGCAAGGGGAAGCTTTAAGGGAAGGGAAGTCCTTGTTAGCTGTTTTGAAACAAAGCCATTGGCTACAGAGGCTTCTCGCAGGAGGGTTTGTTCATTGGTGGTGCTGGCTGCTGCTAGGAGAGGATGGTCACAGAAGTGGCTTAACTGGAAAGTTCTACCTGGGAAAGCCCTTCTGGCCAGTTTCTGTTATAGGCACAAGTGTGTGAGCACCTTTCTATCAGGCCTCCTGGCTCCTTTTTGTTAGAGTTTGAAGTGGTATTGACAACTTTCACAACTTGTAGAAGGCCCTCCCAAAATATTTTAAGTAATGAAAGCAAGGTGCAGAATGGAATGTTTGGATACACTACCTTTTATGTAAAAAAAAAAAAAAGGGGAAATAGGATGCTATCTTTGTGTTGGTTTGAATTTGCATAAAGAAGCTGCAGAAGGGTGTGTAAAAACCATTCCACAGACAGATTTACATAAGGATAAAACCAAGTAGACCTTATAATAATTTTTGGCTTTTGAACCACATTAATGTATTCCCCATTCAAAAATCGACAGACCAATTTCCATTTGGGGTGAGGAAAATGTTCCAGAATTAGAAGGTGAGGATGGTTGTACAACACTGTGAATGTACTTAAAGCCACTGAATTATATATTTGAACATGGTTAAAAGAATAAAATGATTAAGATGGTAAGTTTTATGTGTTATATGTGTTTTAGCATACTTTTTATTATTTATTTTAAAAATTGCTTTTAGAGATGGGAGGGTCTTGCTATGTTGCCCAGTCTGGACCCATGGGCTCAAGTGATCCTTCCACCTCAGCTTCTCACATAGCTGAGATTACAAGTGCACACTACCATTCCTGGCTACCATAATTTTTAAGTAAAGTTAATCAACAAACCAAAAAAAAGAGCAAAAAAAAAAAAAAGAGGAGGAAGAAACTATGAATTCAAAAAAAACACAAAAAAACAAAACAGTATGTGAGCCTCCTGAGTCATATACTGCCTGGGTGCAAATCTGCTTTCTCATTTTCTAGTTCTCTGACCTTGGACAAGTTACCTGAATTCTGGAAGAATCAGTTTACTTATTTGTAAAATGCGGCTCATGAAAGAATTTACTCTGGGGATTAAAGAAGAGGGACAGGATTGAGCTCGTGTCTGGGGAGCAATCGCCACCACAGCCAGGCTTTCTCCCCTCTGGCTGACTGGATATTTGCATTTAAATGGAGACTTCTGAAGACTGAAACCTTTGGAGACTCACAGGGAGGAATGGTCTGAATTTCAGAAAAATTCATAATTTCTATGTGGTCTTGGTGTTTACTGGGCAGAGTTAAGCACACACAATCCTCACCTGGGTCCTGCTGGATGCTGGGAGCTTAGGAAAGGCTGGGATGTCCCATCTATAAAGGGCCCTTTGTGCATAAGAATGACCTTGTGGGAGCAAAGAGAAAGAGGTGGGATAGGAGCTGGGATTGACTGAGCCTGAATCTGTTGAGAGGCCCCAGCCGAGTCTGGAGAAGTGAGATGGTAGGTGCTGCATCACCCACAGAAAACACAGGAACAGCCACCCAGCTGAGAAGATCCCCAGACTTCCTGCAACCCGGTCTCAGGCTTTACAGCAAGCAAACTTCTGGAAGCCTTGCCCTAGTTTTGCTTCTCATCACCGCCTGGCGTCTGTTCTTGCTACTGACCCAGTGGTCACCCGCTGCCCCTCTGCTCAGCAGCATCCCCATAGCTCTGTACTCCTTTTTTTTTTTTTAATTGAAACAAATGACAAATTTAATTATATGAGTTAATTTTTATGTCCAAGCACAAGGATAATATTTTCCATGCAAAATATTATATACATTAAATAACATACAGTGGTAACAATGCAGTGTAGGTTTCCTGGGAAGCAGACTCTGTGATAGAAATATACAAACAGGAAGTGTATTTATTGGGCAGTGCTGCCTAGATGAGGACCAGGGAGAGTGGAAGGATGAAGCAGGACAGACAGAGCAAGAAGTTGAACTCTGTCGAAGTCCCAGCACGTGTCTCAGTTGATCCCTTGAGGAACCTCGGAAGTTGGGAAAGCCCCTCAAAGCTGTCTGAATTGAGGCAATGGCCAGTCTTTGGCTATCTGCAGACCCACAGACATGAACCTTGACTGAGTGACTCTCTTTAGCCACAGGCAATTTCCAGAGAAGAACTCAGCAGAGAGTAGCCACCTGCCAATAGTCCCAGTAGCTGAGGGAAGGGGTGCTTCAGTCTCAAAAGGGTTGGGGGATTT
Organism: Otolemur garnettii; assembly: GCF_000181295.1. Lineage (NCBI taxonomy): Eukaryota > Metazoa > Chordata > Mammalia > Primates > Galagidae > Otolemur > Otolemur garnettii. The sequence goes on along the minus strand of NW_003852540.1, from coordinate 3,026,420 downwards.
GTGGGAATCTGGGAAGCACATCATAGCATAGACTACAGATGATCACAAGAACAATATGTATTTCATAATTTACAGCAAAGTTTTGCCTTAATCCCAGATACAATTGAATTTAAAATTATGAGAAGATAAAATTCTAGGGGGGGTGCCTGTGGCTCAGGGAACAGAGTGCTGGCCCCATATGCTAAGGGTGGAGGGTTCAAGCCCCCGCCCCGGCCAAACTGTAGAAAAAAAAAAGTAAAATTCTAGCAAGAAAACAAAGAAACCACCTGAAATGCCAGCTACTGGGATTACGGAAACTTTGATAGTAAGAGAGAAGAAACAAACCCCACCAAAAGGCCTCTAAATAGTGAGGAGAATTATTTCCGGGAATACTCATTTTTTTTTCCCCAAAGTCTCACAAAATAGACAGCTAATATAAGTAAAAATAGAAGATAATTTCAAAAAACAGATCATGCCAAATCTTACAGACAATAGAAAAAGAAGAAAACCTTCAAGTTCATTCTACTACATCTGGATATACCTGATATTAAAATTGGAAAAAATATATTATTATAAAGGAAAATTACAAACATATTTCACTTATATGAGGATGCAATATTCTAAACAACATATTAACAAGTTGAATTAAAAATTATTGTTCAAATAATGTATTTTGGTCAAAATTAAATCCAACTTATGTGAGAATTAGTCATTCTTTTCTTTTTTTTTCTTTTTCTTCCCCCACCCCCACCTCCCATCATGTCATTAATTGTCCTCATATCAAAGTTGAATGCATAGGATTCATGCTTCTCCATTCCTGTGATGCTTCACTAAGAATAATGTGCTCCACCTCCATCCAGGTTAATACAAATGCTGCAAAATCTCCATTTTTTTAATGGCTGAATAGTATTCCATGGTATACTTATACCACAACTTGCCAATCCATTCCTGGGTTGAGGGGGATTTAGGCTGTTTCCACATTTTGGCAATTATAAATTGAGCTGTGATAAACAGTCTAGTATAAGTGTCTTTATAATAAAAGTTTTTTTTCCTTCTGGATAGATGCCCAGTAATGGGATTGCAGGATCAAACAGGAGGTCTAGGTTGAGTTCTTTGAGGTTTCTGGATACTTCCTTCCGAAAAGGTTGTGTTAGTTTGCAGTCCCACCAGCAGTGTAAAAGTGTTCCTTTCTCTCCATATCTGTGCCAGCATCTGCAAGTTTTGAGATTTTGTGATAAGGGTTGTTCTTGCTGGGGTTAGATGATATCTCAGGGTGGTTTTAATTTGCAATTCTCTAATAATTAGAGATAATGAACATTTTTTCATATGTTTGCTAGCCATTCGTCTGTCTTCTTTAGAGAAGGTTCTGTTCATCTCTCTTCCCCATTGATGTATGGGATTGTTGGCTTTTTTCCTGTGGATTAATTTAAGTTCTCTATAGACCCTAGCTATTAAGCTTTTGTCTGAAAGCTCTGTCCTCCTTGAAAGGCTATCTTCATTTTGCTTGTGACTGTCAACCTTAAGAAGGAAACTGAGGCAAAATTAATAAAGTGAATTTATTTGGGCCAAGGTTGAGGGCTATTGCCTGGGACACGCTTCCAAGTTTCCTTGGGGAGCACTCCCTTCAACGTTTGTTACAAGCAGGTTTTCAAAGGTGAAAGGGACAAGGAGTGGGCTGATACACAGTTGTTTGGCAGGAATTCTCAGTGGTGTACAGAGATTAACATCGGTTAATGATTGGCTATACATTCATTGTTGAACTATAGAGCATGAGTTATGGTGTCCAGTGTGTGTGGCAGTTTATGGTTACTTGGCGCCAGTTAGTCCAGAGCCTACATAGCTAGTGGCTTCGAGAGGTGATTATTTAGCTCAAGGTGGGAGTGAGAGTGACTGTTGTCACATTTCAGTGCCACCTTGGGCCCGATGATTGAAGGGGACTGGCATTCTTCAGATAAAAACTTTCTTTTCTTTCTTAAGACAGTGACAGCTAGCCATGTGGCTTCCCTCCATCTCCAGGCCAGTCTGCCTCCTCTCTTCCCCCTCTGCTTGACTTCTCCGTGGTGTCGTACCTGGGCCCTTTGCTCTTCTCTGCCTCCCTTGGTGATCTCCCCTTCATGTCTAGTGGGCATCTCTGAATGGAACGTGTCCAAAGTAGCATCTCGGCCTCCATGTTGATCAACGTCAGCCTTCCCGTAGCCTTCCCCATCTCAGTTGCTGAGGCCAAAATTTGGGGAATCGTTCTTGACTTCTCTATATTATTCTTACTCCTCACATCCAATCTGTCGGCACATTCTGCTGGTGCCACTTTCATGGTGCATCCAGAGTTGGACCACTTCCCGTCACTGGCTCTCCCCTGGGTGGTTACAGAACCTTTTAGCTGGCCTCCCTGCTGCTGCTTCTTGCTCTCTTATGGTCTTTTCAGCCCAATGCATCAGTGTGAAACAGTGGGTCAGATCATGTCTGTGCACTGTTTAAAAAACTCCCTTCATGGCTTCCTCTAGTAAGAGCCAAAGTTCTCACCATAGTGACAGCTCTGTGTGACCTGTCCACTCAGAGTTCTCTGTTTTTGGCCGTGATTCTTTACTGTTGCTCCTTCTGCACTAGCCTCTCTGCTTTTCCTTGACTGGCTTAGCTTCCTACCTCAGGGCCTTTGCACTTACTGTTCCTTCTCCCTGGAATGCTCTTTCCTTACGTAGCCTCATGGCTTCCTTCCTTCCTTCGTGTTTTTGCCAAAATGTCACCTCATGAGGGCCTTCTCTGATGACCCTGTTTAAATTGACAAGCTTTTCTATGCTTTGTTTTTCTTCATTGCTTTTATCACCAGTTGACATGTATCACATTTAAGGTTTTTAGATTATTGGGTGTTTATGATCTTTTTCCCTACTAGAATATGAGCTCCAGGAACCTAGGGATTTTGTCTATTTTGTTCCCTTTTCTTTTCAGTGCCTAAAGTGGTGCCTGGTGCATCGATGGGCTCGGTGAAGAATTAGTAAATGAATGTGTGCACTTTGGTCCTCATGGGGAGGGTAGTGGGAAGCCAACTCCAGGCATTAGATAGGGGACTCATATGATCAATTGACATTTTTGGGGTCCCCTCTAGCTTCTGGGGATGATGATTTTAGAGTGTGATAAGGGTGGAATCATGGAGATTGGCCGGGAAGATGTCAGTGGCTTGGAGGTGCTGGTGGAGGGGGCACCCAGGAGGGACATTGACAGATCTGAGAGAAATGTAGGGGACAGATGACAGGATTGTAGATTGTTAGAGCTGTGCTCCTCAAACTTTCCTGTGCACACAGTCAGATGGGTTATCCTGTGGAAATGCAGATTTGCATAGGGACAGTGGCCTGGAGTGGGTCCTCCAAGACTGTTTCTAGGTGAGACCTGGCAGCTGGTCCTGGGACCCACTGAGTAGTAAGGGGTTGGATGTCATGTGTGTGGCAGGAAGAGATGGGACACTCGGTGCCTTAAATGAGAGAGAACCCCCAGAGCGAGGAACAGGTTGAGGGAAATGATGAGGTCATTTTTTGACACGTTAGATTTGAGGAGCTTATGAGACCCCAAGAGAGGGTGTGCAGGTGGCTGCAGCATTAGCGGAGATGCCTGGCCCAGAGGTGGAAAAAAGGGAGTCATCCCAGGGAGGCCGTGTGGGGAGAGGGTGCAGCAAGAGTGCTCAGGGCCTCTTCTTCTCTCTGGAGCCATATCTCTGGAGCCATATCTCTGGCCCCAAAGATCCGCCACCAAGGCCAGGTATTGGTTACAACACCCAGTGGTGTGAGGGCAGGTGTTTTCTTCACTGGCTCATTGAGGACTGGGCTGGTCCCTGGTGGTTCGACAACTTAACATAGAGAGAATGTTCTGGAATAGATATTTTTTCTTCTTGAAGGATGAGGCCCAGCCTGATGTGAGGGAAGCGGGGCAGGGAGGAGGTGGTGCATTCTCTGGTTTTGGTGCAGCTGTCGCAGGGGCCCTGTCCTGGAGCATCTGGGTGTCCCTATTGCCTAGAAGCTCTACTGTGTACTCGGGCAAAATGAGACACAGATCCCACTTAGCCACTTGGCAGCTGAGTGACCTTGGGCAAGGCACTTCATCTTTCTGTGCCTCTGTGTTCTCTTCTGTGAGATGGGGTAATAATAGTGCCCTCTTCATGTGGTGGTTGTAAGGATCACAGGTGGTGTAACATGTGGAACCTGAAGGCTGGCATTGTAGGTGCTTGAAAGGTTTTATTTTTATTTATTTATTTATTTATTTTGAGGCAGAGCCTCAAGTTGTCCCCCTGGGTAGAGTGCTGTGGCATCACTCACAGCAACCTCCAACTCCTGGGCTCAAGTGAGTCTCCTGCCTCAGCCTCCCAAGTAGTTGGGACCACAGGTGCCTGCCACAACGCCTGGCTATTTTTTGGTTGCAGCCGTCATTGTTGTTTTGGCGGGCCTGGGCTGGATTCGAACCCGCCATCTTTAGGTGTATGTGGCTGGCGCCTTAGCCACTTGAGCCAGAGGTGCCGAGCCAGGTGCTTGAAAGGTTTTAATAATTATGCCTCAAGGATCTGGTCTTGCCCACTTCTTCCCTTCCCTGCCTGCTGAACACCTGGCTTGGCCCCACCTCCAAGCCCTTCTTGTATTGAAGGTCCCTGCTTCTTCCTTGGTCCCTTTCCTTGCCTTCAACCCTCTCTCTCTGTTCAGATCCATTCCTCACTTATTTCTATAGCTCTGAATCCCTCTGGCACCCTGGCATTCAAGCTTGACCCTTAACCATTCACTCTTCCCTCCTGAGCTTGACTGTAACCCCCCAGGGTGGGGACAGTGTAATCAGCTGCCTCACCCTCCCCCATGAGACTGCCGTGTCTTTGAGGCTGGGTAGGTGCTAAGGATCTGGAGGGGTGAGGTAGGCCTGATCCCTGCCCTTCTGGAGCTCACAGTCCCTCAGGGAAGATAGTCACTGAGCCGGTCATTACAGTTGAGGGCCTGGGAACAGGGTGCAGTGGTGGCAGAGAACACAGGGGCCTGACCCAGGATGGGCACCAGCGTACAACATTTCAAGGGAGGGATGTTTTGGCAGAGACTGGGTGATGAATAGGACACAGATCAACAAACCCTTGTGTGGGGTGGAAGTGTGGGCCAGGGGAAGGGTCCAGAGGGAACGGTGTGTCAAGACCCTGGTGTGAGTGAGAGGGCGGCTAAGGGGGGGGGCTGCTGCTTCTGCAGGATGTGAGGCTGGATGGGGCCTCAGAGGGGAGAAGCAGACCCTGAGGGCATGTTAAAGGGTTGGGTTTGAGCCTAGTGGTTGTGGGAACAAGGGGGATGAAACAAGTCACTTCACATGTTTTTGCTTTCTTTTCTTTTTTTTAAAATCATGATAAAATTACATGACATCATGTATTACTTATCACTTTAATCGTGTTAAAGTGTACAGTTCAATAACATTAACTGCATTCACAATGTTGTCAGCCATCACCACCATTCTTCCCTAGAACTTTTTCTTCATGTAGATGAAAAGTCAGTCACTTCCTGCGGCCCTACGCAGCTGTCAGGGTCTGGACGGATTTGGATTTGACTTCTGTCTCTGATTTGACTGTACTGGGCATTTCGTAATACAGATTGAGTATCCCTTATCGGAAATGCTTGGGACCAGGTGTTCAGTATTTTGGAATTTATACATTCTGCTCACTGGTTGAGCATCCCTATTCTGAACATCCAAAATCCAAAACACTCCCATAAGCATTTCCCACTCAGAAAGCTTCAGATTTTGTAGCATTTTAGATTTTGGATTTGGGGGTTTGGTATGCTCAGTCTATCACGGTAATTCTATGTTTAACTTCTTGAGAAACTGCCACACTGTTTTCCACAGTGGGAGTACCATTTTACATTCCCATCAGCAATGTATGAGGGTACTAATTTTTCTCTGTCCTTGCCAACATGTGTTATTATGTTTTCTGTTTTTCATTTTAATTATAGTCATCCTAGTGGTATGACCAGCTGTTCATTTTTGAACGATCACTGTGTCTCCTTCCTGGAGAATGGGTTGAGGGAGTGTGGTGGATGGAGGTGGGCACCCTTGTTTAGGTGAGAGATGATGGGGTAACGGTGACAGTAGGTAGAGAGACTGGAACAAATTAGTGAGGTGATGAGGACTCAGTGATGCGCTGGAGGCCGTGGGTGGGGAAGAGGGGCTCAGGCTTGACCTATTCATGTCATGTCCCAGTGGCCAGCATTGTGCCAGCACACGGCAGGTACTTTGTAGATACTGAGTGAATGCCAGATCCCCAAGGAGAAGAAATGGGGCTGCTGAGTTTCTTTGTGGGCCATTCCCCTGACAGCTCCTTGATGATCTTAGAGAGGTGGGGTAAGGAGAGGCTTTGGGTAGCCCCTCTTTTGAGGGAGGCCGCAAGGTTGCATTGGCTGGGAGCATGTTAAGGGGCGGGTGGGCAGCAGAGCAGCCTCCAAGGACCACCTCCATCCTCTCTATTTCAAAGTCTCCAGCCCTGGGAGACCAGTAGGGGAGTTCTGGGGAGTTGGAGAGAATGGCCTCATGGGGAGGGGGTGTCTGAAGTGGGGTGGGGATCAGTTGAGGGCTGAATTGTCAGCTTTGAGGGGTAGCTCCCCAGCACTGGCGTAAGAGCACTTCCCATCTGCAGTTTGGCCTGGGACATGGGTGCAAGCCCTGCAGGAGATTCCTGGGGCGCACGTGGAGGCATCCTCTCTTCTAGACATTTCCATCAGCAGTCAGCATTTCAGGATGGCTCAGAAACACCTGGGCAGCCCTTTGCGGTTCCCATTACCATTCCTCCCACAAGCCTCTGATGTCTGCGTGTGCCCTGCCAGCTGGGCCTTCTCCAGCCAAGCGGCCTTTTATATGATGGATTTTGGCCTTGATGGGGTGAGAAATGTCTCCAATCTGAAAGCTTCCAAAAGCTTCTCTTTCACTTCTTCTTCCCTCTGTCCTGTCCATCTTTCCCTTCTCTCTTCTCTCCTTTTTGTCCTTTGCTCCTGTTTCTATTTTTTTCCTCTCCCTGTTCTGTAAATCTGTAAAACAAATACATTTAAAACAATTTCATTTATCTCTCCCATCTGCAGCCCAGAATAAAGCTGTTACCTGCCTTCAGAGCTGACTTTTGAGCCCTGGACATTCACCAGCCCTGTTTCTGATGGCTGCAGGGTGATTGGTAGAGAATCCCAGGGTGACTGCCTTATGGCCTGGGGCCTTGCCAGCCTGGTCCAGAGGCTCTGACCCAGAGAGGCAGGTGGGTGGCCTTTTCTCTCTGCTCCCTGCTCACTTTTTGGTCCACAGAGGGACCCAGAAAGGACAGGCAGGGGCCTGGGAGACTTCATTTGAAATTAAAGAAAATTATTATTATTAATTTTTTTAGCGACAGGGTCTCACTCTGTTGCCCAGGCTGAAGTGCAGTGATGTGATCACAGCCCACTTCAGCCTCCAACTCCTGGGCTCAAGCAATCCTCCTGTTTTTAGCCTCTCCTATTCTTTGGGATGACAGGCATGAGCCACAGTTTTCGGCAAAACTGGGAAACTTTAGCCCGTCTTTGAAAAATAGCAGAAAATAGACAGGTCACTGCAGTCACCCACTGGTCTTTGTGGCCTGTGGGCTCTTGTCAGACTCTCCCTTTGTCCACTCTCTTCTCTTCAGGGGGAAAAGCTGTGCCCTTTGCTTGGCCAGTTAGGAGCTTATTGTTCAGCATTGTTGGAGGCATGGGGGACATCAGGGGTCCAGGCGTGGTCCAAGGAAGCTTCTGGTTTTCACTGAAAGTGAGAGATACAGTCAGGTGGCAGGACCCTGCTTCAGCAGAAAAAACGAAGTGTGTTGAATTCTGGGCTTTGCTGCAGGGTGGAGAGAGATGCTTGCTCTAGAAGGCCGAGTGGACTGCAGCGGTTCTTTCCTTCTTCCTTTCCTTTATCACCCACTGTTCCCCGCAGAGATAAACGGGACAGGTGGGACCACAGATCTGGAGTCAGACTTCTCAAGTTTGAGTTCTGTTTCTTCCACTGACTAGCTATGTTCCCTTTAACAAATCACCCAGCCCTTTCCCAAGCCTCAGCTGATGCGTCTATATATAAAATGAAAACATCACTCCTTGTCCCGATCATCCTCACAGAACTGTGCTTGGCAGAGAAGGCAGTCATAAACGTCATGGCAAATTGTTATACTTCAGTCTTCCTAGGGATAGACATTTTTTTGAGGAATGCTGTCTTGTGGGCTATGTGGAGATGGTCAAGACAGCCCCTGCCCTCAGCAAGGTTATACCCTGGCGTGTAAATAGACACATTTCTTGGAGGAGCTTCTGGAAGGTTCTCAGCATGCTTTTTCATGCTGACCCAACAGAGCTCCCAAGCTCTTAGCTCATTCAGCCAAGAGTCACCTATGTCCACAGGAGCCAGGAGGGGGTCAGAGGCTTGACCACTGGGCTCAGAGTATATTGAAGGCTGGCAGAGGTGAGGTCCAGCTGTCCCATTGAGTCTTGAAGCTGTGTCCAGGCTGCTCTGCAGGCGGGGTGCAGTGGCTCACGCTTGTAATCCTAGCACTCTGGGAGGCTGAGGCGGGTGGATTGCCTGAGCTCACAGGTTTGAGACCAGCCTGAGCTGGAGTAAGACCTCGTCTCTAAAAATAGCTGGGCGTTGTGGCAGGCACCTGTAGTCCCAGCTACTTGAGAGGCTGAGGCAAGTTTGAGGTTGCTGTGAGCTAAGACACCATCGCCCTCTACTGAAGGTGACAGAGTGAAAAAAAAAAGAAAGGAGCTCTGTGCTCTCTCCGTTTGGCCCTTCCCAGAGTCCCACCACCCACACTGAGTTCTGAGTCCGAGGGTCTGAGCAGCACCTGTTTACTGGGATGATTTTTTTGGGAGTGGCCTTTTCCTACCACCATTTGGTTTAGTAAACTGGGCTAGGGTGTGGATCTGGGAGAGAAAGACAGAGGCCCTGGGCAGGGACCCTTAATTCTCTATGGCTCCAGCTGCCTGCCAAGACCAACTTCGCGTGTCCTGGGGAGAACAATGCCATGTCCATGGAGGGACCCTTCCAGCCTTACTGACATTGATGCATCATCTTGTCACTTAAGTGGCCAGGGCAGCTGGAAATGATTCAGCAGGAAGGCTGAAATGCCAGCCTTTTCTCAGCTCTGATTCCCTGTGGCAGGTGCTGGGTTTGCTCCCTGGGGCCCGTTGTTCTGGTTTGACATGTCGCATCAGAAGAGCAGAAGGCAGATGTGACAGGGCCCTCCCTGTACCCCATCCGCTTCACTAGATGCCTCTGGAGTTTCTCAATTGTTTTTTCCCACTGAGTACTATTGGAAATATATGTCTTAGTATTTACAATAAAAATTTAAAAATGGGAAATAAGATGATAGCCTCTTACTCAGTGGTGTCCTTCAAAATGATTCAAGAATGGATTCAAGAATGGATTATTTATATTTAAAAGGATATTTTACAGCGGCGCCTGTGGCTCAAGGAGCAGGGTGCCGGCCCCATATACTGGAGGTGGTGGGTTCAAACCTGGCCAAAAACTGCAAAAAAAGGGACATTTTTATGAGCGTTCAGCAAATGAAAAAATAACATTCTCTTGGAAAGCACCATCTCAGGTGCTTCCCAAATACATTTTCCTCAACAGAGGGTTTAGGGAATGATCCCAGTGCCCCCAGGGCTGTGGGTGTGGGGAGTGGGTCAGAGGCTGAGGTCTCGAGGCGGGACTGCAATAAGAGGGCAGCCGTCCAGAGCTTGCCCCTCCTTAGAATCCCAGCTCTGCCACTTTCTTACTGTGGAACCTTCCACAAATCACTTAACCTCTCTGAGACTCGGTTTCTTTTACTTTATTAATTTCTGGGTTTTTTTTTTTT
>NW_003852540.1:2962410-3016583 GCF_000181295.1 Otolemur garnettii | reverse complement strand
TTTTTTTTTCCTGTTGCCCTCAGTAGAATGCCATGGTATCACAGCTCACAGCATCCTCAAACTCTTGGGCTTAAGCGATTCTCTTGCCTCAGCTTCCCAAGTAGCTGGAATGGTAGGTGTGTGTCATAATGCCCACTATTCTTTTGTTGTAGTTGTTATTATGTTTGGCAGGCCTGGCCGAGTTTGAACCTGCCAGCCCCAGTGTATGTGGCCAGCACCATAACCACTGTGCTACAGGCACCAAGCCTAATTTCTGGGTTGTTTTTAGAGACAAGGTCTCACTGTGTTGCCCAGGCTGGAGTGCAGGGGTGATCATACAGCACACTACAGGCTTTTAACTCCTGGGCTGTAACTGTCTTCCTGTTTCACCCTCTTGAGTAACAGGGACTGCAGGCTTGACACGGTGCCTGGCTGAACCTCAGTTTCTTCATCTGTAAAACTGGAGAGTAATCCTGTATCTACCCTACAGGGCTGTGGTCCTCAAACTCTGAGCCGTCACTTGCTATTGTTCAAGGCAACATAGATGAGCTTGAAGAAGATTATGCTAATGGAAATAGGCCAGGCACAGAAAGAGAAATGCTGCATGTTCTTACTGATATGTGAAAGCTACAAAAGTTGGTCTCATAGAGGTCGAGAATAAAACAGTCAGTACTAGAGGCTGGGAAGAGGGAGTAGCTAGCCAGCAAGAGGCCAGCGAAGCTTCATTGTATTTACAGCCACTCCCCATTGCTCGCATCACCGACTGAGCTCCACCACCTGGCAGATCGGCAGTGGGATTAGATTCTCACAGGAGCACAGACCCTACTGTAAACTGTGCATGAGAGGGATCTAGGCTGCAAGCTCCTTATGAGAATCTGCTGCCTAATGATGTGAGGTGGAGATGTAATGTGCTTGAATCATCCCCAAACCATTCCCTTCCCTATCATGGAAAAATTGCCTTCTGTGAAACTAGTTCCTGGTGCCAAAAAAGGTTGGCGGCCACTGCTATAGTGTCGTTGAAAAGATTAAATGAAATAATGTGTGTAAAGAGTTTAGCATATGCTAGGTAAATATTCACTGATAGAATGATAATAATGAGGAAGCTGAGGAATACTTTTGTTATCTTTCCTATCTCTGTTCAGAGGGAGAATCCAAGGTCAGGAGCAGAATTAGTTGCCAGGGACTAGCATGAGGTTAGCAACAGGTCCGACCGGTGGGGAATGTGTTTGGGGAATGTGTTAGCTCTGCTTCTGATACATCTTTTTTTGCTTTTATTTATTTATGTAGGCAACTTTCCCTATGTTGCTTAGGCTGGTCTACAGCTCTGGCCTCAAGCAATTCTCCCACCTTTGCCTCCCCAAGTGCTGCTATTACAGGCATGAGTTTCTGTACTCAGCATTATTATTATTATTATTATTATTATTATTTAAGACAGGGTCTCTGTTGCCCAGGCTAGAGAGTACAGTGCCATCATCATAGCTCACTGCAACCTCCGGCTCTTGGATTTAAGCGATCCTCCTGCTCCATCCTCCTGAGTAGCTATAACTACAGGCACACTCCACTATAACTAACTTTTCTATTTTTGGTATAGATGGGGGCTCACTCTTGCTCAGGCTGCTCTCAAACCCCTAAGTGCAAGTGATCTACCCACCTCGGCCTCCCAGAGTGCTAGAATTACAGGTGTGAGCCACCATGCCTGGCCTTATTTTAACTTTTAATTGACACATAGTAATTGTACATATTTATGGGGTATAGTGTGATATTGCAATACCTGTATATAATTTGTGATGGTCAGGATAAACATACCTATCACCCCAGATATTTATCATTTCTTTGGGTTGGAAACAGTAAAAATCTGCTCTTCTAGATATTTGAAAATATACAACAAATTATTGTTAACTGTAGTCTGGAACTTATTCTTCCTATCTAGCTATAATTTTGTATCCATTGACCAAATCCTGGCTATCCACTCCTCCTTCCCAGCCTCTAGTACCGACTGCTTTACTCTCTACTTCTGTGAGATCACCTTTCTTTAGCTTTCACCTATGAGTGAGAATAGGTGGTATTTGTCTTTCTGTGCCTGGCTTATTTCATTTAACATAATTTTCTCCAAGCTCATCTATGTTCCCCTGAATCAGAGGATTTTTTTTTTCCAGTGGCAAGATAGGATTATAGGATTTTATTAGACAGAAAGGAATACAGGAGGAGTAAAAAGCACCAGAGTGTCTGGAAAAGTTGAAGTCTCCCTTGATAGGATTTTTTAAAATGCCTGAATAGTATTTCATTGTGTATATATGTCACCATTTCTTTCTTCTTTCATAAGGAATAGATATCTTAGGCTGATTCCATATCTGGGCTATTGTGAATAGTGCTGTAGTAAACATGGGAGCGCAGGTATTTCTTTGACATACTTTGGATATATACCCAGGAGTGGGACTGCTGGATCATATGACAGTTCTATTTTTTAGTGTTTTGAGGAAGCTCCATACTGTTTTCAACAGTGGCTGTACTATTAATAATTTACATTCCCATCAACAGTGTCTCAGATGCTTGAGCAGGGTGGTGAGGCCAGTCAAAGCAGCAATAGTGAATAGACCAGATTGCAGTGGAGATAATGACAGCCCGGTGCTGATTCAAGTTAGCCCTCTAGCTCTTAGGATATATGAGCTTTCCTTTTTTTTTTTTTTTTTAGACAGAGTCTCACTCTGTCACTCTGGATAGAGTGTTGTGGTGTCATCATGGCTCACAGCAACATCAAACTCTTACCTCAGTGTCCTGAGTAGTTGGGACTACAGGTGCCTGCCTCTTCTGTTTTTTTATTCAGTTTTCCATTCACAGTGCCAGTCACTGTGCTGAGGACAGGCCAGTGGTTAAGAGAGCATGCTAGAGACCAGCCAAAGTGAGAGGCAGGGACCTCTGTTCTCACTGCCTGGGAGAGTAGGCCTGGCCAGGAGAGGGGTTTCTGCTCATCACTCAGAGATCCTGGTTATCCAGTGGAGCTCCAGGCCACTGAGCCCTTTCTCTGAACCTTCTAGACATGAAATACCGCAGGGTCATGGCCAGATTCCTGTATGCCCCTGTAACTGGGCTTTCACAGTTACCCTTTTTCCTCATGTCCCAGAGAAAGAGGCCAGCACTGGGAGGAGGTAGGAGGTTTGATGTTACTGCGTTTGATTAACCTGTGGTAGGTTTTGTAGGCTGGGTTGGAGCATGCTATGGTTGAAGTGAATTGTAGGCCTGGTCTCTGTGGGTCAAGTCAGCTACGCTTGGTTGCTTGACCATAGGTTGAATCCCTTGTCCTGGGCATTCATCTTCCAGTGACATACCATGCATGGTCCCAAGCAAGAGGGGAAGGAATGAGGATGGGCCAGGTGACCTACCTATCTTAGTGCTGGAAAGTAGCTCCCACCATTCATTTTCCTCAAGAGCAAAACTTTCATAGATAGAGAATAACATCATGACTGTAATTCAATAGAACAGACAGATTTATCCTGAAATGCTGTGGTCTTTCCCCACCAAGACTGTTACAGAGTTTGAACAACCAGTGTTGAAAACCCCTAATCTGGTATGTCATGGAGTGATACCTTATTTCAAAGAGTTAAGGGTTGAGAGACTGAGTCTTGGAGCAGAGTAAAGGATTAGCTGGGAGCCAGTCAGCTCTGTGCTAGGTGGCCGCCAGTGCTTACAGACTGCTTGATGGTTCCTTAGTGTGGATGGTTTAACACAGCCCTGTGCTGGGCCTGTGAGATGGATCTGCTCTGCTCATGTCTACCAGGAATTCAGTCGCCACATGGGACCCCTTAATACAACGTGTATCCTTCCAGTGGCACCATTTCGTGATTAAATTCAATAATGTGTATGTTTGGAGGGGTCATCTGGCTGGTGGGGACTAATGGAGGCATCCAAAGACTCAGCCTCTAAAGGTTCAAAGCCACCTCCTCCGGTTATGGTCCTTCACCTCAGGTGCTGAGAGCAGGAGCCTTCTGGGATTCTGCAGGTAAACCATTCACTTTTCCCGCTGTGTCCTCCTGTGTGAGCACATAGGCTGTAGCTTCCACTACCTACAATGGCAGCAATCATCCTCTATTCATGCTCCCCCTTCTAAGCTCCTGTGATCTTTTGTGGAATGAACTTTCCTCTTCCCTTCCATTGGTCCTGTCTGTTCACATTTTCCCCCTTACAGTTATTTTAAGAGGAGTCAGAGGAAGCAGAATGGATGCATGTGGTCAGTCTGACACGTTCATCGTGGACGTCTCAACAGGCTTAAGAATATCTGTATGCCTACTCATAAAGGAAGTCAGAGCACACACTTACCACTACTTAAAAATGATTTTTTATGGTGATAAATGACACATGTGCAAACGGAATAAATCATGAAATGAACACTTACGGTCTTGCCATCCAGGTTAAGAAACGCTAGCAGTGGGAAAATGCTAACATCCCGCCCCTGGTGACTCCATGGTTTTGTGAGTTTGATTCAGAAGCTGTCCGAGGCTGTGACCTTGTGCGCTGGCTGCCTTTGCTGTGACCAGGGTGGAGCTCTCCCAACTGAGGCCAGGTGGTGCCAAGCAGACCGCTGCCCATGGGAGAGGCACTGCTCAGTCGGCATCTCTGAGTGGTGCTGGGCGGTGGGTGTTAAGGGCTGGATGGGGCGGGGACTTTGGTGATTTCTTCAGTGCTGGGGAAATGGAACCTCTGGTATAATAATGGGTGACTTGCTGCTGCTCCCTCCTTGGTACTTACCTTGTCCCTGGGCTTCCCCCTCTACTGCATCCTGGCAGGGCCCCTGCTCTCATCTCTCCTTTACTGTTCCCTTGGGGGGCTCCTGTTTGTTTTTGCCCTGGGAGCCCCGTCTCCTCCATGGCCTCAATCTCACCTCTGTTCTTATTATACCCGTCTCTCCGCTTCAGTTTCAGTTCTTTTTCAATCCCCCCGGGTGTCCCAGGGCCCCTGACTCGCCAAGTGTCCAGAATGAACGCTTTATCATCTGTCCCTTGTGAAGCTGACTCTCCTCAGTCTGTATCATGTTGAAGCATCAATCATTCTGTTTTCTGAAACATGAGTCTTTGGGCTGCTTAGCTCTCTTCCTCCCTTACCTTCAGTCACCAAGCCTTCATTTTTCCTCCCACAAATGCCTTGTGAATCTAACCCTCTCACCTCATTTTGTTTCTCCCTCTGCCTGCAGTGGGGTCCTCCAACAAAGCCTGGCAGGTTGACTGTGCCCCGCCACACTTTGCTTGCAAGATAAAGTTGAGATTGCTGAACTGTCACACCTGTGTGTCATCTCTATAGGTGCAGGCAGGCCCTGGGTAACTAATGAGATAGGTTCTGTAGGTTTGTTCTTTTTTTTTTCTGGAGACAGAATCTTAACTATGTCACCCTTGGTAGAGTGCTGTAGCATCACAGCTCACAGCAACCTCTAACTCTTGGGCTTAAGCGATTCTCTCGCCTCAGCCTCCTAAGTAGCTGGGAGTACAAGCGCACGCCACAACGCCTGGCTATTTTTCTTTTGTTGCAGTTGTCATGGTTGTTTAGCTGGCCTGCGCTGGGTTCGAACCCACCAGCCTCTTGTATGTGGCTGGCGCTGTAACCACTGTGCTACAGGTGCTGAGCCTGTAGGCTTGTTCTTAAGTTGAATTTGTACGTAAGTTAGAACAAGTACATTTATTTATTATTTGTAATAGCCTCTGTTTGTAAGTGCAAATCCTACATCAGTCAGATGGTTGTGACTTGGGGAGTTACCATAACAGTGGTAAATGTGAGTTGTATGTAAGTCGGATGTTTGTAACTCAGGGATGGTCTGTACTTCATATTTTCCTTTAATTGACTCAGTTTTTAGAACTTTAATGGACTGGTTTTAGAAGGCAACTTTATGTTACTGTTGGAGTGGGGAAGAGTTATCAAAATGTCAAGTGTTCCGAGGACCAGGTGTCAAGTCCCTGTGGTCTCTGGGTCTTCGTTCCCAGTACCGAGCAGTGGTCACAGGTAAGAAATGAGCACAGCAAGCAGGTGCAAGCAGGCAAGGTGCCAAAGGTTATTTAAAGCATAATACATTTCAGGGAAGGGATGGGTCAGCCCCCGCAAGGGGAGGAGACTGAGTTGAACAAGATTTCTCCTTTTGTGCTGACTAAACCTGGGAACCCAGGGACCTGACATCTGGTCCCCCCACACCTAACATCACTACCATAAAAGGAAAATCAGGGTGGCCTGTCACAAATGGAGGCTCACTGTAAAAGCTCAACAAATGATTATTACAGCGAAGACTGCCCAGATCAGCATGGGTGCCCTCAGGGATGCCTGTGCCCCAAGCTGGGAGGCAGTGTGATGAGGACGTCCCACCGGAGCTGCCTCCTTTTCTTCCTCAGAGGTGCTGTTTAAGTGGTTAAAGTCGTGGACTCTGGAGCCAGACTGCCTGTGTCCAGGCCTTGCTCTGCTACTTTCCAGTAACATGACCTTGGGCAACTTACTTAACCTCTTTGAGCCTCAGTTTCCCCACCTGTAAAATGGGGTTACTATCTCCTCCAAAGGCTGTGGGAGTATTAAATGAGATTGTATGTGGATGACTTTAGATAGTACCTACTATGTGATAATCCCTTGCTTGTTGGATTTGCTTTTCATTTGGGGGATCTTACAGTGTGACCTCAGGTGGTGTAGTGAGGTTCCCTTGCATTAGCCACCCCGGGTGGTCTACCCACAGTGCTGGTCGCTGCCCTCCATGCTGGCCTCTCCCTGCAGGCCTAGCTCAGCTGTCACCTCCTGTGTGATCCTAAGGCCGATCTCCTAAGAGAGCTGACCTTCCCTGCTCTCTGTCCCCATGGCACTTTATTCTGTGTCTCTGTTTTTTTTTTTTTTTTTGAGACAGAGCCTCAAGCTGTCCCCCTGGGTAGAGTGCTGTGGCATTGCAGCTCACAGCAACCTCCAACTCCTGGGCTCCAGCGAGTCTCCTCCCTCCGCCTCCCAGGTAGCTGGGACCACAGGCGCCCGCCACAACGCCCGGCTATTTTTTGGTTGCAGCCGTCATTGTTGTTTGGCGGGTCCGGGCTGGGGATTCGAACCTGCCACCTTAGGTGTACGTGGCTGGTGCCTTAGCTGGTTGAGCTATAGGCGCCGAGCCTGTGTCTCTGTTTTAACCCATAACCCACAATTAATGTTTGGCAGCTGGGTCTTTCACGTGGGTATGCTGTGCCTTCAGGATGGCTTTTGCATTTTCTTTCTTACTTTCTTTCTTTTTTTTTTTTTTGAGACAGAATCTCAAGCTGTGGCCCTGGGTAAGAGTGCTATGGCGTCACAGCTCACAGCAACCTCAAACTTTGGGGCTTAAGAGATTTTCTTGCCTCAGCCTCCCAAGCAGCTGGGACTACAGGCTCCCAGCACAATGCCCAGCTATTTTTTCGTTGTAGTTGTCATTGTTGTTTGGCAGGCTGGATTCAAACCTGCCAACTTTGGTGTATGTGGCTGGCGCCCTAGCCTCTGAGCTATGGGCACTGAGCCAGACATCTTCTCAGATACTCATAAATAATTCAGATGTCACCCCCACCCTAAGATATAGCCCACCCTGTCTCCAAAAACTCATGCTTAAAGGGCACAAAGAGATGCTGGCCAGCGCCCTCTCATCGCAGCCTAGCATGGCACTTAGGCCAGGCGGAGCTGGCTTTCTCATTGAGTTGAGAAAGAGCAGGGGAATTGGAGTCTGAAGTCATGGAGAGAGGTCCAACATCTTGCATTTCCTGATGCTGGGACTGCAGGCCCACACCACCTCCTCTGCTGTCTCCTCTTGCTCAGGTATAAACTGCAGGACATTCATTAGTCAGCTCCAAAAGTTGCTACTTCAGTAAAGGCTTATTCTCCCACACGATGTGATGACTTGCGATGTGGGCAGGTTGGTCCATTACTGAGACATTAGGCAGGAGGAGGCCCAGGGGCCTGCTGAGGGGCCCAACGGGTTCCCCGAGGCTGGTTCACCTGTGTTGTCCTGTTCCTTCTGGCTCCCACCGCTTCTCCTACACCTGGCCCATGTGGGGTTTGGGGTCCTCTAGGGAAGAACAGTGCCATCCTCACCCAGCATTCCCAGAGAAAAGCAGGAATGTACTTTGAAACTGTAGCCAGAGTATGGCCCAGGCCCCTCTGTGTCCCCTTGGTCCCTACATGCAGCTACATCTTGCTGCTCAGGGCATGACCAGGCCCAGCACACCACTTTCCCAGCCTAGACCTCCATCATATATTTCTTCCTTATAAGGGACCTGTAGGCCCCTTTGACCCTCACCCTTGCCTCCCCCCTCACACAAGGGCCCTGGCACTCAGTAGGTGCTTCATAAATGTCAACAAACCAGTTGTGCTTCCTGACAAGTTCCTCCTGGAATAGGCCACTCACTTCTAGCATGCCTGGACTAGGTGGTTTGGTAACTGTGCAGGTGAGGAGAGAGGCTTGTCATGGAAGGGGGGCAGTTCCCCCAGATCTCTGGGCTTCAGTGTCCTTATCTGTATAATGAGGCTATTGGGTGGCATCCAGTGGTTTCTCCCAGGGTTACATCCATGAACCTGGGATTGAACTAGGGGTAGGGGTTGGCATTTTGCATTCTCTGGGAGCTTTTGAATCATCAGAAACCTAGAATTGTGCAAATCTTTGGGGTTCTCTTAGAGAATGTTCTGGGATGGGCTGTAACACTAAGGTCAAACCTGCCAAGGGCTGACAGGTGAGCAGCACCTGCTCCTTCTCAAGAGGGCCATTGGGACCCACTCACTCCACCTGTCAGAGCCTCTCATTCCCGAATCCTGTGCCCTCTCCCCTCATCCCCTGCCAGATCTGTTGGACACATGCCCTTTTTCCCCTTCCACAATGGCCCCAGCACAGGAAGGACAGACATTAATACCCTCAACTCCTCCTTTGTCCTCTTGGGGCTTGGAATAAAGCCGTGTGCACACACACATGCAGGACCATGTGGCTGCCACACAGAGGCTGGGCTCTCATGACCCTGCCTCCCAGGTTTAGGGTCCAAAGCACATGGGGCTTTGAGTTACCTCTTTTGATTAGCTTTCTGCTCTGGCTCTGCCTCTGCCTTGCCCATTCTGCCAGGTGATTTGATTGGAATCTTGGCAGCAAAAACAGTCCCCACCACAACAATGGCAGCAGGGTATTATGTTTCTGCTGTATGTCAGTTGCTGTACTAAGTGCCAGGCACTGTGCTAAGTGCTTTATAGCCTTATTGAAAGCGCCTAGTGAAGTAGGTAGAATTATGCCATTTTATAGATGAGGAGGCTGACGCACAGAGAGGTGGGACAACCTGACCACATAGCTAATCTGGGTGCTGGTGGAATTCAAATCCAGACCTGTTGGACCCTAAAACCAGTGCTCTTAAACTGCTGTACACTCTGCCTGCCGGCCTCCCTGGAGGCTAGAGCCTGGCCCACTGCTCCAGCCTGTCCTGCCAGCAAGGATGGTTCTTCTCGAATGTTGCTTCCTATCCACAAGGGTGGCCTGGCACTGGGGTGCTAGAAAGAAGGCCCCGAGATTATGCTGCTGGGCCACGGGTCTCTGTAGACCGCCAGGTGGTCTTCTCTGGGCATGAACTCTCAGCTTCCACCAGCCTGGCTCCTGCTGTACCTCTTCTGTCCCAGCTTGACCAGTGGCTACATAATCCTTTGCTATGTGAAAGCTGTCTGAGATGCTGGTCACACTGAGGAGTTGAACCCTGTGCAGGGAACAGGAGTTGTGGGAGTTACCCTCCCCATTCTGCAGAGGGGAGAGCACAGATGCTAAGATTTTGAGAGTCCAGCTTGTCAGGGCTGGGCCTAGCTGTTTAGAGCTGAGTCCTAACTCACTTTTTTCCTGTTACGTGTGTTTCTTACAATGATTTTTCTGGATGCTCTTTATTTTTTAGCCCATCCTTCATGGTCTAGTTGGTTGTATAGGATTTGGAAAGTTAGAACTCTTAGGATCTCTCCAAATGACTGCCTGGGCCGCAAGCACCAAGAATCCTGGGAGTGAGTGGGGAGGGAAGGTATAGCTTTCAACAGGTGGGAATGCTGAGGAAGTCCTACAGAGCGTGGCCGGTATTCACCACTATTGCCACGAAGCAAGGACGTGCCCACAGCCCAGGACCCTGGGGGAAATTAAGCTGTTGGAAGCTTGCAGGTGGAGCCCATTCAGACCATTTTTGTTCCTCTTTTAAAAATTGATATAATGTAAAATTGATCGTTGTACAGTGTGTAATTCAGTAGTTTTGAAAATATTCACAAAGCTGTGCAATCATCACTGCGTCTAGTTCCAGAACATTTTTATCACCTGTAAAAGAAATCCTGTATTCATTAGCAGTTGCTCCGCCCACCCCCAACTTTTGCCAACCACTAATCTACTTCCTGTCTCTGGATTTGCCTGTTCTGGATATTTCATAGAAATGGAATCATATAATATGTGGCCTTTTGTGTCTGGCTGCTTTCGTAACTTGGCATGTTTTTTGAAAAGGTTCATTCATGTTGTAGCTTGTATCAGTACCTCGTTTTCTTATGGCTGAATAATATTCCATTCATTAGTTGACGGACACTTGGGTTGGTTCCACCTTTTGGCCATTGTGAACCATGTTTCTTGTTCCTTTTGGCTTGGACCTTCCTAAGAAGCTCTTTGCTTCAGTGACCACCTGTCTGTATTCTTCTAGCTTGGCTATTTGGAAAGCAAGAGAAGGTGTGGCTCAGCATGGGGGGGGGGGCGGTTTCTAGGGAGCTGCTGAGAGATGCAGAAAAGCGTGGTTTGAAGATCTGGGAGAACCGTCTGCTGGAGGGAGGCCTTCCCCTGGCCCCAGAGCCATCTGCTGCTTGGTAGGTGGCTGTTTTTCCTGTTGTTGATTATTAACCAAGGGTTTGACCCTGAGAGTAGATTCCCAGGTTAGAACTAGTACTTATTTGAAATGCCAGAAATGTTTTCTAAGACATTTAAATAGCCCTGGGCACTTTGTTCTCTGTTTCAACTTGGAGACCAGATCACCATTTCATGAGTTATAATCATCACGGTCATTATCATCATCATGGTCTACATTTGTATAGGGCTTTATATTTTATTTCAAAGCTATTACTTTTACCTCCTTAGGTCATTCTTACCCCCATCTTTGCCAGTAATGGAACTGAAACACAGAGAGATGAGGTAACTTGACCAAGGTCACACAACAGGGTGGGTGGCAGGCACAGGTACACTTACACCCTAGGAGAAATTCCTTGATCCCATTGTAGGGCACTCTCCACAGCAGTGTGCCAGAGATGGTGGTTGTAGTGACCTCAGATGGTATGGGCAGAGCCATCTTCAGATAGGACAGGGACATGGCCTGGGTGCTGTAATGGGGCCCTCCCCAGGGGTCAGTCCAGCTCCATCTGGCAGAATCATTTCCTCTGGGTTCTCAGCTTCCACTCCAGGCCCCTTTGATCACTTCCTCTTGACATTTGATTTGGCTAAAGACTTGACCAAGGTTACACAGCAGGTGGCTAGGTCCTGCTGGCTAGGACCTCTCCTGGCTTCCCTGAATCCTCCCATCTGATCCAGGGTCTCCCACACTTCTAGGGGAAGAATCCCCAGCACCTGAGCTGAGATGCTGAATTGTGGGCGTCTCCAGGATTCCCCAGGTGCAGGAGACTCCTGACCAGCTGAGTGTATACTTTTTCTCATCTCCTCCATCCTCCTTTTCCCTTCCTGTGTTGGTCTGGGACCCCTTAGGGCTGTGTGTATTTGGCTGGGTTGTGAGCCAGTTTTCTTTTCTTTCTTTCTTTCTTTCTTTTTTTTTTTTTTTTTTTTTGAGACAGGAGCCTCAAGCTGTCTCCCTGGGTAGAGTGCCGTGACATCACAGCTCACAGCAACCTCCAACTCCTGGGCTCAAGCAAGTCTTCTGCCTCAGCCTCCTGAGTAGCTGGGACCACAGGTGCCCGCCACAACGCCCGGCTATTTTTTTTTTGGTTGCAGCTGTCGTTGTTGTTTGGCGGCCCCAGGCTGGATTCGAACCTGCCACCTTGGGTGTATGTGGCTAGCGCCTTAGCTACTTGAGCCACAGGTGCCGAGCTGTGAGCCAGTTTTCAATCTCAGTGCCATGACATGTGGCAGGATCACTGTGGGTCACCAGAATTTGTCACCTCTGCTGAAGATTAGCCTTTTAGTTATAATAAATTAAGGCACATTCAAGGTTATCCCTGGATACAGTCACATCACTTTCACCTACTCATGTGTGATATGTTTGCCTGAGTGGGTGAGAAAGGTCTAGAATTGCATTGAGCACTGCTGCCCTTGCTCTATCTTATCTCAGCACCAGCTGGTGGCTGGCCTGGGCCTGGCCGTCCTTGAGAGGGTGACTCACATGAACATGTCATAGGTTGTGAGCGCTGGGGCAGGATTGGGCCGAGCACAGCTGATCAGAGCAGAGTACGGTAGAAGCAGGATTTCATCTTCCTTGTTTTCAGTCCTCCAATCTCAAGGCTAAGCCTAGAACTTGGGACTTGGGTGCTCCATTCATTTCCTGGGGCTGCCATTACCCAGTGCCACAGATGGTGGCTTAAAGCAAACAGACATTTGTTGTCTCAGTTCTGGAGGCTAGAAGTTCTGAATCAAGATGTCAGTAGGGCTGTACTCCTCTGAAGTTCTTAAGGAAGAATCCTTCCTTGCCTCTTCTAGCTTCCTGTGGTGGTTGGCAGTTCTTGGCTTATAGCTGCATCACTTCAGCCTCTGCCTCTATCATCGTGTATTCTCTCTGTGTGTCTTTGTCTTCACATCACATTGTTATTTTATTTTATTTTTTGAGACAGAGTCTCCCTCTGTGCTCTGGGTAGAGTGTCATGGCATCATCGTAGTTCACAGCAACCTCAAACTCTTGGGCTTGAGCAATCCTCTTGCCTCAGCCTCCCAAGTAGCTGGGATTACAAGTCTGCCACCTTGCTTGGCTAGTTTTTCTATTTTCAGTAGAGACGAAGGTCCCACTCTTGCTCAGGCTGGTCTTGAACTCCTGAACTCAAGCAATCCACCCGCCTCAGCCTCCCAGAGTTTTAGGATTACAGGCGTGAGCTGCCGCGCTCGGCCCACATTGTTCTTGTAAGGATTCTGGTTGTATTGAATTAATGGCCTACCCTAATGACCAGATGACTTGATTGCATTACAAAGCTATTTCCAAATAGGTCATGTTCATAGGGAGTGGGAGTTAGGATTTCAACAAATCTTTTTGGGTGTGTGTGTGGGGGTCATGATTCAATCCATAAACAGGCATTGGCTCTTAAAGAGGAGGGAAGGCTAGGTCAAGGGTGGGGACAGTGATTTATGGCCTGTGTCCCCCACAGGTTTCACTCCAAACCATCTGTATACCAAGGCAGGTGGATTCTAACTTGTGACCAAGAACCTGTGTGTTCTCTGAGTCCTGATCTTTTTGAGGGCAGCGGTCATGCCTTCTTCCTATCCTGGCATCCCCTCTGGAGTCTTGGACGCAGCCCTGGAGCTAGCATGAAGCTGGTTGCCCTGGTGCTCATTCCTGCTTCAGTGCCTTCCAAGCTCCCAAGTATTACTTGGAAAATCCTTCTGGCTGCATATGCCCTGTGCACCCACTTGGTAGTCCTCACCACTCCTTGGGAGATAGCCCCCAGGATCTTGTGCAGGGGAAACATGGTAGAGAGGCTCAGCCCAGAGAGAGTCAGGGGCTGGTGTCCTTTGATCAGGACTCAGGGGCCTTGGACAATCATCATATCTGCTCTGGCCCCATGGGCATGGACATCTTGCACCCTATGGAAAGAAACAGGTGGCATGACTGTGTATGTAAGCATCCCCTGACTGGTGGTGACAGAAACCTGCCAGCATTGCCCTCCAAGTGTGTTCCTGGAGGGCCAGGGCAGCTGTTGGTCAAGGTGTCCACAAGCTGGGTCCAGGGGAATAGGCCCAGAGGTCCTCAGCTAAGCACAGAACAGCAGCCCTATAGACCTTGGAGGGTGGGGAGGGCTTGCCTTCCCTCTCTCCCTGAATACTCTTCCCTACCAGGCTCCCAGCCCCCCTGGGGAGCTGCCCTTGTCCTCACCTGGGTGACCTGCTCTCTATCCTTGGTCATCCTCCCACCCTTCTTTATCTCCATCCTGGCTTTCAGGGTCCAGGGCCATTGAGGAAGAGCAGTGGCTGCTTGGGAGGGGCCCAAGTGGTAGGAGGGGCCCCACTCTATTGGGTCCACAGGCATCTGCTGGTCAGAGCAGCCAGGCACGACCACCCAGTGATAATGTTCAAGACCATAAACGGTGGGGAGGCTGGTGGCTGTAGCCGAGTGTGAGAGTGTGTGTGCATGCAGGTATGTGCTTTTGTGGCCCTGATGGTTCTTGTGCCTGGTTGGAAGGGAGGGGCCTCCTCTCCAGCTGTGATAGGTTACATCAAGGTCCAGAAAGAGAGAAGGAGGAAGGTGGAAGAGCAGAAGAGGGGGATTGCCAGGTTGAGTCTAATGAGGTCGTACAGATCTGCTGCGAAGCCAGACGTTCACCAGAATCCTTATCTGGATGCTTAGGGGACAGTAAGGGGTGGCCAGTGGCAGGGGCAGGCAGGGGTTGTTGTGCCAGAGTAGACACAACCTGTGGTTCTCAGGAGGTGTCCTTAGCCTGGGCCTGCCCATGGGCCAAGGGGAGCCAGGATGGGCTGGTGTGGGCCAGGGCTTCCCTCTGCGGTGCTGGAGGGCTGGACTCTGTAGGGAGGGTGGGTTTCTCTCATAAAGAAGGCTCGGGATTAGAATTTTTGTCCTGTTGACAGAGTGTGGGCTGAAAAGAGGTATAGAAGTGTTCTTTCAAGGTGGCAGTAGGGGTCCTTTGGTTATTTAAGCAGGACCCAGCTGTTGGGCTGTTTTAGGGAGGGGCTCTGGAGAAGGAAACACTTGTAAGGGTGAAGGCTTTGACAGCTCAGCACGGTCTTCTTGGGCTCCTTATGCTGTCACTTGAGCCTCCTTGGCCCCTCCAGGGAGATAGCCAGGGCATACCCAGTCCTTTGCCCGGGGACTCCCCAGGTTCTGCCCAGCTGGCTTTGTTGTATAACCGTTGCTGGGAAGGCTTATCCTGTCCCAAACAGTCTGCAAACAAGCACTCTCTGGTCCCTAGCAAGGGCCAGATGGAAAGTGGGGAGTGTGTGAGGGCAGTGAACTTGTCCCTTGTCCCAATCATGTTGCCATGGTGACACAACTCTGTTTAGTTACCTCTCCATGGTCCTAGCCCACACAGACTAAAATAAGTTTTACCTGCAGCTTGCACAGCAGACAGCCCTGTCCTCCCAAGGTCAGCTTTCTGACCAGGGCCTGTGTGTGTGGACAAGAGGGGCCTAAGTGAGAAGGAATCCCTCGAGTTTATCCTCTTCCCCTTCTCCTTCCACCCCAGCCCAGTCCTGTAGCTCTCTGGATTAGTGGTCCTCCTTGTGCATCAGAATCACCTGGAGAGCTCGTTAGAACACAGATTCGTGAGCGCCATCATGGG
Organism: Otolemur garnettii; assembly: GCF_000181295.1. Taxonomy (NCBI): domain Eukaryota; kingdom Metazoa; phylum Chordata; class Mammalia; order Primates; family Galagidae; genus Otolemur; species Otolemur garnettii. The sequence continues at coordinate 3,001,160 of NW_003852540.1, read as the reverse complement.
AGCGTCTCAAGTGCACCTGAGAATTTTCATTTCTAGCAAGTTTCCAGGTGTTGCTGGTGGTCCAGGGGCAACTCTTGGAGTAGCACTGCTTTAGATCTGGTACATCCCACAGCACAGAAAATGCACCCAACTCTCATGTCTGCCCTGCTCATTAAACTGTCCCAAAGCCCAGTGACTCTTGGAGGACTGAGGGGCAGGCACAGGCAGATCCTCACTCACCTTTTCTTTGTTTTTTGCCCTCTTTACAGGAAGCAGGAGCTAGCCAACAGCTCTGAGGTGAGCCTCCCAGACCGGCCGCTGTCCCCTCCTCTCACAGCGCCTCCCACCATGAAGGTAAGAGGCTCAGATTCGGCGAGCAGGGAGGGGAAGTGTGTGGGGAAGTCTGAGGTCTTGCAGGGAGGGGAAGTGTGTGGGGAAGTCTGAGGTCTTGCTGTCGCCTTGGCTACAGGCCCACCTGCTCCCATTCTGTTGGGGATGTTGAGTGCCCAGACACCTCTAGAGGTAGCGTCAATTAAGCTCACCAGTGTGGGAGGAAGGTGTGACTGGAGACTTGGGTGTCTGGGTCAAGAGGCCATGAGGAAATAGATTGAGGCTGAAACGGGGTGGCAGGACTCTTAGTAATTGGTGAGAAGCCTTGTACCCCTTGGTGGGGTTTGAGGATGAGGGGCCCAGGCTAGAGGAATTGGGGGATACAGAAGGCAGCTAAGTGTCTCAAGGGCTGCAGTCCAGAAGGACTGCCTGGGGCTGGGTGGGGCCCTCCTGGGACTTGAATGGCACTTGCATGTTGGCCAACCTGCCTCTGACTGACTCTCGTGGGATGGCCCTGTCATCCCAGTTCTTGTCCTATTAGCACTTTATTCATAAGCCTCTTTTCTGGGGAGACCACATCCTAGGACCCCAGGCCAGGAACCCTCCCATTCTTGGTACCCTCCTACCACATGCCCTCCCCTCCAGTTTTTAGTACCTCCTGGCAAAGGCTAGCCACACAGGCCTGAGCTGGCCCTCAAGGAGGACTTTTAGCTCAGCCAGCTCCCTGCCTAGGCTGTTGTGCTCCTTTCTCCCTCCCTTCCTTCCTCCCTCCCTCCCTCCTCCCTTTACACTTTGCAGGGTGAGTGAGGACTAGCTCTGAAGAAGTCACCTGCCTCCTGAGTCAGCTGAGGGGATATCTAGACCAACACCTATCTCTGTCCTGGGGTTTTGCTCTGAGGTGACTCACAGGAAATAATTAGGCATCTCTTTCCACTGCTCCATATTGGCTCTCCTCTTCCCTGACCTAATGTGTTGCAAGGTGACACCCCTAAAAGAAGCAGATAAAAGCCATCCTTCCCACCATGAACAGGGCCATGTGGTAGACACTGAGGGGTATATATGGAATGGCAGCCAGAGCCTTCTCTGGGTGGGTGAGGAGCTCAGCACTGGGCAGGGAGAAGGACAGAGTGCAGGGCTAACCGATGACAGCTCTGTTCTCCTCCTTCTTGAGTACCCAGTGCTGGTATCTGAGCCAAGTGCTGGGGTAGCTCATTTGCACAATCATGCTAAGAAGCATGTCACCATTCTGGATTTCAGCCCCTTGGTCTGCAGGGTTGGGTGTGGGATGCTTGTCTCTGTCCTCATGGATGGCAGGAATTTGTAGAGAGAAGACTTGACAATCTCCTAGGAAGAGTCACTGACTGAGTTCTCTTGGCTGACTTTATTCACTCGTGTACTCATTTAAATCATTTAACACCCAATATTTATTTGAATGTATTAGTCAGGACTCTTGGTTGCAAATGACAGAAACATAACCCACTTTGACTTTGGCATAAAAGGAATTATTATTTTGCTTTTGTAATGGTTGGTATAGATGCCAGGTATGGCTGTATCTGAGAAATCTCTCTCATTCATCCTTTCTTCTGTGTTGGTTTCATTCTTTGTTAAGCTCTGCCTCTGTGGCAGGATGGTGACAGTATATTGAATAAGTAACCACAGTGCAATAAGTTTTCCTCAGTGGTTATGACAAAGTCCCAGGGAAGAAGCTCATTGGCCTGGCTTAGGTCACATGTCTACCCCTGAACCAGTCATTGTGACCAGAGAGGTGAAAGACTCTGATTAGCCAGACCTGGATCTCATGACCACCCCTAAACCATAAGAACTGAGGGGAGAGAAGGAGTGGGTCCTCAAAGGAAGATTGTAGTGCTATTATGAGAAGAAAGGGAAATGGGGGTATGGCAAGGGAGACCAATAGCTTTCAACTACATATGATAATGACATGCCAGGCCCTGTGCTGGCTTGTGGAGACCTTGTAGTGAACAAAACATATGGTCTCTGCTTTCCTGGAGCTTGCAGCCTAGCTAGGGGGCCAAAAATTGAAAAAAATATTGTCAAGAATGAGGGACGGACAGATATATGTGATGAATGTTCTAAAGGAGGAGCAAGACATAGCTCAGGGAGAATGTAGGGTGACAGGGTGGGGGACCCTAACCTGGCTTCAGAAGGGTCAGGTAGGGCTTCTTTGAGGAAATGATATTTCAGCTGAGCCCCGAGAGTTGGATAAGAGGTAGATAGCAGTGGAGTCAGAGTGGAGGAAAACCTTTCAGCGGTTCTCAACCTGTGGGTCACAACCGCTTTGTAACAATGAAAATACATTGGGGCATTAGGAAGATTGAGAACCACTGTTCTAGATCCTTGCTATTCAAAGTGGGACCCAGGGACCAGCCTCACTCATCTTTGGGAGCTTCCTTAGAAATGCAGAATCTCAGCCGCACCCCAGAACACTGAGTCAGAATCTGCATTTTGCCAACATTTCCAAGTGATTGTGTGCACGGGACAGCCAGAGAAGCACTGTGGATGGCAGTGAAAATGCCCTGAAGCCAGTGAGAGAGAGATTTGCACCAAGAGGAGCAGGAGGAAGCCCAGAATGGCTGGTGCCTCCAAAGTTAGGGCTTCTGAAGAGGTTGGGCTTGTGGGTAGGGACCAGATCAAATAGGCACTTGTAAATTTTGCTAAAGACTTTGGAGTCTATCCTAATTAGAGCACTGAAGTCATTGAAGATTTTAGTCCAAGGATTAAGATGATGGCACTTTGGAACAATCACCAGAGCTGTTGTGTGGAGAATGTGTGGGAAGGAAAGTGGAAAGCTGGGGCTGTTGTGTGACTCAAGGGGCCAGGGGGGTGATTTGAAAGTGGTCGGACCTCAGATTTCCCAGGTGGTAAATTGGTGAAGATAAGAGGATGTGAGGTGCTAACGGAAAAGAAGTCAGCCTCTGTAAAATAATTTTTTTTTTGAAACAGAGTCTCACTTTGTCACCCTTGGTAGAGTGCTGTGGTGTCACAGCTCACAGCAACTTCCAACTCTTGAGCTTAAGCAATTCTTTTGCCTCAGCTTCTTGAGTAGCTGGGACTACAGGTGCCTGCCACAACGACCAGCTATTTTTTGGTTGCAGTTGACATTGTTGTTTAGCAGGCCCTAGCGAGCTTGAACCCACCAGCTTTGGTGTATGTGGCCAGTGCCCTAGTCACTGAGCTACAGGTGCCAAGCCAGCCTCTGTAAAATAATTTTAAAAGGTTTATTCTGAGCCAAGCTTGAGGACCATTGGCCAGAGCCATGCCCAAGGAGCCTTGAGCAAGCGGACTTGCTGAGGTTGGGTTGTAGTTTGGTTTTATGCATTTCAGTGAGACAGGAATTGTGTGTAAAGTCGTAAATCTATATGTGGGAGGTGTCATTGGTTTGGCCCTAAAAAATTGGACATCTCCAAGTGGGAAGAGGTCTACAGGTTATAAGTGGGTTTAAAGACTCTTTAATTTGTAATTGATTAAAGAAACAGAGCTTTGTCAAAGGCTGGGACTATTTTAAATTAGGATAAGGGGGGTCTCTTAATTAGAGATAAGCCCTATACCCAGACTCAAGTGATTTGTCAGGGAAAATGAGGACCTGCACGTGTGGTTTAAGCCTTGTCTTTGAGCCTGAGGCTTCTTAATGAGTTACAAACTGTATCTCCATGAGGGAGGGGGCATGATGAGGCCTGTCTGACGTCCCTCCTCTTGGTCAGCGACTCAGCTTTAGGGTATTTCTGGGGTTCCCTTGGCCAAGAAGGGGTCCATTCAGTCAGCTGGGGGGGGCTTAAGATTTTATTTTAGTTCAGAGAGGCAAGGGAGAAGGTGAGAAAGGCCCCCAGGTTTGCAACAAGTGGTTACTTGGTGCAGCCATTCTCAGAGATAAGGGGTGGCCCTAGGAGGTAGGATGAGAGTCAAATTCTAAGGGTCAAATTCTGGGTTTGAATATGCCTGAGGTATGAATCGGGGTGTCAGTGAGCAGGTGCCGAAGAAAGGTCTGAACTGGAGGTGAATTTCTGGGAGTCCTCACAGGGAAGGGAATTGAAGCTTTGGGATGAGTGAGCTCTCCAGGGAGAGTGATAAGAGTCTGTTGGGTGGCACTATGATGAGTGTCACAGGTAAAGGTGTGGCTGGGGTCTCTGTAGAGGAGACCCGGCTGAGACAGGGAGGGAGGGATGGGCAGTTGTGCTAACTGCTGCAGCGAGGCCAAGTATGATGTGAGTGCACAGTGGCCACTGGGCTCAGGGACCTGGCGGGTGCTGGGGATCCAGCTCAAACAGTCCTGAGGAGGGATGGGGGTGGACAGTGGATGGCAGTGTGCCGAGGAGTGGGTGGAGATTGTGAGAGTCAGAGGGTGTTGTAGATGATACTCGTGAGATGGGGAGACTTGAATGTGTGGAAGTGTTGAAAGGAGGGAGCCAGGAGTGTACAAGGAAATGGGAGAGAGGGGAGGGTGATGAAATCTGGACCATGGCGAGGATTAGTGGTGAACATATTCATTCGAAAATGCTGTGTGGGCCGGGCACAGTGGCTCACACTGCAATGCTAGCACTCTTGGAGGTTATGTGGGGAGGATCACGTAAGGCCAGGAGATCTTGTCTCTACAAAATATAGAAAAATTATCTGGGCGTGGTGGTGGGCACGTGTAGTCCCAGCTCCTCCAGAAGCTGAAGCAGAGGATCATTTGAACCCAGGAGTTTGAGGTTGAAATGCACTATAAGGACGCCACGCACTGTAGCTTGGGTGACAGAGCAAGGTCCTGTCTAAATAAAAAAATGTTTTACGAACATCTGTTAGATTCCTGCCCCTGCTGTGTCCTGGCCATCCCAGGCTGTCAGGGAGGGGGCTTCAGAGAAGCCCAGAGCAGAGCAACAACCTTCAGAGACACCTCAGTGACTGACGCATGCTCAGAAGACCTCCCTCCTGCCCTGCCCCCCACCAATGCTCTGTCCTCTTTGAGCTCAGCTTAGGAATTTCCCAGCCTGTGGCTTTACTGTCCAGACCCGAAGGGTAGGGGCAGAGTCCTGGGGACTCAGACTGGATTGGGACTCTTCTGGGGTTGGTGTTGGGGGCAGTGTGTGTATTGTACCTGGACTGAGGGGTCTCTCTGTGACTGTCATTTGGGTTTATTCTGTGACTCAGATAGCCTGTGGCTACAGTTGGGAGTCTGTCGATGGCTAGGACATTTTCTTTTCCTTTTGTGCAAGGCTAACTGCCCATAAGGGATTTAAAACCACAATCCTCGCTTTACCCCAACCTGCTCACCACAGAGGGAGTGTCTCTTTCGTACTTGCACTTAACGGAATATACCAGCTCCTCGTGGCTGGTTGTCCAGTTCTCCCATCATTGAGTTCCTTGAGTACAGAGACTGTGTCCTCTTCTTTGGGTCCCCAGGCCATGGCTTGGGATGATTGCTGACTATATGGGACATCCAGGTTGGAGGAGCTTGATTCTCTATGCCATGGGCTTTTCCTAAATCTTACCTCCCAGCAGACCTGGCCTCCCACCTGCCATGCCCATCTCCCAATGTGGGACAGGCCTCTGCTTGGCTGACATGTCCCAGCACACTGAGACTTGACATGCGCTGGGGTGAACATGGGACTCTCTCTGAGGGTCCCTGGCCCTGGAGGTTTATGAATCAGTTCTCTATTCCTTGAACTTTGGGGCAGGAGAGGGCTTCAGTTGGTCCCCGTGGCAAGGCTGGATCAGGGGAGGGGGCTGCAGGGATACCCTTTTGGTTGATTAGCTTGGGAGTCACAGAAGGTCAGGGATGGACAATCTATTTCCTTTATAGATCACCCAGAAACCTAGAGGTGGGTAAGGACTCGCCCAACCCTCCTTAGAAGATAGTTGTGTTCTTCTGCAGTCAGTAGAGAATGGAGTAAGTTAAATTCTGAGACCCAAGCTTATTTCTGGTGAAATACTCATCTCATGTCGCCCCCAACATACCCAGGGACAGCCCGCCTCTCGTTGCTTCTCCTGCTGTGAGTGAAGGGACTGCTGGAGCACTAGTTGGCCACCCCCAGAGTCCCCCCACCCCCATGCCTGCTGCAACTGGTCCTTTACACACCGCCCCCACCTCTGTGCTGTTTGTGTTTTTCAAGGGGATTTTTATTTTTTTCTAATATGAAGCCGATAAAAAGCAACCACAGAGATGCGGAGCAGATGGGCTGAATGAGAGCCCAGTTCCCAACCAGAGCTCCAACTGGATGGTGCAGGGTGGGCTGGGAGAGGGGCTTGGGGCTGCCTCCGTGGGAATGCAGGGGATTGTTTCCAGGCCCACATGTTTCATGAATCTGGCTTTCTTGCCCAAATGGATCAACAGGCATTTAGGGAGGGCTGACTGTGTGCCCGTAGTTGTGCTAGTTCCCATGGGGTCAAACTGAAGCAGCCGTCTTCCACCCACAAAGAGCCTGCTGTCTACAGGGGGCCTTAACTGAGCAGAAGAACCCATATGGCTCGGCATGTGACAAGGCTCAGATGTGCAGTGTGACTTCTCAGAGGGAGGGGAAGTGAGGTGGAGGGGAGGTGGGGTGGGGGCCTGGTGGCAAGCATGGCGGGGGGGTTGAAGTAACCCCCTGGGACCACAGAAAACTGGCTTTCTAGGCTTCCTGAGATGAAGGGGTTGGGCTTGACCCTCTGGATTCTCTTGCAGCTCACAGTCCACTAGTGCACAGGGCATTTCATTGAAGTTGCCTCTGCTGGGAATTGGTCTGCCCTTGATGGGAACTTTCACACTTGTCCCTGGAGTCCCACCAGGCCCTGTTCCGGCTTAGGCAGCTGGGAGGTAAACCTGGGCTCAGCCTTCTCCACCTTCCTATTTGCAAGTCTGAAGCCAGCCCCCACTCACACTCTCTTTCCAGAAGAGGATAATGGATGTTTAGGTTCCTGCCTTTGAGATAAGCAGAGTCATGGTCCTGCCCGGCTCCTTTGGTGTGTTGCTCTTTAAGACCAACGAATGCTTCTTCTTAGCAAAGTATCTCAAGAATGGAAGAAAAAGTATCCAATGTACTCAGCCCTATTATGAAACTAATTTAAAGCTTTCATATGAAAGCTATAACCCAATTATAGCCTAAGAATATGGGGAGGGGGGAGGGGGTAGATGGGTGGAGGGAGGGTGATTGAAGGGATCACCTCTATGGTTTATCTCACAAGGGTACAAGTGAATTTTTCTAAAAGTAGAATATAAACGTCTTAACACAATAACTAAGAAAATGACATAAAGGCTATGTTAAGCAGTTTGATAAAAATATTTCAAATTGTATATGAAAACACTGTACCCCATGATTGCATTAATGTACACAGCTATGATTTAATTAAAAAAACAAAACAAAACAAGACCAATGAATGCTCCTGCCACCCTCTGAGGTGGGTGAGGCAGATGGGTGCAAGCTTCCTGTGCCAGGAAAGAGAGTGGCAATCAGGGGAGCCTTCTCTTCTCTCCCTCTTCATCCCTCTGGGCAGAGCTGGCCTGGGTCTCCTGGCCTCTGTTCCAGACTGCAGTCCTGCTCAGGCCTGGTTGCATCTCTCTTCTTTGCTCCTGGATCCTGTCTCTTCTCTTCTGTCTGGGCTGGACAAAGAGATTGCCCCTCTGTCAGGGTGAGTGTGGGGTGTCAGCCCCATTCAGAGCTACCAGTTTTGTATGAAGGAGAGAAGAGGCTTCTGTGGGAAGTATATTAGAAACTTCTTGGGCCCAGGACATGAGTAGGGAGGCTTGGTTTTCCCTCTTCCAGAAAGCCCTGTAGGGGGACAGGAGAGGATATTACCACCACTGCAGGGAGGTTCCCAGGGCTCTTGTTGAGGCTCTGTGGGTCATGGTGAGCCATCTCTAGTCTCCACACAGACCCCAATCATATTGCCTGCTCCATATGTGGACGGGACATACACCATCTCCTCAGGAGCCACTTCCAAGCAGCCCTTTCGTTCCATCTAGGCCAGTGGACAGGGAGACCAAGGGCAGTGCAGGTCTGATTTAGGGGAGACCTGAGGAAGGACTTATTTGTCTGCTGAGGGTGGGATGCTTCCTGGAGTCTGTAAGAACATGGAGTTGTCTGTATGTGCACCTACCCGCAAGAGTCCCCCTCCTCATGTGTGCACACCTGCACAGATGAATATTTCCCTTGATTTTGGTTGTGTTTTAAGGCCAACTGCCTTATGCTTCTTTCTTGCAGATAGCCCTAGGTATAACTAGATTTAAAAAAAATTCCAGACACAGAAATGCATAAACTTTCACTGTATCTCCTAATGGATACACCCACGCAACTCATATCCTCATCAAGATAGAGGACATTTCTGCCACCCCAGAAGGTTCCCCTGTGTCCCTATCTAGTCAGTCCCAGCAACCACCTCCAGAAGAACCAGTGTTCTGTTTTTTTTTTTTTTAAACCTTAATTAGTTTTGCCTGTGTTAGAACTTAATTTCAATGGAATCATGTGGTGTATACTCCTGTGTGTGCAGCTCAGTGAGATTTGCCTATGCTGCTTAATGTATCAGTAGTTTGTTCCTTTTTATTGGCTGAGTAGTAATAGTCTGCTATTGTATGAACACATGACTGTTTGTTTGTTTATTCTCCTGTTGAGAAATGTTTGTTTTATTTTTCCAGTTTGGGGCTATAGTGAATAGTCAAATGCTATGAATATTCTGGTATAAGTTTTTTTTCGTTTTTAAATTTTTGTTTGGGCATTTGTTTTCATTTCTCTTAGGTAAATATCTCGGAGTGGAATTGCTAGGTCAAATTAGTATGTGACTGTTTAACTTTTATGAAACTGCCACGGTCTTTGCCAAATGGTCGTGCTGTTTTACATTCCCACTAGCAATGTCATCAGTGTTCTGGCTGCTCCACATCTTTGTCAATATTTGTCATTATCAGTCTTTAAAATTTTATCCATTTGAGTGCTGCTCATCGTGGTTTTAACCTGATGATTGAGGATATTGAACACTTTTCATATGCTTATTGATTATTCGTAGTATCCTTTTCATTCTTCGTCCCCTTTCAAAGTTGGGTGGGCTTCTTATGGCTGTTCTTTACGTTTCTGGATACAAGTTCATTTCTTGACAGTGCCTTTGAGCAGAAGTTTTAATTTTGGTGAAGTCATATCATGGATTTGTTTTTCCTTTTATGTCTGTAGCTTTGCATAATCTAAGATCTTTGCTTAACCTCCAGCTCACAAAGATTTTCTTTCATGTTTTCTTTTAGCAGCCTTATAGTTTTAGTTGTAGGTCTAAGATCTACGTCAATTTAATTTACTAGCATATGGAATGATGTAGGGATATCCAGTTGGTCCAGCACTATTGGTTGAAAAGACTTTCCTTTCACCATTGAAATGCTTTGGTTTCTTAGTCAAAAATATACTTGCCCACCAACACATCTGTGCAATCTCTGTCAGCATGGTGCTTCTCTAGATAAGGGATGGAAAATATGTGACATCTGTGCCATCAACACTGTCCTTCTACCTCTGTGGTAGATATTAGTAATTGATTGTGGCACTCTTTCTCAAGAGCTTAGATATAATCTCAGAATCCTGTCCAACAAAGCACTGCAGGCAGCCACTGACAGTCATTTGGAATTGTCGCTTGAGATAAATTACTTCTGGCATTGCTGATTGAAGTCGTCGTGAGAGGTTGAGTTATTTGCTAGAGATCTCACAGTGGGTGAATGGCAGAACCAGGTTTTGGACTCAGGTCTGTCTGTGTGGCTCTGAGATCTGTGCTGTCTTAACCACTACACCAAACTGCTTTGCATAAATTGTTTGAGCAAGTTACTTCATCTCCCTGACCGCCAATCTCTTCACCTGTCTAATAGGGCCAGTGAGTGTGCGCAGCAATGATGCAATCCATGAAGTAGCTAGTGGAGTGCCTGACAGTTAATAGGTGCTCAGTGATTGCTGTGATGATGCTGATTTAGACTCAGCCTTGCCCTCGAGAAACATACACTCATAGCCTCTCTCTAGGGGACCCAGAGACTCCAGCTCATGCCTATTCTCTGTATCTCTGAGCCCCTGACCTTCTGAGCAGGAGGCCCCAGAGGGGAGCCCTGCTTCCTAGAAATTGCTAATGGAGCCCAAGCCATAGGTCTTGGCCTAGGCATCTAGGGAGGGTGGGTCTGTCCCTTCTCTGTGTGGGAGGAAAAGTTGGCTGGGCTCCCAGGATGCCCTGTCTGGGAACTTTCTTCCTTTCTCCAGTGATTCTCCAGTTCATCTCCCTTTCCTTCATACAGGGCCACATAATGTGCCCTGCTGTGGAGGCTAATCCAGTTTTTTGGCCTGGTGGTCTCAGATCACTTTGAGGTTCTTTCCCCCAAAGTACAAGCAGTGCAGAGCAATAGTTAAGAACGTGACTTCTGGAACCAGGCTGTCTGGGTTTAAGGCATCCCCACTTCTTAGCTGTGTAACTTCTCTGTGTCTCAGTATCCTCTTTTGCAGAATGGGGGTGATAAGAGTACGTGCCTCATGTGGCTGTAATGAGGATTGATTGAGATAATACACATTTATCTCTTAGAACAGAGGTATGTAGCATGGGCTTCCTAAATACAATAGAACCTCTGTAAGGTGACCACCCAAGGGACGGTAACAAACCAGACAACCTATGGGGTGGTCAACATAAGGAGCTAGGCCAACTGTACTGACACATACATGTGGTACATGTGCAGTCTATGAAAATTAGGTCAACTTAGGGAGGTGGCCAATGTAGCAAGGTGGTCAACTGTGGAGGTTCTGAATTAGTCATTATTATTCCTCTAAAAATACTTCGTTTCTTGCCAATGGCTCACTCCTGTAATGCTAGCACTCTGGGAGGCCAAGGGAAGAGGATCACTTGAGACCAGGAGTTTGAGATGAGCCTGAACAAGAGGGTGGATCCTGTCTTTACGAAAAACAGAAGTTAGCTGCGCATTGTGTTAGGTGCCTGTAGTCCCAGCTATTTGGAGGCTGAGGCAGGAGGATCACTTGAGTCCAGGAGTTGAGGTTGTTGTGAGCAGGGCTGACAACACCGTACTGTAGCCTACAACACCGTACTGTAGCCTGGGCAATAAAGTGAGACTCTGTCTCCAAAAAACGAAAAAATACTTGGTTTTGAAATATGCAAAGAATAGCAATGCTTAGAGAGGAAGTCTGGAAGGAAGCACCCCAGTTTTTCTGTTGCTAATAATAGCTTATCCTCAGGACTCCCTTTTTTGCCCTGCCAGGTGCCCACAGCTGAAGGGCCTGTGTGGAATGAATAAGAATTGAAATTGCAAAAAAAAAAAAAAAAAAGAATTGAAATTGCATTTTGTGTGAGTGGCCCTATGAGAGTGTGTGCATCAGAACCCTGCCTGATAAATATGGATGAGTGTGGGGGGATTGGAAAAAGGCCCAAAACGAGGATCTAAGTCTGTCTAACTAAGACAGACCTGGAAGAGAGACATCTTTCTGCGGTGTGCTTCCGACACTTGCGTCCTGAGTCAGGCTGCTCTGACCTAAGCAGGGGTCACAGCTGGTCTCCATGGTGACAGGAAGGACCTGCAAGGTCAGCATCCTCATAAAGGTCTTTGGGATTGGACTGAGTGGAGATTCGGATGATTCAGGATGTATTTTATGATCTGTTTGTCCCTGTCAGAAGCTTCCATCTTAATTTCTTTTGTCTGCAGCTTATATTAAAATGAGCCTGTATTTCTGGGGCAGATGCTGACTTTGTGTGGAGCATTGGAAAGTAGGGGCAGGGCCTAATCTGAGGGAGGCCACGTGGGGTGCAGCTGTCCTTTCAGCCCGAGTGTCCTGTTGTTTGGGGGGTCTGGGCTAGCTGGCGAAGGTGCTCAGTTGCTGGCGCCCTAGCCTCAGCCGTACTCTGCCTTTGGAGCCCTGCCTGGCCATCCGTGACCAGAACATATCACCTGCTTGTTTCAGGTCTTGCCTCCCCTGATGGACTGTGCCGGCCCTGGGGACAGGGCCCTGATCCTAGTCCTGAGATTTAGTAACCAGCTGTGTGACATTGTGCAGGTCATCTAATCTGTGAACCCCCATTCCTTCATTTGTAGAGATGAACTTACCCCAAAGTGTTGCCGTGAGGATTAAAGGAGGAAGTGGGAGGGCAGGGACTTCATAAGGTGCCAGGCACTGTCATACATGGGAACATAATGGACACCCGTGGTTGCTGTTGCGGCCCACAAGCCAAACACTTGCAGGGTGGTTTCACAGATGACCCTACTCTTCTTTTTTGGATGCCAGAAATGCTTCTCCACCAGCTCAGCTGTGGGGTGCTGCCAGGTTCTGTGCCTCCCCCAACCCCCATGTGTGCTTGTCATTTACCTGCCACTCAGGCCTGCAGTGTCTGGGGCTTCAGGGGCCAGTGAATAGTGAGTTCTGTGTTGGTTCCTGAAGGGATGTCACCTGTGCATCTCTGGCCTTAGCAGGTGCCTCCCGTGTGTACCCCTCCCACAGGCTTTCTCCCCCTGGACTCCGGCAGGCTCCCTGCTCTTGCCTGAGTGTGGACGTGCGTATCTGTTTTCTAGGGCTACTGCAACGTGACCACAAACTCGGTGGGCTAAAACAATAGGAAGGTGTTCTCTTGTAGTTCTGGGGTCCAGAGATCAGAGATCAAGGTATCAGCAGGGTGGCACTCCCAGCGAAGGCTCTAGGGGAGAATCTTTGCCTCTTCCAGCCGCTGGGGGCTTCATGTGTTCCTTTGACTTGGGCTGCCTGTCTCTCTCCGTTTCCTGCCACCATCCTCACCGTGGCCTTCTGCTCATCTCCCTGGGGGTCTCTACACTGTGTGCTTTTTATAAAGACACTTGTCATCAGATTTGGAGCCCACCTGGGTAATCCAGGATGATCTCATCTCAAGATCCTTATTTTAATTATATCTGTCATCTCTGTTTGTGCTACTGTATCAAAATAAGTTTAAGGACTGGATAATTCCTATTGTTTTAGGCCATTGAGTTTGTGGTCACTTGTTGCAGTAGCCCTAGAAAACAGATTTGCAGATATATATGTATTTTTTTTTTTTGAGACAGAGTCTCATTCTGTAGCCTTTGGTAGAGTGCTATGGTGCATGTGGTCTCACAGCAAGCTCAAACTCTTGGGCTCGAGCAATCCCCTTGCCTCAGCCTCCCGAGTAGATGGGACTACAAGCGCCCACCCCAACACCCTGCTCATTTTTAGTAGAGATGGGGTCTCACTCTTGCTTAGGCTGTTCTGGAACTCCCGAGCTCAAGTGATCCACCCCCCTCGGCCTCCCAGAGTGCTAGGGTTATAGGCATGAGCCACTGTTCCTGGCCAGGACTTGGTAATTTATAAACAAAGAAATTCATTTCACAGTTCTGAAGGCTGAGAAATCCAAGATCGAGGTGCTGGCAGCTTTGGTGTGTGGTGAGGGCTCATTCTTCGTCTCCACGGTGGCACCTTCTTGCTGTGTCCTCCTCACATGGTAGGAGGTATAAGGGCAAAAGGGCCTAGCTAGTTCCCTCCAGTCCTTGTCTGAGGACATTAATCCTGCTCACAAATGTGGTGCTCATGGCCTAATCACCACCCAAAGGCTGCCCACTTCCAATACCATCAACTTGGGGTTTAAGTCCCACCTTCTGAATTTGGGACACATATATTCACACCACAGAATCTGTAAAGATGCTTTTTTTCAAATAAGGTTGCACATCACTGGTTCCTGGGCTTGTGCATGCCTCTTTGGGGGCCTCCACTGCAGGGTCTGGGCTGCCCTTTCCCAAGAGCTCCTGCCAGGAGCTTGGTGAGGCCCTGAGCTCTGCCGGCACCTGCTCCTCTTTGTGTAGTTAGATGTCATTCAGGTGTGACTGCCAGGGCGCCTGTGTGGGGGCGGGGCATTTCAGGGCTGGGAGAAGCTGGCCCAGGGCAGCTCCAGCTCACACTGAGAGTGGCTGGAGCATGACCTTCCCATTCTTGCTGCCAGGGAACCTGGCACACAAAGGGTCTGCAGTAGTACTTCATACACATTTGGTAGTTGCTTAATAAGAGTTTAAAGTTGCTGTGAGCTGTGATGCCACAGCACTCTACTGAGGGCAACATAGTGAGATTCTGTTTCAAAAATAAATAAATAAATAAATGAATGCTCACAATAGATGACTGATGACTCCTCATTCACTGATCTAGCCTTACGAATGTGGTAATGAACAACAATAAAAAAAAGCCTAATATTTTCTTGTAGAATTTTTGTAAGACTTGTTTTTGGAAGTATCAGCAAAAAACACCCTAAATAATTTTTAATGAAACTAAATATGCTCATTATTAAAAGTTTAAGCAATTCTTAAGTACAAAGAAGTTAAAAAAATGAATAATGCCCTAATAATCATCCTACCATCTAGAAATATCCACTCATGCCATTTGCTAAGCGTCCAGACATCTTGGCATCATACACAAAGACAAGCACACATAAATGAGATCACATTGTTTGTTCTCCTTTGCAATAAAAATAGTTAAATTCAATTTTCTTTGCATTTAACCAATGTAGAAAAAAACCCAAGTCGTTCAGGAGTTGCTGAAGTTTAGAGAAATGTTTCTTCTTTGTAAGAGATACTAATTTCTGTGAGAATTCTCTAAATAAGAGGAAAAAGATTATTATAAAAAGAACCAAACCCTTGGGGATAGAGATATTAATTAAAAAAAACAAATTATTTCAATGTCATACGTAGTGTTTGGTTCCTTACTTTGGATATGAGAACCAGAGGATTTTGTAAGAAAGATGGTACAGTCTGTGAACTTGGAGGGTGTACTATGAACAAGAGGCTGGATTAGCAAGGTCTGCACTTCCCACTATGTGGAGGGAGCGTTCCAGAGCCTGGGCTCAGTTGCATTTGGAAATCAAGCTGAGCCCATCTTGGTATTGAATTGGTTTTGTTAGTGGAGGACACGGCTGAGCTGATTTGATTTGGCAGCAAGACTGAGAAGTTTCTGAAGTGTCAGATGTTAATATGATGGCTGGTTGGCTCTAAATGGGAAGCTAAAGAAGGGAGGTAGATGGCCAGGTGGCATCACCTGGTGTAAAGGAGGAAAAGAGGAGGAATTTGGGGAAAAAGGAAATAGGATTGGGGAGAGAAGAAGAGATAAGAAGGAAGGAGGGGAGAGAAGGGGGAAGAGAGGCCAGTGGCTAGGGAGAAAGAGAGGGAAAGAGAGGGGATGAAGGTAGTGAGGGAGAGGAGCTGCATTTGCTTCCTTAAGGATCAAACCCTGGTAGGCTTGGGTGGATTTGTGTCACGTATGCTTTGTTTGGCCAACATATTGTTCATAAATTTATTTCGGTACTATTTGGGAGACGTGCACTCTCCCATCCTGTATTTTCTATCCACCCTGGCCCTTAAAGGCATCTCTTAGAGACCTCTATCAGATGACTGCTGTTCTTTCTACAGATCTTTCTGCCAGGGCCTAGTCCTGGTGGGTGGCTCAGGCTCAGAGGAGACCAGAATTACCTCTCACCCCAGAGACACCACGTGGATCAGGATAATCTAGAATCAGGTTAGATGCCCTTGTGGCACCCTGGCCTCATCTCTCTATGGATGCCCAGATGGGGTTTGGTATGGTACTGGAGTGTCCCTTTGGGTGGTTGTGTGGCGGTCAGGAGAGCTGGGCTGTGGGAGACAGGAGGCAGGAGCTGTGGCTAATTTCTGTGTGGCCTCCTGCTTGGGACTCTCAGTAGCACTGGGAAGATAGGACCTCTGTTTTTTGTGGATAGAATGGCTGTGAGGAGGTAAGAACCACAGAAACCATCCTCTGAAACTGACACAGGATAGGCCATGATCTCAGCTGAGTGCTTGAGTGCTGCCTGCCTGGGTGTTGAGGCAAGGGAGGCCAGGGTGAGCTTAAAATCAAGAGATGCCTCGGGTGGTACTCTTCTTGTCATTTCTCCAAGAGGGGATTGATTCTGGGGCCTGAGGGCACTTCAGGTCTGAGAGTGAGTCTCTATACACTGGAATAGTAAAGCAGAAAGCAGGCCAGGCGCCATGGTCAGATCTGGGGAGCAGGAAGGTGGGTCTGCAAAGCCTGGAAGGGTCTAGAAGTGTTAGGTCTGGGCTAGGATTAGGAACCTTGTCAACAGGGGAGCAAGCTTGAGCCCTGCATTGGGAACCCAGAGGCACCTGAGGTTAACGCTGTCAGCAGAGGAGGAGGTCAAGAAGCCACCGGTGAAGCTTACTTGGGATGGACAGCCACCTCCACGGGCAGTGCCCAAGTCCTGTTTGCACAGTGCAGTCCTCTATAGGCCATCTGAGCCCCTTTGCTGCACGAGTCCCGGGACACTTGCTTTCCTGAGGAGCAGCTCAGAGCTTCAAGGCAGTTATCAAAATGAAGTTCACTCAGACTGGGAATATATATGCCACAGAGCATTTCAGTTTTGGGGGGTGGGGCCAGGCTACCAATTCAAGAGGCACAGAGCCAAAGCATCACAGTTCCTCCCTGCAAAGTCAGACAGGATTCATAGCTGTCAGGAGGGCTCTGTTAGTTTCTTGTGGTTGCACAAACTTAGAGGCTTTAGATAACACAAATTTATCATCTCATGGTTCTGGAGGCCAGAAATTGGAAAAAGGGTCTCAGTGGGCTGAAATCAAGGCCTGGGCAGTGCTGCATCCCCTCTGGAGACCCTAACGGAGGCAGGCTCTGTTCTCTTACCTTCTCCAGCTTCTTGAGGCCACCCATATTCCTTGACTTCTGACCCCTTCCTTTAGCTTCATAGCAGCAACACTGTGGCAAGTCCTTCTCATGCAGCCATCTCTCTGGTGCTCTCTCTTCTAGCTCCTTCTAATAATAAAGACACTTTTGGTTACATTGGGCCAACCTGGGTAAAACAGGCTGCTCTTCTCATGTCAGCGTCAGCTGGTTGGCAGCCTTAATTCTACCTGAAACCCTAATTCCCCCTTGCTGTGTGACCTCACATATTCACAGGGTCTGGGGATTAGGACAAGGACAGCTTTGTGTGTGTATGTGTGAGAGCATTATTCAGCCTTCATGGTTCAGTGGGAGAGGCTGGGTTTGTTCAGACTTGAGTTCCTCATCTGTCAAATGGGGATGTTTACCTGCTTTCTAGAGGAAACACTAGGTGGCCACGACCTGGTAGGTCTTCCTTCTGCGGGATTCCATGGTTCTATGACTGATTCTCCACCTGTCTGATTTTGTTGCTTTGTAAACTGGTCATTCATTGACCATGTAATGTCAGATGTCCTCACCCTGATCTCAGTGAACTGTGGGATTTGAAGGGTAGGTATGCCATATGTCCCTAAGCTTTTCTACAGAGAAAAGAAGGCCGTGCAACACTCGTGTTGTAAGTCTAGAGCCGAGATATGACTTTGATCTTGTTACCTTCAGTCAGCAACTTGCTGATCCCCTGAATGGGCAGATAGGTAACCACTCCTTGAAGGGGGGAACATATACAAGCTTTGCCCAGCTCTGATTTGGACTTGTCCAGTCTTTTCTTGAAAGAAGATGTCATTGTCTGGCTTCCAGGCACATATTGTCATCTTCCGCCCATCTAACCTGAATCTTTCTTATTGCAGTTTCCATCTGCTGGCTCTCAGTTTGGCCAGCAGGGAAACAGCAAAGCTGTCTGTCAGACTGATAATGATATGGAATCCCTAGATCTGGTTCTGTCCTGTTCCAGCAACCCCATTACCTCTGTTCCAGGGACCAGGACCACCCTTGCTTCTTTGCAGGAGTGGAGCACAGGTCTGTGGTAGAGAGTGTGGGGGAGAGGCTCTTCACTGTGCTCTGGCTAGTACGCTCAGATAACCCTTCCTAGGTGACCTGCCTGGCATGGAAAGTCCCCTTCCTATCCCCCAGGTCGGATAGCGTTGCCTGGCTACAGGGCAGCCAACGAGGCTCCAGCAGGGAGAGCAAACAGGCACACATGTTTAAAATCCAATATCACTGGTGGGCAAACACTGTGGCTGGCCCTTCCAGCCCACTGATAATCTCTAGATCTCTGAGCTCAATGTGTGCATGGGGGCCCTGCACCCAAGTCCAGATGGTCCCTTCTGGGAACTGGGCATCAGCTGTCATGAGGGATGGAGAAGGATGGGCCAGTCATTGCCTCTGCCCACAAGGACTGTCACCCTGATCATTCTGAGCAGATCCCAAGGGACCCTGCCAATGGCCTAGACTCCATGGCTGGATGGAGCTTCATCCAGGTTTCTATCTGCCTCGGGGTGCAAAGAGATGGCTCTGTGTGTGTGGGGAGGCAGGGCCCCTGGAGGGTGTGCAGGGGCCCCCAGAGCAGGCGATAAGTGAGGGCTGGAACCTGGCAAGTCACTGTTTAAGTGGGGGGGCAGCATCCATCCAGAGGAGGTGGCACTGTTTTCTCATAGGTCCACTTGGAAGGCGCCTTTTCCTAGTTCACACAAAGGCACCTCTTAGGTTAGCCTTGCTCTTGGCAAAGAGAATCTCACTGAGTTAGTCAAATCCCAAAGATGCTGGCATGTTCCTCATTCCTAGACAGCTTCACTTCCTCCTGAGGTAGAGCAGAGGGCCTAGAAGCCCACACCCCACAGCTTCTCTCCTCCTTTCCAAATCCCTTCACTCAAATACACAGCTTGGGTGCCGCCTCCACCATGAAGCCTTCCCTGAACTTCTCTAGCAGGTGTTTGTGTGTCTTGCTCTCCTGCCCTGAAGCACCTGCATGTGGGAGCCCTATAGTGAAGCCCTCCTTCACTTCACACGTGTTTACTGAATGCCCATTGTGTATGGATTAGGGTCTGCATTAGGGCCTGTGGCTATGGCAGTTTATGTGACAGACACAATTCCTGCCCTCAGGGAGCTTCCTTTCCAGTGAAAGAGATGGACTGTAAGCCAGAGTCAAACAACTGCAGCTTCCAATGGGTGCTCTTTTGGAGGTCATGATTTCAAGGGTGCTGCTAGAGAATATTGATGTCTAAGGGAGGGAGAGATGGCTTTCCAGGGGGACCAGGGAAGAGCCCAGAAGGAGGTAACATTAAGCTGAGCCCTGGAGGCTGAGAAGGAATGACCATGCGAGGGCCAGGAGTGTGTCTGGACACAGGAAATAACAAGTGCAAAGGCCCTGAGGCAGGAAAGAGCCTGCAGCTTTGAGGAGTAGACAGGGGACTGGTGTGGTTACAGCAGTATGAATGAGGGCAGGCTGGGAGATGCAGTGGTCCTGCATCTGTGGTCCACCTGCCAGCCCGTGGACTTTACCAGGGAGTTTGGATTTTAATCAGGAAAGTGATGTTATTTCCAGTTGCCTGCCAGATGGAGAATAGGTTGTAGATTAGCCAAAGAGAAAGGAGGAGATCAGTTAGGAGGCCATTGCTGGAGTCTAGGCAAAAAGCAGAGAGGACTTGGGGGAGCTGGGGGCCTTGACAGTGAAGATGGTGAGGAATGGATGGATCCAGCTGATATGGAGTTTGAGCAGTGGAAAGGGCTGATGTGGGAAGTGGGAGACAGGGAGAAATCCAGATGTTTAGTTTTCCCAAATGGGGTTTGAGCAGTGCGTAGGTTTTAGTTCCAGTTTTCTGAGATAGAGACGCCTGAGGAAGGGCAGGTGAGGGGAGGCCACATACAGCTTGAGGTACTCATGAGACAGCTAAGGGAAAAAAATCAAATATGCATCTGGAAATGCTAATTTGGAGCTCCAAGGAGAGGTCACGGTTGGAGAAATTCATGTGGGGCAATCACTGTAGAGATGGTATTAAATCCCTGGGAACAGAGGGGCAGTCTGGGAGGACAGTGTAGACAGAGGTGAGAGGAGGGCCCAGGCTGAGCCATGTAGAGGTCAGACAGAGGAGGAGAAGCCCATGAGGAGGGCTGTGTGAAAGCCCAGAGGAGAGAACGCTGAAAGAGGGAGTGGTGCTGAGAGCTCAGGATGATCGCGTGGAGGTCATTTGGTGACCTTGACAAGCACAGTGTCAGGGGAGCTGTGGGGCCAGACTGATCAGCTGACGGAGGCAGGAGGACCCTGTTGTTTGAAGTGTGTAGAATTCCACAGAGCTGACCAGGGTCGCCAAGCTGTTGGCAGACTGAGACTCTGCCTGCTCCAGCTGGAGGACAGAGATGCTTTTCCATGTTCAAGGCCCCATGACTACCTACTCTATGACAGCAGTAGCTTCTTTCACAATCTGGGCACACTATTTCCATAGGCAGCCTGGGTCCTTGCTGCCTGACCCTCCTAGGTGGGGATACTGGTGAGGGTGAGTGCCCAGCCTGTGCCTTGCCTCGTAGGTTCATCCTAAAGCACCCATGCACCTCCTTTCTCCAGTAGACGCTTCCTGGCCTGGGCCTGGGAATGCAGGGTCATGGCAGCAGAGTGATCACTGGGCTCCAATTCACCCTTCCCTCTGCATAACTGTGTGGTCAAAGGACCTCCCAAGTTAGTGACAATGGGGTAGGGCCTTGGGGACAAGGCATACCCTCTACCCTTTGGGGAGCTGAAAGGATCCAGGAAGCTTATCTGGGACTATAAGAGGCCAGAGCTTTCTCTAGAGTGATCTGCTTTGCAATCAACTGCCTTAGCCCCATCCATCCACGTGGCTGGGAGGTGACTTGGGGCTCTAGTTGCCCCAGTTGGGGGCCTGAACCTTCCATATGACTCACCAGGCCCCCTGGTGGCCAGTACCCTCAATACCAGATGGTAGCCCATGGCTGGGGCTGAGGGGTGACAAGCCCACCAGCTGCTCACTATGCCAGCTGGGTAGACCCAGGGAGTCAGGATGCCAGAAACAGTCCCGCACCACTGTGTCTGCGAGTCTCAATACTCAGGGGCCCCAGGAGACCTCCTTAGACCAGGCCTGCATGCGGTTCATGGCAGCACAGAATGAGGGCTTCTGCTGCTTGGTCCTGTGTTCCCTGCTTGGCAAACTCATTTGCCATTTCGGTCTTGTCCAGACAATAGCTTCAGCCCCGGGCCTCCGAGGCAGCACCAGCCCTTGGAGCCAGGCACTGGCCCCACTTCAAATTCATGCATGGGAGGCACCGATCTCTTTTGGTAGGAAAAGGAATTGCTTGTGAGAAGAAGGCTGAGGACTCTAACTTCATCCTCTTTTACTCTGCCTGTCTCTTCTGTGGCCTGTGTGCTTCCAAGTGGGGGGTGCTGGGCAGGCGAGTTAGAAACAGCAACAGATGATAACCGTTTATGGCAGGAGGGAGTATGTGGCTGGTTATGGGTCTTTGCCTTTGGGCCCATAAACCTGAGGACTAGGTGTGTGTGTTTGCAATAAGTGTTCCTTATGTGTGTGGGGGGTGAATGTGAATGTTTGGGTAGCTCTTTGTTGTATCATCTGTGTGTTTGGGGTATCTGTTTAGAGTGGGTACTGTGGGACTCTGCTGGTGTGAACATGTTCTCAGCTGAGCCTGGGAAGAGAAACTTAGCATCGCTACTCTAAACCTTGTTAGGGTCTCCATTTGCCCCAGCACCCCATTCATCAGCCCCAGCTGGCAAAAGGGGGCGGAGTAGTCGTGTTATTTGACATATGGTTTATGGGGAAGAGAGCTGTTTAGCATCAAAGTCCCCATGTGGTTTTACATGTATAATTCGGCTGTTGGAGCATAGGGACTGACTTAGAATCACTCAGGACTGAAGCACTTATTTAGGTAATCATTAGCTAGAAGATGAGGAGGGAACAGATGTGCAATTTGCAGATGACCCCCTTCTTCCAGGTTAGTCTGAAATGAAGCTCCAGGAAGTGAGGAGGCTGGAGCCCCTCAGCCTTCCACCTGCCGTCTCACTCTGCTGAGGGAAAGGTTGGGGTCTTTTAGGGACTGCCAGGGCCGAGTTGAGGTGATTCAGCTGGCATCTCAGAAGCACGAGTCCTGAAAGTTTCTCGTTTCCCATGACTTCTTTTCTGGCATTTGTCTTTTGTTCAGCCAAACCCAGTGGCACAAAAATATATATCGACTTATTCAGTTCTCTTTCTGGCGTATTTGATGAACGCCTGCTATGTGCGAGGCAAGGGACTGGCTCCAGCCAAGTCCCAGGAATCTGTTGTCCTGGGTGGAGGAAGGTGTTAACAGGAAGAGCCCAGATAATTGAAATTCTGGTGTAGCTAATCTCTAAACTTGTGTTTGCCACTTGCTAACAGTGGTGCGGGGGCTGGGGAGAGGGATGCTTTGCTTTTCTCCTTTGCCCTGAAGCAGGGGGTGCACAGCTGGAGTGTTCCTGAGGTATGGTGGGTAGTGGGACAGCAAAACCGTGGGGAAAATGACCGTGGCCATTAGGGTACCTAGTGGTCTCTCTAGGGGGACACCTGCAGCCCTATGGAGGGGAAAGGAGAGCAGCCAACTGTATATCCTGTAATAAATCTGGAAACTGAGGCACAGGGAAAGGAGAGGGGAAGGTTTGTTGGTATATGGGATATATCTTGCTATATGGTGCCTTTGCTTTAGAAACAGTATGAGGTTACATCCTTTGACTTGGTCTTCCCCAAATTGCCCTGGGAGTGAGTCAGGCAGTGAGAGTAGGATGCCTTTTTATTTTGGAGATGAGGGAAGTGAGCTGTGGGTCCTAGCCAAGGTACAGGCAGGAGGACTAGGACACCCTCTTCAGGGGAAGCTGAGTACATGGTTCCCTGAGATGATGCTGGACTCTGTCCTGAGTGGTGGGTGAGATGGAAGGGGGGAGCTCTGGCAGGCGACAGCTTCTCATATAAAGAAAGGGGAGCAGGGACTTTGGGGGCGGGCTTTCCACATCTGGTCTGGGATGAGTTCCCTCTGAATGGGCAAACCCAGACGCTGCTTCAGCCTTTTTCCTTCCCCAGGAACAAGTCAAAGCCAGGATTAGAGGAGGAGGGGATTGGCGCTGGGTTCTGTAGTGCCTGGTTCTTGACATTTGCTTGGTGGAGAGGCTTCTGCTGCCCTCCGGTTCCATAGGGCAGCATGGCTGCAGTTTCCCTTCTCTAAGAGCCAGCAGGCAAGTGGGCAGAAGGGAGGAGGAGGGAAGAGGGGAGAGGGAAAGGAAGTGCAGTAATGTGAGAAGGTGAGTATGTTGGAAAGCACCCTGATTTGTGGAGGAACCTTGGCTGGGGAAGGGAGACCACCGAGGAGTGAGGAAGGGAACCCGCCATGCATCTGACACAGCCAAATACCCACCCACCAGGGCCGGTCAGGGAAAGTACAAGCCATGTGGCACATGGCACTGTGTTTTCCAGGGATGAGGCAGCTTGGAGAGAAGTGGGGATTTTCTGATGAGGCAGCACCACTCTTTGCTCCCAGCCTCTCATTCTCAGGGGCCCCTTTATTAACCATTCCTCTGGGAGAGAGACAAGCAGAGACTAGGCCACAGGGATGGCCACTGGTGAGAGCAACAACAGACCAGCTCCTGCCCACTTCCCTGCCTCTCAGCCTTTGCTTCGCCTGTTGCCTCTCCTAGAACACCTAACTCTTCCTTTCACCCTGTTACAGAGCTAGCAAAGTTTGTCTCAAATAATCTGATGAGATTTGCAGGGCTATTTTTCTGATTCCCACACTGTGCAGCTGAGACCTGAAGCCGAGCCCCACTTTGGGATAGGGGAAGGCTGGAAGTTTCAGATCGCGCACTGGATCAGAACCAGGAGCTGTGCCAACTGGCACCGCAAAGCCTGGCTTGGACATTCTCCATGGTGTGGACACCCTGCACCTGAACCAGCACTGGGCAACTAGGGAGCAGAAACCACAGTTGTTTCCTGGAAACATGGCCCCAAGGCAGCCACACTCGTACAGTGCCCCTTATCATCTGCTATCATGCATAACCACTGATAGTGCCCATCTTCTGCTCTTCATCTTCATCCTGTTTATAATCTAGGTTGCTACAGTGCTTTAGTTTACAGTTGGCAGAGCATGTCTTTGAAACTCTGCTGGTTCTTTTTTTTTTTTTTCAGACAGAGTCTCACTATGTTGCCCTCAGTAGAGTGCTGTGGCGTCACAGCTCCCAGCAACCTCAAACTCTTGGGCTTAAGTGATTCTCTTGCCTCAGTCTCTCAAGTAGCTGGGACTACAGGCGCCTACCACAATGCCTGGCTATTTTTTTGTTGTAGTTGCCATTGTTGTTTGGCAGGGCCGGGCCGGGTTCGAGCCCGCTAGCCCCAGTGTATATGGCTGGCCTATAGGTGCCAAGCCATCTGCTGGTTCTTCCATCCACCCTGGAAGAGAAAAATTATTTTTCTACTTTACAGATATGAAAATAGAAGTTTAATGAGATAAATGGGCTGGGGATGCTAGTACTTTGGGAAGCCAAGGTAGGAAGATTACTTGAGGCCAGGAGTTTGAGACCAGCGTGAACAACATTGTGAGACCCCTGTCTCTACAAAGAAAGGAAAAATCAGCCAGGTGTGGTAGTGTGTACCTGTAGTCCCAGCTACTAGGGAGGCTGGGGCAGGAGGATCACTTGAACCCAGGAATTTTAGGTTGCAGTGAGCTATGATGATACCACTATACTTCAGCAAGACCCTGTCTCAAAAAGAAAAGAAAAAAGATAAAGGAAGCACTCCCTTTAGCCAGCTGGTAAGAAATAAACGTGAGTCTTGTGATTTCAAGTTCAGTCTTCTTTTCACTACTCTAAGAAATAATTACTGAGTATAAGTATCTTCTACTGTATTTCATTGTTTCTAAGACACTTTCCCCTCCCTTCTTTTAACAACTCTGAAATCAGGATACATCCAACAAGCAATAGCATGCCATAGTGTTTTTGCTTTCTTAGCAGTACATAAAATAATGTGCTCCCTACAATGGATGTCATTCTAGATTTGATGAAATCTGGTGTGTGAATAACTCTGGTGTGGGTAGACCTGGTTTTCGCCTGCTGCATCGGACAGTCTTAGCTCTTAATGTGAAACGGAATATGATATTGCTATTTAACTCTCAGCCTTAGCTTACTCAACTATAAAGTGAGGCTAAAATAATGCCCGTCACACATGTGGTCATGAAGAATAGATAAGAGAACATATGTAGAGTATTTAGTCAGTGAGAGCTCAAAAAATGTCAGCCCTTCCCACCCTCCCATCATGAAATGAATTGTATAAATTCAGCAGATTTTGAGCTGACAGACGTTGGTCAGTCAATTGCTGTTGCTATGTGTCAGGCACGTAAAAGCGTTCACATTTGCCATCTCATTTCATCTTTGGGAATACCGGGGGGTAGGGATCATTATTCCAGTTTTACAAATGAAGCAAATGAGACCTGAGGTTGCACAGCTGGATGGAGCCTGGGCTGTGATTGGGATGCTGGTTTGACTCAGAGTCCAGCGTTCTTTTTACTGGACTACAGCTGCTGGTGGGAAATGACAGGCAAGGAGGGACTGCTGATCGGGTGGACGTGCTTCAGCCAGGGTGTTTTATAATCGAATTATCACCATTGGGCTGGTTTAAAAGGAAGAGAGGTCTCATTCAGAGGCTCAGGAGGCTAATTTGACAGAGGGAAATGTGTGCAGACCTTAATCTCCCTCTTTCTGTCTCCACCTCCAGTGGCCAGTGGCCAGTTTTGCCTCACAAGAATGGTTATTTGTCTCCCTGGCCCTCATTCCTTCTTCTGCATTTGGCTGTCCTCGGAGTTACCCGTCCTGGCCTGTGGGCCCTCCCCCCACCCAGGAGAGATGTCAGAGTAGAGCTATGCTGCCGCTTCTGCTCAGGACCCTACTGGGGGCTGTGGGCCTCCCTGGCCAGCCAGGAGTCCCCTCCTTGCCTTCTGAGTATAACACAGACAAACACACTTACCTTTTTCCCTACCCTTTCCTCCCTCTTACTCTCTACCCTCCAAACCTCTTTCACCTAGGACTCTTGGCTCTGCTATTAACAGGCTGTGTGACCTTCAGCAGGCCAATTAACCACTCTGAGCTTTAGTCCCCTTCCCCCAGCTGGATTATCACAAAGGTCAAGTGGGGTGAAGGGCTTTGATTCCTGTGTATCTGTAGGTGCAGAGGTTGGTTCCTTTTAGCTCTGTGGCCTTACCTACAAAATGAGAAAAGCTCCCTCTGCCAAGTCCTCCCTGAGCCGCTTCCTTGCAGCACAGCCGTGGCCCACTCCTCCGTGTGTCCGTGAAGGCGTTAACTTACCTTGATTCCTGCTTCTCTTTTACTGGGTTGCAATTATTTGCTTCCATGATCATCTTAGTCACTAAAGTCAGTTACTTTATTCAGTTATTCACAAAGCAAGTATTTACTGAGTATTTATGTGCCAGGTACTGAAGGTACAAATGAAATAGGGGGAAACTGACAGTTAAATAAGAAATTACAATGCAGAGAGAGATGTGGTTTAATAGGGCATGTGCAAGGTGGGAAGACTGCCTAGGGGAGGGGTGGAGACCAGGAAGGCTTCCTGGAGGAGGTGATCTCCAAGTGGAGGTCTAAAAAACAAGTGTGTGTGGGGCGCCTGTGGCTCAAAGGAGTAGGTGCCGTCCCCATATGCCGGAGGTGGCAGGTTCAAACCCAGCCCCGGCCAAAAACAAAACAAACAAACAAACAAACAAAACAACAAGTAGGAGTGAACCAAGTAAACTGGTGTGGGTAGGAGAGGGAGCGAGGCTGATCTTCCTTGGGCTCTCAGCTCCCAGCCCGCGCCTGGCCCAGAGGAGATCAGTAAGTTGTCTCTCTCTCTTCCTCCTGGCTACTGCTGAATGCATTCCTGCACAGAGGCAGGAGCTTGGATTCTAGGTTTTCTGGACTCTGGGATGCTGTGGCCCAGGGGGTTGTAGAAGTGTCCTGGATATGGCATGTCCTTCTAGCCCAGCCATGTTCCTGGAACAGGAATGGGCATGGCAGGCTGGGGTGGGGGCTCTCCTAAATGACACACTGGCTGTAGGTAGGAATGGAAGTGAGCCAGAGCAGGTGTGGGAGGTTGGAGGAAGGGTGTTGAGGATGCAGGAGACTTACTTATCCTGGGTCTGTTTTCCAGGGGAAGGAGAGAAAGGCTGAGATGGGACAGGGAGACTTATGAGTGTGGCTGTATCACTTCTTATAAGATGGTCTTTTATGTCAGAATTTTAAGAGTTGGAAGGGGCATTGCAGTTAGGGTTCCCTCTGGCATATGGTTCCCCTTTGTGTCCCAGAACCCTGTCCTTCTCCTTCCCTCACCTCTTCTGACCTCCAGTGCTATTTCAAACCCCCGGGGATGGACCCATGCCAAGGCCTTCTCTGCCTGGCCTCAATTGAGCTGTGCCTTCCCCCCAGCCCCTGGGGATATTTTCTGGCCTCTCTGTTCTCCCTTGGGAGGCTGGTGTGGTTTCTGGAGCTAGAGCTGGAGCACGCGCAGAACAGGGCCAGGCTGGAGAGGGGAGATGTCTGGCAGCAGGCTGGGCAGACATAGGGCGAGAAGATCGATGATCATCACAGTTGCCATTTATGGAGGGTATTTTGTGCCTCTCCTCGCACTGGACGCGATATACACACTGTGTCTTATTCTACAACCACCTTGAAAAGTGGGTTACATTTATTCCATTTCACAGATATAGAAACTGAGCCTCAGAGGCTGATGAGCCCACACAGCTTGTCAGCAGCAGGGCCCGAGTTGGTAGCTTGCCTGCCGTGTACTAGGTCTGGGGCTATTTCTGCCATACCACACTGCCTCGTTTTGCAGGATTTAAAAATTCATCTCTTTCCTTCCGAGCTGGGGACGTTGCTTTCCTCCCAAAGCTGGCATGGGACGGGGCCCTGGATGGGCATGGAGTGTGACGTGTTTATTAGTGTTGGAACGAGACTGTGAGGCCCAGGGGAGCCCTGCGCTGAGCCCGGGGCGGGTTCCTCCCTCCCCACACTCGTGCTCTTAAAATCCTGGCTCTGGCAGCACCTCTGGGGCCTGAGCTGTAGATGCAGTTATAAGTCTCCCCAAGCTATTCACTTTATTTATTTTTAATTTTTCTTGTGGGATAGCCACAGGGCATGAGGACTGCTCTCTTTATTTAAAGCACAATGAAAATAAATTTTTTATAAAAACCAAAGTAACACAATTCAATGGATTAAAAAAAAAACAACAACCCAGACTGCTCCTGAAAGAAAGCAATTTCCTATGCCCCTGCTCCCCTTCCCACAACCTCTACCCCTGTGCAGCCATTTACTTGTTTAGCTGTTTCTTCAAAGCTTTTAGGTGCTGTGAGGGCTGCTGGGATGCCTCTGAGGATGCAGGCACTTACCTTAGTTTTACTTTGTTTTTACTTTTCTTGCACATAAGGCTTCCCAGTTCACAGATTGGGGAAAATTGAGGCCCCAGCCAAACAGGGTCTGCCTTGAATCCCACAGCACACCAGGCACTGGGTCTTCTTTGGGCATGGCACTGTTGCCGGCATTCTGTGCCCTAGTCCTGCCTTCTGTCCGACCTCGCTCAAGGCAGGGGCAGAAGGGGAAGAAACGTCTCACCCCTTCATTTCCTATCTCAATGGGTTTCCTCTCATGAACTGTTGGCAGGTTGCTTCTCCCTTGGAAGGGACCCCTGTGCCCTTATGACATATGATGTCTGGCAGGCCCATCAGTCCTGGGCTCCCCAGAAAAACAGTGCTGGCAGAGGAGAGGTCAAAGGTCAGGGCTAGTACATGTGGACTAACAGCTTCGGGCGGACACCCAAATCCTGCAGTTCCTTGTTTGATCTTAAGGAAGTTGTCCAACGTCAGCAGCAGGAGCAGCAGCAGCTGCCACTGTGGGGGTAGCAGCAGCAGCAGCTGCAGTGGTGCCAAGGCAGACAGGGCCCCCCGACTCACGGGACATGGGCGCTGGCGGAAGATGATGGATTTCTTAAAGAACCTTTTGGTGAGTGTCCTGGGGTTGTGGAGGAATTCCTGTTCAGGCCCTGCTGTCTGGAGGGTCTGGGAGGCAGAGCCCCTCCTACTGTCACCTGGCAAGGAGCCCCTTGTGGCTGTCTGCCTGTCACAGGCCATGGAAGCCACTGTCACTTAGAGGAAGGAGAATTAGAGATCAGGGACAGAAGGGTCTCTTTGTGGGGGACAAGGGAGGGCCAGGGACAGAGTCAGGGCCAGGCCTTTCCTCCCAGACTTGGAGGTTTGAGGTGGGTCCCAGCATTGGGCTGGGGAGAGCTCACCTGTTTGCTTTGCTGAGAAGGCTTCTTGGCTCTGTGCCAGGGCCTGAGGGGACCCATTGCCAACTGAAGGCTGTGCCCCAGGTGAGAGTTTCCAGGGTGAGAGAGGGAGGGACTCAGCTAGGTTTGCGCCTGGACTCAGACACTTGGAGCTGCCCAGGCCAGCCCTGTGGGTCCTGCCCCTCCCTACTTTGTGCTGTGGCCCCCTGCATCCTGTCACAGTCTCATGTGTGGCCAGTGTGAGACTCAGCGTGGTGGGTCCTTTGCTGCCAAGCCAAACAGTCCCTAGAGGCTCTGTAAACCCCTGCCCCCCTTTCAGCTTTGCTGAGTCCTTTGTGTCCCCTCCTGGTGAACACAAGGTGGGGCCCAGACCCGGCCAGGTCAGATCGGCTTGGGCTCCTGTTCATTCCCTTCTCATTAGCTGGTTCTGTATTGTCCAGAGCAGAGCTTGACGCTTGTGCCTTGGGGGCTAATTTGGCTCATAGAATTATTATGTTTGGTCCACAAGAGAGATTTAAGAAACACTGAGTCGATTATCACTGTAACAATTGGGAAAGATCATGTAAAAATTTGGATTTTTGGCTTATCTTGAAAACTTGAAAATTCCAGCAATATTTGAGCTTGCATTTCTGCCCGGCAGCTTGGTTAGAGGTAAGGGGTGGCTGCCCCTTTTGGACTGGGCGTGTGCTGTTCAGTTCACCATTGTGTCACTCCTGCACTCACTTTTAAACATTGAAGTGCAATTTATATAACTTAGAATTAATTAGTTTAAAGCGAACATGCCAGTGGCATTTAGTATATATATAGTATGGTGCAGACACCACCTTTATGTAGTTCCAGAATATTTCCATCATTTCCAAATAAAACCCCATTAAGTAGTTTCTCCCTATTTTCTTCTCTTCCCCTACCAGCCCCCAGGTAACCACCAATCTGTTTTCTGTCTTTATGAATTGACCTATTCTAGATATTTTATGTAAATGGAATCATTACGCTTCTGTCCAGCAAAGGAAACAACCAACAGAGTGAAAGAGGCAGCCTATGGAATGGGAGAAAATATTTGCAAATCATATATCTGATAAGGGGTTAATTTCCAAAATATGTAAGGAACTCTTATAACTCAATAGCAAAAAAGCAAACCTGATTAAAAAAGTGGACTGAAGACTAGAGTAGACGTTTCCCCAAAGAAAAGATACAAATGGCCAACAGGTATTTGAAAAGATGCTCATCATCTTTAATTATCAGGGAAGAGCGAATCAAAACCACAATGAGGAAAAAAAAACACAATGAAATCACTTCATGCCTGTTAGTATCAAAAACACAAAAGATAACAGGTGTTGGTGAGGATATGAGAAACTGGAACCCTTGTGCACTGTTGATGTGAATGTAGAATGGCGCAGCTGCTATGGAAAACAGTGTGGAGATTCCTCAAAAAACTAAAAAATTTAAAAACAGGCCAAGTGTGTGGCTCACACCTATAGTCCTAGAACTCTGGGAGGCCGAGGTGGGAGAAGGATCCTTGAGTTCAGGAGTCTAGACCAGCCTGAGCAATAGCGGGACCCTATCGGGACCCTGTCTCTACTAAAAATAGAAAAATTAGCCAGGTGTTATGTCCAGGTAGTCCTGTAGTCCGAGCTACTGAGGCAGGAGGATTGCTTGAGCCCAGAAGTTTGATGTTCTGTGAGCTAGGCTGATGCCACAGCACTCTAGCCTGGGTGACAGAGTAAGACTTTGTTTCAGAAAAAAAAATTAAAAATAGAACTATCAACTTCATTCTTTTACATGTGGATATTCGGCATTTTCCTGCACCATTTGTTGAAAAGACTTCTTTCTCTAGGATTGGTCTCGGCACCCTTGTCAAAAAATAGCTGACCATAGATGTGTGGGTTTATGTTTGGACACTTAATCTCTTCCATTGGTTTATATATCTCTCCTTATGCCAGCACCACACTGATTTGATTGCTTAGCTTTGTAGTGAGTTTTGAAATCAGGAATTATGAGTTCTCCAACTTTGTTCTTCCTTTTCAAGAATGTTTGGCTATTCTGGATGGACTTTCCATATTAAGGTTAAGATCAGCTTTTCAATTTCTAAAAAAAAAAAAGACAGCTAGGATTTTGATTAGGGATTACATTAAATCTGTAGATCACTTTGCGTGATAAATAATTTTAAATCTTCCAATCCATGAACATGGTATGTCATTCTATTTATTTAGGTCTTTAATTTGTTTCAGCAATGCTTAGTAGTGTTCAGTGTGTAAGTCTTTTGGTTAAATTTGTTCCTAGGTATTTTATTCTTTTTGATGGTGTTATAGATGGAATCATTTTCTTAATTATCCTTTTGTGATTATTTATTGCTTGTGTATAGAAACACAACTGATTTTCATACTCAGCAATTCTGCTGACTTTCTTTATCAGCTCTAGTAGGGGTTTCTTTTTTCTGTATGTAAATTCTTTGAGGTTTTCTATATAGGATCATGTCATCTGAAATAGGAATAGTTTTACTTCTTCCTTTCCATTGTGGGTGCCTTTTAATTCTTTGCTATGGATAGAACTTTCAGTAATTGAATAGTTGTGGTAAAATTGGGCATCCTTATTTTGTTCTACTGAGTGTGACGTTAGCTATGTTTTTGTTTTTTAATGCCCTTTATGTTTAGAAAGTTCTCTTTTATTCCTAATTTTCTGAGTGACTTTGTTTTTATTGTTGGGGATTCATTGAGGGTACAAAGAACCAGGTTACCCTGACTGCATTTGTTAGGTAAAGCCCCTCTTATAATTGTGTCCCACCCTCAAGAGGTGTGTCACATACTGTGACCCTCCATCCTCCCTCATTCCCTCTCTCTGCTCCCCCATTCCCCCACCTCTCTGAGTGACTTATATCATAAAAAGATATTAGATTTGTCAGGTGCTTTGTTTTGCATCATTTCAGATGATCATGTGAGTTTTTTCCCTTCATTCTATTAATGTGATATATTACATTGATTTTCTTATGTTGAACCAAGCTTGGATTCTTGGGATAAATCCCACTTGGTCATGATATACAGTAGAATTTCCATAGTTGATCACCTCCCTATACTGACTACCTCCTGAAGTTGGCCTAATTTTCATAGACCGGACATGCACCACATGTACATATCAGTACATTAGGCCTAGCTCCTTATGTTGACCACCTCTGCATTGACCAGTTTATTATAGTCCTTTGGGTGGTCAACTTACTGTATAGTAATATGCTGTTAGATTTGGTTTGCTGATATTACTTGAAGATTTTTGGCCTCTATATTTTTACAGGATATTGATCTGTAATTCTTTTGTGGTTCTTTTGTATGGTCTTGGTAATGCTGGCCTCATAGAATGAGAGTTAGGAAGTGTTCCCTCCTCTTCTATTTTTGGAAGAGTTTGAGAAGGATTGGTGTTAGCTCTTTTTTAAACGTTTGGTGGACTTCACTATGAAGCCATCTGGTCCTGGGCTTTTCTTTGTTGAGAGGTTTTTAATTACTACTGATTCAATCTCTTTCTTCTTATCCTTTCACTCTTTTAGGTTGCTTGCCTTGTGCCTGTAGTCATTTGCATCTTCAAGTCCTGTCTTAGAGATTTAAATATGAGTCTGCCTAATTTAAGCTGTGCTATAAAAACCTAGCCATCTTCCCACTCTTCCCCACCTTGCCCCATCTCTACTCTGGTATTTCTGTTCAGAAATGATCCCTCTTACATACCACTGGCCTTAAACATGATTAATTCCATAGGTGAGTGGTTTTTGAAGCATGATCTCCTAGGAACTTGTTAGAAATGCAAATTTTCTGGCCAAGAATCAGAAACTTGAGGTGACTTGGAAGCTTGTTTTAATAAGACTCCAGGTGACTCTATTGCATTACAACTGCCATAGGTTGTAGGGAGCCATTGCCCAGGCTCCTGGCCCCAGGTGACATTGTGAAGTGGTGCCTGTGAAGGACTGTAGCAGCAGAGGAGCTGTGAGCAGTGGGGGTTGGGAGGAGGGGAGACCAAAGGAGGGGAAGAGGAGCAAGCAGGCTGTTTGCTGGGGATGGTGGAGGAAAGCTTATCACCAGGGCCCCCACTTGGGATTGGGGTGGCTGTCCAGGGTACAGTCTGTAGCCAGGGAATAGACAGTTGTTACAAGCAGAAACACTAGCCTGTTCAGTGTTGGCTGTAGCCAGCCCCGGCCACTCCCAGGCTCAGGCTTCACTGTCTGCTTCATCCTCATCTTACTTGGCAGAATATTTAGTCATTTGTTCAGTGAATGTTTCCTGAGCGTCTATAGTTGTAGGCCCAGGGATACAGCAGTGAATAAGATAAGCAGATAGCCCTGCCCTCACGGACTTTCTGTTCTGGTGATCTACCCTTCTGCAGCCAGTCTGGTGACCAGCTGGTTCTTGGCCTGCCTGTCCTGTGGGTGGAGTCCTCTGAGCCTGTGGCCGAGCCAGGGAGTAAGGTCAAGCAGGTGTGGGACACATCCAGTCTCGCTCCTGAGGCAGTGTATATGCTCTGGGTTCCCCCAGCTTTCCAAAAACCTCTTTATAAAACTCTCCAGAAGATATTATCTTTTGTGATATCTTCTTTCTCCCTGGGGACCAGACACTTCTCTAACCTTTTTTTGAGACAGAGTCTCACTCTTTTGCCATGGGTAGAGTGCTGTGATGTCATAGCTCACAGCAACCTCAGACTCTTGTGAGGATCGCTCTTGCTCAAGTCATCCTCTTGCCTTAGCCTCCTGAGTAGATGGGACTATAGGTGCCCACCACAACACCTGGCTAGTTTTTCTGTTTTTAATAGAGCAGGGTCTTGCTCTTGCTCAGGCTGGTCTTGAACTCTTGAGCTCAGGTCATCTACCTGCCTTGGCTTCCTCGAGTGCTAGGAATATGGGTGTGAGCCACTGTGCCTGGCTGATCCTGGCTTTTCCCTCACCTCCAGCACTGCCTGGCTTGCATTGCCACCCCATTTTCCTAGGACCTATGTAGGTGGAAAATACCTTCCCTGTGCGCGTCTCATAATGTTTCTCGTTGCTGTTGACATGGCTTTGTCCCCCCATTATGTGTCGAGGGTTGAGGTGGACAGGGATAATGAGGCAGTCACTACAGTGCTGTCGAGAAGCTCTGCACACTCTGCTCCAGTGGTCCTGCCACAGCCATGTGCAGCGCTGCTATCAGCCGTACTCCAAGGTGCAGATGCTCAGACAGCATTGTCCTGTGTTGTGAGCAGTGGGTGTGTGGTACCTCGGGGTTGGGGGGAGGGGTGGTGGGGGCGGTGCATTTACGAGGCTGCACACATACAAACACACCCCTGCCTCAGGAAGCAGAGAAAAGCCCAGAGCTAGGGACTTGGCAGGCTGCAGATGGGTGGCAGTGGGCGTCACTTCTCCTACTAGGGTCAGAGGGGAGGAGATGGAGGAGAGAGAGGCAGGTGTGTTGGTGGGAGTCTCATGAGCTGGGGTGCAACAGGGAAGAAAGACCAAGCGGCTGCCTATTTGTAGGGAGTGGCCACGTCCACGTGCAGATCTGCTGTGGACCAGAGGGAGGCAGGCGGTGGCTCTCCTGTGCTTACACAAACATCATCTCCTACTTCTTCATTGCCTGGACAGTGGGCTGGTGCCAGGGCAGCAAGGGGGGCACTGGGAAGGATTTTGCAAGGTTTCCCAACCGCCAGTTACTCCTCGCAGTTCCTGTTCACATCTGTTCCTGCTACCTGGGACCTCCTCCAGCCATCTCTCTCCAAGGAAGACCAGCTGGTTTCCATATCAGGAGGTGGGGAGGACAGGGACTGAACCTGGAGCAAACCGCAGGTCCTTGGCCGAGCACTGGCTCTGCATGGTCATCTCACAGCCCACTTGGGGGAAATGCTGGCCGCCTTGCTGATTGGGTGGCACCAGCTGTTGCTAATAATAAATTAGACATCTGAGCTGATGCTGCTACGGAGGGAAGGCCAAATTACATTCATCTGTGAAAATTCAGTGGCTTCCTGGTGGAGCGAGATCCTCTTTCTAAGGGTGCCCCAGGCAGGACCATGCCAGTGAGGCAGTGAGCATCTGTTGAGTGCCTGCTGTATGCCCTTGGCTGTGTATGTGTGTGGCAGTCTCAGGGTGTGTGGACAAGGGTGGGTCTGAATGGCTGGAACTGCTGTCCCAAGGTGGCCTGAGTCACCCGGCCTCTGGGTGGAAAAAGAAACTCTCTGCCAAGGCTGGAAGTGTCCTGCTGGAAAGTTCACTGAGTCCCAGCTGATGCCAAGTTGCCACTGGCTGACTTCTGCTCCTGGGCACTGTCCACGCGGAATCGCCCACTCAGTGCATTACTCATGGCTGAGGCTGAATCACAGCCCTAATTCTCACCACCTGTGCCAGCCCCAAGGCCCTGGAGCATCTTCATTCAGGAAATACAGATCCATCTTTACTAGTAATCTGCACACACGGTGCCTGGGAAGACCGACAAAGTTGAGCAAAGCTCAGTATTCTAAAGCTAGACCGTCTTCCAGCAGTTCAAAACCTGTTTCTGGGGTGGGCTTTCCTCCTAGTGGTTACTGCTGAGCATTTGCTGTGGACCAGGTTCTTTCTTTCCTTTCCTTTCCTTTTGTTTTCTCATCTCTTCTTTTTTCTCTTCTCTTCTTCCCTCCCTCCCTTTCTTTCTTTCTTTTCTTTTGTTATTGTCTAGCGTAATTAACCCATTTATTACAGGTGAGTAATGTCTGAAAAGGTAGACCATCTCCTGATCTTTCAGTTCCACAGCCTTCCAATGGTGGACTCTACTGTGACGGTGGACGTGTATGGCAGGTCCAGGACAGCTGCTGTTTGCACCCAGGAACCACAATGCCAGAGCCCCTTTGCTCATCACTTTGTCTTAGTTGTGCCACAGAAGGAGCAAATGTGCTTGGAATGCTGTCTGATTTCATTTTATGTTCCATTTTCTAGAGGGAGGTACTTAGTGGGTTCCATATTTACTGACCATTGTGACCTTGGCTCGTTTGGTCATGTCACCGAAAATTAGGACCGAGCCCAGAGACGATAGACACTTCCTATGCATGTTCTCACTTCATCCCCATAAGAGCCCTGAAGGTCAGGGCTTGATTCTGTTTTCAGGTGAGGGAATGAAGTGAGGATTTGAGAGGTTTATGTGCCTTGTGCCACACAGCTGGATGGTAGTGGGTAGATGACTCCCCAGACCTGGTCTTTGTCCACTGGGCCCTGCTGCTCCCAAACCTGGGTTGCCATACCCTGCCTTGCAGGTGAAGCCGGAATTCCTGGTGTTCATTGTCAGGCTTGGAGCCCAGGTCTCTTTTCTCATCTGATCTTTGGGTTGTCTGAGCTGGGGGCTGCACACAGTCCAGCAGGCTGATCCATTCACCATTCGACAAACATACATCATGAGTCTTCCCTTTGCCACCTTTGTCCACACAGTTCCCACTGCCTGGGTACCTGCCTTCTTCATCCTTTTCTATCAGATGATTTATCTGTATCCTTTAAAGTCTACCTGTGTTTTATAAGAAGGCTTCCTTTGTGTGTGGATTTTAAAATATGTTCCAAATTCTTTGATACTTCTATGGTGGAATCTAATTCCCCTCGTCCAGTCTGGGTTGGACTTGCACACTCATTTCTGATGAATAGGATAGTGGAAATGGTGTCTCAGACTAGATCATAAAAGGCCTACACCGTCCTCTGCATGCACGTGCACTGTCTCTCATTGCGTGTTCTGGGGGAGGTTAGCTGCCATGCTTTGAGGACACTCAAGCAGCCTTGCGGAGAGGCCCATGTGATGAGGAACTGAGCCTCTTATCAGTATCCACATGATGTACCACGTGGGTGCTGCAGGTCCAGCAAGCCTTCAGGCCACCACAGGCGCTGCTGACATCCTGACTGCAACTGCATGAGAAACCCTGAGCCAGAACTGTTCCACTAAGCCACTCTGGAATTACGGACCTGTAGGAGTTGTTTTCGGCCTTTAAGTATTGGAGCAATTTGTTACACAGCAATGGAGAACTACACTTGGTCTCCCAGCATGAAGTGCTTCATACCCTCTCAGAACCATGGTGGCACCGGTCATTATAACGTAACCCTGGACAGCTTTATCTCATAATTAAGATCAAGTACTCTGGAAGCAGATTCCTCGTCTAGCACTTACTTCCAGCATTTAATGTGTGCCTTAAAAGTGCTAAAAAGGGAGGGGCTATCTGACCAATAGAGGGCCCTTGTCTAAAGATATACCTAAAGAATTTTCTGATCAGGGTGGCGCCTGTGGCTCAAGGAATAGGGCACTGGCCCCATATACGCGGAATGGTGGGTTTAAGCCCGGAAAAAACTGCAAAGAAAAAAAAAATTTTGTTTTGATCAGCAGTCGGATGACAGTGAGCTGGATTCGGGGAGCTTCTTAGTTTGTAATACACAGAGCCAAGGACACTCGGGAATGAACTGGCCTGCATTTGGGGCTTTCTGCAGGCCCCAAGGGCCATGCACCTGTGTCCCTGGACACACTGCGTTATGAAATTGAGGAAAGCAGAGAGAGGACTGCCAGCACCCCACTCAGGTGTCAAAGTCTTAAGAACATCAAATAATTGCAGAAAAGATTTTTTAAAACATTTTTTTTGTAGGAAATTTAAAAAATACTGAAAAACA
This sequence comes from Otolemur garnettii, assembly GCF_000181295.1. Taxonomy (NCBI): domain Eukaryota; kingdom Metazoa; phylum Chordata; class Mammalia; order Primates; family Galagidae; genus Otolemur; species Otolemur garnettii. The sequence continues at coordinate 2,963,322 of NW_003852540.1, read as the reverse complement.
AAAAGGGAGTAAAAAGTCATCCTTAGCCTCTACCTCAATTTGCCATGTGTCATTCAAGTTCCTGTTCTCTGGAGGGTGATACATACACTCTGATACACATGGGTCTTATCTGTATATGCACAACATGTTTTTTATCTTTAATTAGAAAAAGTGGAATCATCTTGTTCGAAACCCTCTTTTTCTCACTTAGCAACACGTTGTGAGTCTTTGCGCTTGTATAACCAACTTATATAATCTCCTAGTATTTTATTGTGTGGGTGTACTCTGGGCATTATTTACCTTTTCCTTCACAGGTGGGTACTTTTCCCCCTACTTTTTTGCCTATAAGTAATGCTGTGACAAACATCCTCGTATGCGTGTCCCCGTGCTATTGCCCAAATATTGTTTCAGGAGTAAATTCCCTAGAGGGGGTTTATTGGACCAAAGGATGTGAACATTTTAAAGGCCAAAATGCACTTACCTACAGTTCCTGTGTCCTTGCCAACTCTGGCCAATCTGATAGAGGAGAGATATTATCTTATTACTATCTTAATTCCTTAAATAACCTAGGAGGCTGGGCACGTTTCCATGAGTTTATTGGTCATTTTCTGTTTGTCTTTTGGCCGTTTGTTCATGTCCTTTATATTTCCTTCTTTCTTTTTCCTCCCTCCCTCCTGTCTTTCTTTCCTTTCACCCTTCCTTTCCTTCCCTACCCTTCCTACCCCTACCCTCCTCTTCCCTTCCTTCCTCTTCCCTTCCATTTCTCTTTTTTATTTACATTTTTTTTTCATTCCTCTTTTTTAGAGATAGAGTCTCGCTCTGTTGCATGGGCTAGAGTGCAGTAGCATCCTCATAGCTCATTGCAACCTCAGTTTCCTGGGCTCAAACAGTCCTTCTGCCTCGGTCTCCTGAGTAGCCAAGATTACAGGTACA
>NW_003852540.1:2881284-2961616 GCF_000181295.1 Otolemur garnettii | reverse complement strand
TTTAAGTTTAATTGTGCCAGTAATATGGGTCTATGAATTTGGGAAGTAGGCCTAATATAAAGTAAAATTGCCTTCAGCACTCCTGTCTCTTTTCTGATATAATCACTTTTTTTTTTTTTTGAAACAGAATCTCAAGCTGTGGCCCTGGGTAGAGAGCTGTGGCATCACAGCTCACAGCAACCTCAAACTCTTGGGCTCAAGTGATTCTCTTGCCTCAGCCTCCCAAGTAGCTGGGGCTATAGGCACCCACCACGACACTCCACTATTTTTGTTGTTGTTGTTGCAGTTGTCATTGTTGTTGTAGTTGGCCCAGGCTGGGTTTGAACACCCAGTCTTGGTGTATATGGTCGGTGCCTTACCCACTGAGCTATGGGCACTGCTTCTATATAATCACTTTTTGATAGTTTGAGGTATATTCTTCTAGCTCATATTCTATGCATTTATAGACACGCATATAGGAAGCTGTAGGTTCTGTTTTTAAGGTTGTTTTTATAAAAGTTGGGACCGCAATCAATATATTGTTCTCTGATTTGCTCTCCCCCCCTTAGTATAACTTGGAGAGCGTCTTTTGTAAGCAACATAAGCCTATTGCTTTCTTTTTGAATGGTTGCATCGTTATTGAACAGCTGTATTGTGATATAATTCCTGTAACATAAAGTCATCCACTTAACCTGTACAATTCAGTTTTTTTGGTATATTCACAGAGATATGCAAACACCACTATGATCAGTTTTAGAACATTTCAATACCTCAAAAAGAAACACAGTAACTTTTAGGCATCACTTTCTAATCTCCCTTGCCCCTTTGCCTAAGCAACCACTCATCTACTTTCTGTCTTTATGGATCTGCCCATTCCGGATGTTTCATAGAAGTGAAATCCTACAATGATATGGTCTTTCACATCTGCCTTCTTTCACTGGGTGTAGTGTTTTTAGGGCTCTGCAGCATTGCTGCACACAGCAGTACTTCATGCCACTGTTGTATGGATACAGACCACATTTTGTGTATCCATTCATCCATTTATGGACGTTTGTTTGTGTTCATCCACCTTTTGGCAGGTGGGAATAATGCTGCTGTGAGTATTCTTGTGCAAGTATTTGTTGAGTACCTGTTTTTAGTTCTTTAGGGCGTATACCTAGGAGCAGAATTGCTCAGTCACATGACACCTCTATGTTTAACTTTCTGAGAAACTGCCAAGTAATTTCCACAGCAGCTGCACTGGTTTACATTCCTCTGAGCGATATATGAGGGTTCTAATTTCTCCATATCCTTGCCACCACTTGGTGTTTTCTGTTCTTTGAGCATAGCCATCTTAGTGGCATGATTGGCATCTCATTGTGGTTTGGATTCACATTTGCTTATGATATCGAGTGTCTTTTTGTGTGCCTATTATCAATTTGTGTATCTTCTTTGGGGAAATATGTATTTAGATCATTTGCCCATTTTTAAATTGAGTTGTCTTTTTGTTATTTGAGTTGTAAGAGTTCTTTATATATTCTAGCTACAAGTCCCTTATCAGATACATGATTTGCAAACATTCTCTCCTAGTCTATGCATTGTCTGTTCACTTTCTTCCTTTCTTTTTTTTTGGGGGGGCGGGGACAGAGTCTAACTTTGTTACCCACAGTAGAGTGCTATGGCCTCACAGATCACAGCAACCTCCAGCTCTTGGGCTTAAGCAATTCTCTTGCCTCAGCCTCCCAAGTAGCTGGGACTATAGACGCCTAATGCAACGCCCAGCTATTTTTGGTTGCAGTTGTCATTGTTGATTAGCTGGCCAGAACTGGGTTCGAACCCACCAGCCTTGGTGTATGTGGCTGGCGCCATAACCACTGTGCTATGGGTTCCGTAACTTTTTTTTTTTTTTTTTTTTTGAGACAGAATCTCACTATGCCACTTTCGGTAGAGTGCTGTGGTGTCACAGCTCACAATAACCTCAAACTCTTGGGCTTAAGCAGTTCTCTGCCTCAGCCTCCTAAGTAGCTGGGACTAGGAGGTGCCTGCCACAGTGCCCAGCTATTTTTTTTTTTTTTTTTATTGTTGGAGTTGTCATTGTCGTTCCAGCTGGCCTGGGCCAGGTTCAAACCTGCCACCCTAGATGTACCTTGCTGGCACCCTACCCACTGAGCCATGGGCACTGCCAAGTTTTTTCCTTTTTGTACATAAATAATGCTACAATGAACATTTTAGTGTAGCCATCTTTGTGTATATGTGCTAATATGAGTTATTTATTAGGAGTGGAATTGCTGGGTCAGAGGTCCGTGTACTTAAAATGTTCATTGTTTTTGCTCCATTGTCTGCTTTCTGCTCATCTGTCTATCCTTGTTGATTTGTGTAAGCTCTTCATGTCTGGTAATCTTGGCCTCTTAGAGACTGGAGTTGGTTGGAACATGCAGTGTGAGCAATGTGAGTGGTGCATTTGCACCCAGAGCAAGTGGGAAGGGTAGGCTTGGGATCTGGGTGTTTGGTGGCTGCTCTTGGTCTAGGGTGTTGATGTGGATGCCACAAGCCCACTTCATGCAGTCACATGTGGGGTTTCCAGACCCTAGATTACTCAATGCTGATAGGTAAGAGGGTTTTTGTTTTTCATAGACAGAATCTTATTCTGTAGAATGCAATGGCATCATCATAGCTCACTGGAACCTCCAACTCCTGGGTTCAAATGATCCTCCTGCCTTACCTTCCCTAGTAGTTGGGACTACAGGTGATTGCCACCATGCCTAGCTGATTTTTTTCTATTTTTAGTAGAGAAGGGGTCTCATGCTTGCTCAAGCTGGTCCTGAGCTCAAGCGATCCTCCTACTTTGGCTTCTCAGAGTGCTAGGATTACAGGCATGAGCCACCGGGCTTGGCCGGAAAGAGGCTTTTTGCAGGGTTGTGTCTCCATAGGTGACTCCACAGAGGTCCTTCTTGTGGAGGTTCTGAGAATTTTGAGAGCAGTGGGAGCTCCAGGCAGTTCTGGCCCATTGGTGCCTGCAGAGGAAGGAAGAGTGTCTGGAGGTTGTACCTCTGCATGAAGAAGTGACCAGGGCTGACATCTCTTCCTCATCCCTGCTTTCTGTTCCCTCCTGTTCGTCTGGGGACTGCCTGTTCTGGGCTCTCATTAACTCATGGCTGGCCAGTGCCCAGACGTGAGCAGTGTTGTTCCTATAAAGGAGTGACATGGGAAGTGGGGGACTTCTGAGGGACCTCTGTGTTTTTTAGGGTATAGCTTCCAATCCTGTAGCCCTTCCATCCTACTTCCTTTTTCTCCTGTATATCTTTACTGGAGTTTACAAAAGTGGCACCAAAGTAGTTCAAAGGTTTAGATCACTGTTTTACAAACCTTTTTTATCTCACGGCATATTTGAACCTATAAACTTCCCTGGCATATTTAAATTATGTTGCTTAAAAAAAAAAAACAAGAGTAAAAATAAATGCATACTATCCTTTGAACCTCTTTCAAAAGTAATTTAATTAATGAGCTTTACAGATTCTTACGGCACACCTAAGATCCTCTTATGGCACATCGGTGTGCCACAGCACACTGGTTAAAAATCACTGGTTTGGACAAATGTGGTTTGAGATTTTTAAAACAATCCATTCAGGCCCCTACAGGCTGCAGGTCAGTGGTTTTCAGGCTTTGCTTTCTGAGTGTTAGGGTCCCGTAGCAGGGCTCTGGGGGAAGGGGACAGGGGCAGGCAGAGGTGGTGCATCAGGGGCTCTAGCCTCATGTGGCTGCACCGGCCGCAGCAGCCCTGCTCTCCCTGGTATTCGACAGCTGGTTCTACCTTAGGTTCTATGTGAGGAGACCGAGGGCTCTATTGCCGTAGAAGTTGGAAACTACTTGCTCTGGATGGCTTGGCCCCTTTGTTGGGTTGAAAACATCCTAAACACAACTCCTGCTGGAGGCAGAATCCTGAGGCAGAATCATGGGGCTCATCGGCATTTGGGGGAACTCTGTTTTCTCAGGGGCCCCACAGACCCCTCTTCCTTGAGGGAGCCTAAGTGGTTGTTCTCCCCAGGGCCATTTGCCAGCCCAGGCGTGTTTTATTTTCTCTTTTGTTGTGTGGGGTGTTCTGGCCCTCCAGCCCTGCAAAGGCAAAATCAAATTATCTTCTGTCTTGATCCAAATGAATTTGGTCCCCAGGGAAGCCCAAGGCTCAGCTTCCAGATAGTGGGTGAGGAAGAGTCTTTCTGGGCCAGCCCCAGGACTAATATTCCATCTTTCTCTCCCTACCCTCTTTGTGTCTTCCAGTCAGCAGAGTTCTTCGAGATGCTGGAGAAAATGCAGGTGAGTGTTAATCCCCAAAGTGGGGAGGAAGCTGAACCCGGGATCCGGGTGCTGTGGGGGCCTCCCTAGTGGGCAGCACTTGTGGGCAGAACCCTGGTACCTTGGAGGGAGGGTCAGAGGAGAGACAAGCACAGTCCCCTTGGCCTGGACACCAGAGGCAATTTTGCTATTGAAAGACACTTTGGGAAGACCCCTACCTGCCAGATGGGGAGGCTAAAAAGCAGAACTTCCTCAGCAAAGCAGCCAGGGACACCATAAACCCCATGGATATGGCAAGAGTTTGACAGGATGTGTTGTTCTTGGATTGAGTTGGCAAGGAAGCCTGAAAAAACTAGCTCTTCCTTAGAGGAGTCATCTCATGTCGGGGATGCAGATTGGCAGGGTGGGAGGCAGACCTGAGTTCAAATCCTGCCCCAAACATGAGCCCAAGTTCCTTACCTTTTCTAAGCATTTGTAAATAAATCAGAATGAAAAGACCGATTTACCTGGTGGTTGGGATGAACTGAGATAATATATGTAAATTACTTGGTACGCCCTATGTGAAAGTCAGTTTGCAGTGTGGGAGTTCAGGGCTCACGATGAGAGCTGCTGCCCTAAGGAATGTGTGTAGAGGTCATAACTGATAAGTGTGGAAAGACTGCAAAGAAGAGGCTGATAAGAGCATGCCTATTTCAAGCACTTCTCAGGGCTCAGAAAGTGGCAAGCACTATTTCTTCCTGATGAGGCCTTCCAAAGTAGGTTGCTATTATTATCACCCCTATATCACAGATGAGAAAACTGAAACGCAGAACTATTAAGTAAAGCACTCAAAGGTGTATGGCTCATGTAGCTTCAGAGGCAGAGGGTTCGACTGTCGTATTATGACACTTTTTACCCTAAGTAGATGCTCCAGGCTTAAGGGAAGAAGTTTCTACAATAACCCTCTGGAAGTTCTGGGAAGACGGGCAAATGTGGTGCCCATGGCAGTTTTGAGATACAGGTGCAATGCCCAGGTCTTTTGATGGTGGAGAGGGGAGAGGCTGTTGGAAGGAAGTATATTATTAGTAGTAGTGTCATTACCACAAGCAAATTAAGATCCGGCCCCATGCCCAGCAGAGTGTGGACTATAAACTCATACGCTTTTAGGGAATTTGTAATCAAGTTGCAGAAATGAGGATGGTGTATGTGGTGACAGCAAGTAGCAGGGGTTGGTGTATAACTAAGTGCTCAATGGCTTGGAGTAAAGCTGGGATTTTCATCTCAAGCCAGTGGGATCTGGGGGCTCTGAGAAACTGGGGAAGTTCTGCTTTTTCTGCCTTCTCTCTCCCCTAAATCACCCCTCCTGTACCCCTAGGTGGAGCTGCCCATGTCCTCCACAGAGGGCTTTTCAGAGCACATAATTCAGCCCCACTTAACTTGCTTCATGTTGTTCTATTGTTTAGAGGCTGCTGGGCTTGTCTTCTTCTCAGCTAGCCTGGGATCCCCTCAAGGGAAGGTGTCTGTGTCTCCACTGTGGTTGGCATCCATGGGTGTTGGGGCCATTGAAGCCACACTTCCTAGTGTTAAGTGTCTGCCACATAGAGATGTAGGAAGCTCTCAAGTAGGAAACCCGTGGTGGTGGAGTGTGCTGCACTGTCCCGAGTGTGGGCTTCATTTCTCCTCCTCTTGCAGCTGTGGAAACTGAGCCTCAGAGCATCTGAGTGCCCAGGTCCCTCTGCTAGTTGTGCGGAGCTGAAACTAGGATCCAGGACTCCTGATTCCTCATCCAAGGGTCCAGGATTTGAAGGAGGGTGTAATTTGAAGCAAGAGGGCCTAAGTACCCAAGCTTTGGATCCCTTCAGATACTTTCTAGTGGAATATCTTTCGCACAATGATTTTCCCTCTCTGAACCTCAGCTCCGTCACTGGAGGGAGAAGGCAATGTAAAGGTCACACCTAGTATGAGGGTAACACAGAGGAGGAAAGGGCCCAGTGCTGGCAGTGGCAGAGGGGATGGGAGGAGGCTTACTCTCCCGCCTTTCTGGCTGTTCCCAGACAGGAGTGACTAATGCAGGACAAACAAAACAAACTCCTGACATCACTCCCCCACCCCTATCTGCCCTGTGTGCCAACCTGGACAGGGTCTGCAGGGCCACCCAGGTGATTTTTTTCTGTGTACGTGAGAGGAGCACTTGTCTGGTGGGAGGAGCCCTCCCACACCCTCCTGAACAATACTACAAGGTGACTCAGTCCAGAGAGGTTGGGAGAGGGTGTGTCCATATCCACCCCGCTATCAGCCCTGGCATCCAAGGAGTGCAGGGTATGGTAGGTGGGTGACCAGCTTCAGAGCCAGGCCCTGCCACTCACCAGCCTCCTCCGTTTCCTCACTGGTGAAGAGGTGCTATGAGTTTCAGAGGAGACCGACCCCAGAGGGAGCTCACTCTGGGAGTTAAAATCCTGATGCATTGGTGACTAGGCAGGGGCTGCTTCCCAACTCTCTCTGCTCCTGAGGGGAGCTCTTTATCTTAGTCTGTCCACCATCTCATTCCCTCACTTGATTTATTCAGTCTTGGGAACATGTGGTGTTCACACAGTCCTGTTAAGTCAGAACTCAAGGGTCCACTGGACAAGGCACTGGTCCTCAGAAGTTACCTGTAGGCAACCCCCTTCAATCCAGCCCTAGGCTTCATATCTGATCCTTGCAGGGATCATTGCACCTGTGAGATGGGCAGGTGTTAGAATCCTCCTTTTATAGATGATGCTACGTAGGCTCCAAGAGGCTCAGCTTTGTTGAGGGTCTCAAAGAGTAAGCTCAGACTGGAATGTGGACCAGGACCAAGCCTCCTGCCTGTCACTGCAGGCCCTGCCACCAGGGAGGGGGTGGAGCTGGTTGGCGCAAAGCCCAGAGTACTGGCTCTGACACCAGCAGACAGGGTTCCTGTCTTTCCCTTTTAGCTACTGGCTCTGTGACCCTAGGGAAGATATTTAAGCTCTAGGATGGTACTACATGTTATTGCTGATCTCCTGATCATAACAACCCACTGCATTACTATATACCAATCAGTTATTAACATTCAACTTTCACTACAGTAGGCACCATCATCATTCTCATTCTACAGATGAGAACACTGAAGTCACAGAAAGGGTTTTGTGACTTGCCTAAAGTCATAAGGCTGGTAAGTGGCAGTGCTGGGATTTGAACCCTGGTGGTCTGGTTCTTAGCCCACCTGCCCTGCTGCCTTGTCTGAGGCTGCTGTGACCTGCCAGTGACCCGGTGTGCTGTGTGAGGGCCTAGTACAGGCCAGCTGTTGCCACTGCTGTTGTTCATGAACCCTCGACAAGGCCAGGTGCTCAAGAGATTCCTCCCTGTTCAGCCCTGTTTTTGTGACCTTTGATTTTTCATGGGTCCTCTTGTCCTTGTTTCACAGGGGATCAAGCTTGAAGAGCAGAAGCCAGGACCCCAGAAGAACAAGGTGGGTTGGGGGGCTGAGTGGCAACCAGGTGGGTCTGGTGAGGGGCCACCATGTCAGCAAGGCAGGAGGAGCAGGCAGGGTGCTGGAGTCATCTGTTTCTCACCCATCTAACTCTGACCTCCACCAAGGGCTACTTAGGTGACTACACCTTGTTAGGCTAGTGCATGGTGGGCAGAGGGGGCCCGCGCTTCTGAGCAGGCTGGGACCTCAGGCTTGGTGGCTTGGTCTGGCTTCGTCTCACCCATCCTGCTTGTTTTTTCACTCAGTGTTTAGTGGTGTCAGGGTCGTGCCCCAGGCTCCAGTGGGCAGTTAGCTTTGGGTTCCATTTCTGAGGCCCAGGGGTGTGGCCCATCACTTGGAAGTCAGCCCCCTGGCCAGGAGAGGGGTGCTGAGTGAGACTAGGCGTCATGCTCCTGCTAGCTGTTCTTCCATCTGATGTTCGTCCCCTCAAAGCCCTGGTGCAGCCTGCCATGAGGGCCCCTGGGGCTCCCCATCCAGCAGACCTGGAGGAGGGGAATGATGTCTTTCTGGGCACCGCTGGGACTAACAGCACTGTCATCTGGTTTGTCTTGCAGGATGACTACATCCCGTACCCCAGCATCGAAGAGGTAGGAGCCTCTCTGGCCATTCTGCAGTCTGCTCTGGGTCCCATCCTGGGAGATGGTGGTGGTGGTGATGGACCCTGCCTGCCACACATGGGGAAGAACCTTGGGCCTGGGGCCTCTTCCTGTCTTTGCCTTTGTGACCTTAACTTCTTTATGTTTAAGATTAGGGGTGCCCATCTGGGGCTTGCAACCCTGGGGCTAGCAACCCTGGGGCTACAGCCGCAGTGGATGCAGCTGGAGATACTGCAGGGCTTAGGGGAGGGGGTCTGCATTACCACGTTTGGCCTCAAATAGCAGGCTCCCCACTTGGGGGCAGTTTGGAGATGGGCAAGAGGGGACACTACCACTGGCATGCCTTGCTCCCCTCCCCTGCACTCCTAGGGTCAGCTGCAGTGCACGCTATGCCCCTCTGCCTCCAGGTTGTGGAGAAGGGAGGCCCGTACCCTCTGGTCATCCTGCCCCAGTTTGGGGGCTATTGGATTGAGGATCCAGAGAATGTGGGTACACCAACGTCACTGGGCAGCAGCATCTGTGAAGAGGAAGAAGAGGACAACCTTAGCCCCAACACGTTCGGCTACAAGCTCGAGTGCAAGGGCGAAGCCAGGGCCTACCGCAGGCACTTCCTTGGCAAGGTGAGTTCTGGGCTCTGGGAGAGAAGGCCTGCTGGAGGGGCCACCGCCTCCTTTCTAGTACCCCCAACTCCCTGCCTCTTCTTGATCCCAGTTCTGTCCCTTCATTGCTCCTGGCCCTGTCTTAGTGGGAGAGGCCTGACTGGCTCTGTTCTGGGGGTAGGGGAGCTGCAGAGGGCAGGGAGACTCAATGTGACGGGTCATTTGGGGATCGCCCCAGCAGATGTTTTAGGAGGTGATAGAGTGTTTGGGGTGAAGGAGGGTGGGGTAGATAGAGTTCAAGGAAAAATATGTTCTCACACCATAGGAATCTCGATTTCCATCTAAATAGTATAAATCTCTTGTGTCCTCATTCAGGCTGTCCCCTGAGTACTTATACTGAATGATGTGCTGTGAGCCTGGGATTGCTTAAAAGTGACAAGAGTTACATTTCTTTAAATATAATCTGCTCTTCAGAGTTACCAGGTTCCTCATGTCCCAAGGGCACATTCCAGAAATCTCTAGCCTAAGGCTGCTGTACTCTCATGCTACCCCAGGGATCTTGTTAACATACAGATTCTAGGGCCCCCCCACCTCAGATTTGGGGTGGGCTGTGTTTTTAGCCCATGTTTCCTGATCTGGGGAGAGGTCCAGAGCACCCCTTTGCTTCCCTTCCGGTGGAGCTGCCGGGGGTGGGGGTGGGGGTGGGGGTGATTTTCTTCTGCTTAAATTAAGGTGATCAGACGTCCCAATTTTTAACAATTTGTCCCGCATCCTGCGATAGTTTTAAAAAGTCCTAATTTTTGGAAAGAATGCAGGACAAGCTAGTGAAGGGCGGGAGAATGGGAAGGGAATATACTTTTGGCTGCTGAAAAGGTTAATGTAACTCCATTTGGGAATGAAGAGGTTAATGTAACTTCATTTGGAAATGAAAAGGCTAATGTAAACTCCCTACTCCCCTCCTGGGCAAAGTTGCTCAGGTGGACCGGTGCCCTACTCCTTTGAGCCACAGGCGACGTCCTATACATAATTTTTTTTTAATGTATTATATTTGCAAATTGTACTTATGTTGAAATTAAAAGAATATATATTACAATACTATTTTTGCATTCTATGAAAATTTTTGTTGCTCCATATAGACCAAATTTTTAATTAAGAACCCGTCCCCTCCCCCCCCATCAATGGTGTCCCGCTTTACCAATGTTAAAATCTGGTCACCTTAGCTTAAATAGTCTGACTTGGTGAGGACTGAGGACTGCCCCCAGGAGTGAGAACATAAGCTCAGTATCTTGTGGTGAAGAACTTGAGCTTCAGAGTCAAGACAGACATGGGTTTGAACCCAGGACCTGTCACTTACCAGTTGTGGAGCCTGGGCAGTTTCTTAACGGCCCTTTGCATTGGTTTTTCCATCTGTGAAATGGGGATGATGATACCACTTCCTGCATGGTGTTGTGGTCAGGATTAAAGGAGATAGTGAGTACTAAGCCATCAGCACATGGCTGGTACATCCCGAGGCTTGGACAGTTGGTCCCTTTCCTGTGGTCACTGTCAACAGGAGGAGCAGCTGCAGCAGTGGCATCCTTCCCTCCTCATTGCTGTGGGCTGCTCACGCCTGGTGGAGGAGGTCGTTTTGGGGGATGTGTCTGGATGGTTTCCTCCTGCTTACGCTCCCATTTCTATTTCTAGGATCATCTAAACTTTTACTGTACTGGCAGCAGCCTGGGGAACTTGATCCTGTCCATCAAGTGCGAGGAAGCTGATGGGATCGAGTACCTTCGGATCATTCTCAGGTGGGACTGTGGTATGGTTCAAGGCCACGCCTGGAGGCGGGGCTGCCAGAAAGTGGTGAGGGACCCAGAAATACCAGTCTGACCAGTCTGGTCTGGGTAGGCTGTGGGGGAGACAGGCTTACTGGAATCCTGGGGCTGTGTGAAGTTGCCAGGCAGGGAGACCCAGTGGCCATAGTCAGATTGGATCCTGGTCTCAAGGTCACCTAGATCACACTTCTCCCCTCTTCTCTTTCTTGAAAGGCTATGGCTCTGAGGAAGATGGGGAGATAAAGCAGGATAGCTCAGTGTGGCTCATCCTGCTGAGACATAGCTCCAAGTCCTGGAAAAGGGTTAGCCGTGGTGTAGCAGAGAAGGTGGATCCCCAAGTGGATCCCCAAGTGTCTGTGGTGGGTGCTGGGCTCCCTGAGATGAAGCAGTGTTTACAGCAGGTGTGCTGATTTATAGGTGAAGGCAGGCACTTCCTTCTGGATTGTGACCTTTTCAAGGGCAGGAACTGGTTTGTGTTTGGTTCAACTAACGCATTTTATAAAACCTCCTCTGTACCAGGAACTGAGGGAGGTGCTGGGGATACAGTGATAACCGAGACTTGGTCCTTGTTTTGTAAAGGCTTATGGCCTAGCATGAGAGAGTAACAGGGAATTTTAATATGCTGCAGGTGTTATTGTAGTACTATGCCCAGGATGCTCTGGGGCACAGAGGAGTCTGTGTCTTAGTTGTTTTTGTCCCCAGTGGGGTGGTGGACAAGCCAGGAAGGCCATGAGTCCACCGAGGACTCTGCACCTGTCAAACTCTCAATCTGTATTTGTTAGTCAATCTGAAAGTTCTCTCATTTTTTTTATTCTGCAGTTTTGGGCTAGGGCCGAGTTTGAATCTGCCACTTCCGGTATATGGGGCCGGTGCCCTACTCCTTGAGCCACAGGCGCCGATCCCTAACTGAAAGCTCATTGGAAAAGAGCTTTTTAATTTTTTCTGCCCAAATTTGTAGATAAATATGGGTGGACACAAGGACACACAGCCCTGCTTTGGGAGAGGCAGGGAGGGGAGATGGTTTGAGGAAGTTGTCAGCATCCATCCAATCTTCTTATTAAGGAAGGAAGCAATTTTCTTTACAGAGGTTCACTTGACTAGAAATCCTATTTGCAGGGCATAGGAGAGACAATTAAATAGCTAGAGCCAATTTTCTGAAGGGTAATACCTGGACCCCCATCTCCAAGTGGAATTTCTAGCTATTAAAATTGCTTCCTTTTTAAATAAAAATCAGACCAAGATTGGTTAGGATTTCTGAGTAAGATGACAACTGACTAGGATCTAACCCCACCCCTCTTTTTCTAATTATAATATCCTGTCTGAAATGCTGCATCAGGACTGGCAGCTAGAAAACGTGGGCATCGGGCACATATAACACATGCTTGGGTGGCTTTTTATTTTTGTTTTGTAGCTTTTGGGGCAGTTAGAACTAAAAGTAGTTGATATTGAGAGTTGAACCCCAGTTCCCCTTCCTTAGAAAGCAATGTATTATAGTATGGGAATATATGAAATTGGAGATTCTAGAATCCTGTACTCTTTAGAATAAGAGCAAGCCCTGAAATGGTCAGGGATTTTCCCACATAGAACCACTTTTGTTGTTGTGGGTCAGCAGCAGCTGTCCAAATCAATGCCCCTGGGGAGCCCAAGGTCAAGCTCAGATGTAGCTCTCCCAAATAGGGAGCCTACGGGCAGGGTGACAGAGAGGAGACATACACCAGCTAGGAAGTTGGACAATCACATCATGTACATGCCAGGCCAAATTGGAAACCAGACATCAAAAATTGGCTCCATGGTTTAGCAGCTTTACCAGACACAGAGAAGAAATTATCCAGAGATGAAATTCCCCTGCTGGCAGTGACTCCTGTCCCAGCTTCTTCCTCATTCTCCATAGGCTTCTGGATTATTTAGTCACTGTCCCACATTTGAAACAATCAGCTTTCCACTCTATTATCTGAGTATTCTCATAGCCTCTGTGTATGCCAAGCGAGTAACCAAGAAGAATCTACCCACAGTTTGGAGACAGCAAGCTTGTGTAGGTTTCTCCTTTTTCTAGTATGGATGGATATAAAGAAGAAGAAGAAAAGTTTCATAGGCTGTGAAGGAAAAGATTCTGCATCTAAAACAGTATAAACTAGCTAGAGAAATAACAAGAGTTTAGAAAAGTGTTTACTTTTACAGAAAGCCAGGTGAAAGTTAGATATTTATTAACTTTGTATTTTCTACAACCTTCGAGAAAAAAACAATAAACACTGTGAAAGAAAAGACAAAAGATAGAATAGAATCAGCTAATAGAATGGGATAAAAAAAGTTGCTTGTTGAGTCAGGGAGATAACAGTAGAAAACGAAGGCTGGCCGGAAAGAATTTTAAATGGCACAGGAAATGGTAGAAAGCAGAATCTTCTTTGTAGAAAATCCAAAGGAAAAATACAGCAACTTCAAAATGATGAGCGAGATTATGATGACTACGGAGGTAGTGAACAGGAATTAAATATGGATAATTGATGTTCTTTAACTGATTGAAGATTTAAATCTGCAAATCAAATGACTCACCCTGTAAGGGACAAAATCAATGAAAAGGAATTAATAGCTGAACATATTTTGGTGAAATTGATAGTTCATAGATATAAAATCATTGGTAAAATAAAAACACTCCAAATAATAAAGGAAGACAAATAATATGTATACACATACACACACAGAAAAATCAAATAAAGAAATCATAAATAAATGTGATAGAAGTGTGAGTACATGAGTGATAAGAATAAATATAAATGAGGTGAATTTCATGATGAAACAGCAAAGATTCTCAACTTGGGTTATTTCTCCAAAAACCCCCTAAAAATTGAGCTATCTATGTTTTGTTAAAGAAAGTAACTCAGAATTTTTTAAAACAAAAGAATTGAGAAAAAGCTGTAACAGTCAAATAAAAAACGAAAGCAGGGTTGGCAGTATTAACATAGAAAAGTATAATTCAAGGCAAAAAAGCAATCTATGTGATAGAGAGTGCTGTTGTCCAGTCATAAAAGGTAAAATCCACAATGAAGATTTCTTATAAACCTTTATGTTGTGAATATTGTATATTATAACGTAGTATATGTATGTGCACACATTCATAATGATTAAAATATGGAGAAATTCACAATACAGTTGTAGTGGTAGATTTTAACACATATCACTTGATGAATCAATACTAGGGTAAAGAAATGAAAATACAGATAATCTCATTAATATTATTTATGTCAGTTACATATATATATATATATATCTGTTGCCATTTCTGACTTTCAAACTTTGACCCCCTAACAGATTTTTGCTTCTTTCTGAGTGCCTATAGAATATTTACACAAATTGATTGCATAGTAGATTGGTGGTTTTCTTGTGGACCTGCTATATCAGAACCATTTTGGACCTTTAAAGCAAAGCAATGCAAATTGAAAAAAAAAAATCCAAACAAAGCCAAAAACCTAGACTTCCAAACTCCAATCCAACTATTTAAAATACACACACACACAAATACATATAAGATATGTAAAGATGTATAAGTAATATATAGTCTCTATATTCTTATTTTTTCCTTATTTTCTCTTCATTTCTATTGCATTCTATAGAATATACTATTCGTAACTTGCTTCTGTAATATGTCTTAGAGGTCTTTCCATATTGGTATATAGAGTTTCTTAATTTCTTTTATTGCTGCATAATAAATATTCCATTGCATGGATGCAAAATAACTATGTAACAGATCCCCTGTTAATGGTCATAATGAAAGGATATGGATATCACAAATAGTGCTTCAATGAATAACATTGCACAGATATCAATTTGTGTGAATTAGGATAGTTTCTCAGAAGTGAGATAGCTTGGTTAAAGCATAAATGCATTTCTATTTTGATAGATAATGTCTAATTGCTTTTCGTAGGCACTATCTCAATTTGAAGTTTTCTTAGCAATGCAGGAGATTGCCTATTTTCACAAAACTTCTTCAGTAGAATGTAGCATCAAACACTTGAATTTTTGTCAGTCTGATAGGTGGAAATGGTATTTTAATGCAGTTTAAATTTATAATAATCTTAATATCAATCATGCTAGGCATCTCTTTATATGCTTAAGAACCACTTGTATTTATGTGCTGTGATCTGTCTGTTCATAAGCTTTGTTCCTTTTTTAACTGGACTGTTAATTTGAAATTTTGATTTTTAAAAATCTTGTAAGTAATTATTGATTGCTTGCTTATTTAGGAGCTTTTGAACTATCAAGTAAATCTAAATACATTTCAAAAAGCAAACACTCTGCTGGATATATTCACCTATAATTTATCAATAAAACTAGAAATTAATAACAAAATATTATAAAAAAACCCACTTAACCATTTAGAAATAAGCAATGTCTCGAATAACTTTTGACCCAAAGAACAAATCTAAGCTGCAATTATAGACTATAAAGTAATGATATTTATAAAACTTACATGTTATATTCAAAGTTTTATTTACAGGAAAATTCATTGCCTTAAATGGTTTCTTATTTTTTTTTTTGAGACAGAGTCTCATTCTGTCACCCTCAGTAGAGTGCTGTGGCATCACAGTTCACAGCAACCTCCAACTCTTGGGCTTAGGCGATTCTCTTGTCTCAGCCTCCCCAAGTAGCTGGGACTACAGGTGCCCGCCATAATGCCCGGCTATTTTTGGTTGCAGTTGCCACTGCTGTTTTAGCTGGTTGGGGCCAGGTTTGAACCCACCACCATTGATATATGGGGCTGGCACCCTACCCACTGAGCTATAGGCGCCACCCTAAATGGTTTCTTATTAAATAAGAATGATAATTGCAAGTTTTTGCTGCTCATAGTAACCTCTTTATGCCTCAATTTCCTCATGAAATAGTAATACTAGTATCTACCTTAAAATTATTAACTGCTCAGATGCCCTGGTGAGTCAAAGCCTTATATTATAGCTACTTAATAATGGCAGCTGTTATTATTATATCAATATTATTACCTAAAGAAAGTAAGATAGAAGAACAAATTGATATAGATTAAAGGAGAAATAAGTTAGAAATAAAAAGAAGATGAGACTTGGTAAGTAAACCTAGGCTTTTTGGGGGGAGGGGAACAGTGGGCAACTAGTCAAATAGAAAGAGAAAATTAAAAGACCCAAAATTAGACATAAAAAGACACATAACCACCGATGTGAAGAAGCTTAAATGATTACTAATGGATGCTATGTTCAACTCATGCTGTTACACTGGAAATTTTATTTGAAACAGATGCTTTTCTAGGAAAGTAAACCTTACTAAATGTAACTTAAAATGAGGTAGAACACCAGTAACTATGTAATAAACTGAAAAAGTTCTCAAGGAATTATCTCTCTAACTGGTTTTAAATCTAGATGGTTTTGCAGTAAGTATTTTAAATTTTATTTATTTTTTCATTTTATGATTGTTATTTTTTTATTCCAGGTTAATGTGAGGGTACAAACAATTAGGTTACATACATTGCTTTTGTAATGTTAAGGTCCACATTGTAGTCGTGTCCTGCACCCTGGAAGTGTGCCATATACCCATGAAATGTACCCACTGGGTGGGAACTTACCTAACCTCTTATCTCCTTCCCCCCTACTTGAATTTAGTTTTTCTCTCATGTGAGCACGTATTTGTTAATCCACTAGTTTTGAATGCTTATTTGATGCTTATTTTTCTGTTCTTACGATGCTTTGCTTAGGAGAATATTTTTATTTTATTATTTTTATTTTTAATTTTTTTAGGTTTTCCCCCTTTCTTAAAGGCAACAAAGAAGATTTTAATAACTACAGTCCAAAGCTTTCTTTTTCTTCCCCTCTTCTATTTCTTTTTCTAAGGCAGCAAAGAGAATTTAAATAAATTACAGTCAATATTTTTTTTTCTCTTCTCTTCTCTTTTTGTTCCTTTTCTATTTCTTTTCCAGGCAAACAAGAGGATTTTAAGGATTATAGTTTAAAAAAAAATTCTTTTTCTTTTCTGTTTCTTCTCTTTTTTTGTTTTTTCTCTATTACACCTTAGGGTCAACTCAACCTAATAGTCGAGAGTTAAGATGAGAAAAGGTAAAGAGGAGGAAGGGAAAGGGAAAAAATAGAAAGAAATAGGAAATAAAAAGAGAAACCACATATGGGGAAGAACCAGCAAAAAAGCTCTGGAAACCTTAAAAGCCAGAGCAGATGAACTCCACCGGGGGGATCGCAATGGAGATGCTGCAGAAAATCCCAAAAGACAGATACAGAATTCAGAATATGGATGACTATAGATCAAATAAGATGAATGGAATTGAAGAGAAAGTGGAAAACCAGCCAAAAGAAGTCCAAAATTGTCTCAAGAAATAAACAAAAAGATAAAGTCACCAAGGATCTGGACATAGTTAGGAAGGAGATAATGGAGCTTAAAGAATTGAAAGAGGCGTTCAAGGAGTTTCAAAACACAGCAGAGAATTTCAGCAACAGATTAAACCGTGGAGAAGGAAGAATCTCAGAACTCAAAGACAAGGTATTTAAAATTTAAAAATGAACAGATTTCATTTTATTTGAATTAGTCAAGAGAAAAGAACCATATGGAAAGCTTCCCAATTAGTTTAATAATGCTTAAAAGATCCTCATGAGAAAAATCAGGCAAATGAAATGAAAAGAAAAAAGAAAGAAAGGAAAAGTAGGTGCTGATATTTTTTATGAATATAGAAGTACATGTTTTAAATGAAATACCAGTTCAAGAAACTCAAATCTACGGCGGCTATTAAGAATAATTCACTGTATGGCCTTCTCTAGCTCATCCCTGTAATCTCAGCACTTTGGGAAGAGGATCACTTGAGAGTAGGAGTTCAAGACCAGGCTAGGCAACATAGTGAGACCCTGTCTCTACAAAGAATAAAAATAGAAAAATTAGCTGGGCATAGTGGTGCACACCTGTAGTCCCAACTACATGAGCCCAGGTGTTTGAGGTGTGCTATATGATCATGCCACTGCACTCCAGCCTGGGTGACAGAGTGAGGCCTTGTCTTATAATAATTCACTATAGTCAAGAAAGAGTTATTTTAGGAATGTAAGGAAATTTATTTATTCATCCTTGGTTGAAGGATGAATAAATAAACATTATAAACACTTGGTTAAGTGTTTGCTTAACCAAGACTTAAACATGCCTCATAGTAGGGATACTGTGAGGGATAAGTTCTTACCTTGTTACTTAGCCAAAGAAAACATTCAGTAAATTTCGGATATTCCTATTCTTGTTCTTAGTTTTACTCACCATCTTCTTTTTAAGGACTTGAATCATCATAGGCTAGTGAGGGTGATGCAAAAGATAGGAGGGGAGAACCGAAAGGAGTGGGGAATGTGTGTCTGAGTGTGTGTAGGTTTGAGCGAGTATTCTATAGAGGTAAGAAAATCTAGATAATGTATAGGCAATGTTTATGAGCTTGAATTTTATCGTAAGAGCAACAGAAGAACTACTAAAGCAAAAGTGTCATGATCAGATTTGTGCTGTAGAATGATCACTGGGACGAGAATAAAGAGAATGGCTTGGAGAAAAAGCAAGGCTAGAAGCAGGAAAGTGAGTCTGGAGGCTGCTGTAACAAGCCAGGTGATTATCATAGGGGATGATCCAGACCACCAGATTGGACAATGGGAAATGGTATCCCTGGAACTGTGCTGTCCCAGCCATGATGGGAACTGACCCAGGGTTGCTTGCACTGAGAATAGAGAAAAGTGGGTGGAAAATTCCAAAACACCTGGGGAAAGCTGACATTAAGAAAGACATCTAAAAATGTCAACAAATAGGGGATGGATTTACTGCTGATGAAATGCAAATGATGGTACACTTTCAAAATGACTTAAATATATTTAAGATCTTAAAAAGATAAAGAATGAATAGTATCTATCAGTGGATAAATTATTATATGGGGAAATGAGCCAAGAACACATGGGTAAAAAGGAAAGCAATTGGAATTTTATAAATAAAAAAATAATTGTTGGGGATAAAATCTAGCCCATCAAAGAATGAGTTTGTGAATTGGAAACCAGTTCCAAGGAATTCACCCAGAACATAGAACAGATAAAGAGATGAAGTGTATGAAAAAGAAGATAAGATACGTAGCTAATAGACTGAGAGGCCCCAGCATTTGTCTCCAAAGAGTTCCAGAAGGAAAGAAAAGAGAGATTAGTGAACAAATACTCAAAGAGGTAATAGCTTTGAGAATGTTTCAGAATTTAAGAAATTGCACACCGTGGGGCTGAGCACAATTTTAAAACAAAATAATACTTCTCTACTTATTGAGACAAAACATCAGAAATCAAAGATTTAAAAAATGCCAAAGCTACCTGGGAATAAAGACAAATTATGAAATAATGATAACTAGTCTAAGAACAGGTTTCTTCTTAGCCATGTTAGCTGTTGGAACACAAAGGGACAATATCTTTAAAGTGTTTAGAAAAAGAAAAAAAAATAACCCTCTTACCTGGTAATTCTAACTCAGAAAAATTATCAGCAAATAAAAAATAAAACTATTTCGGGCATAAAAAAAAAATGAAAGTAGTATGATACCACTCACAGATTCTCCCTGAAAGAATTACTAAAGAATGTACTTAAACCAGAAGAAAAGAGAACCCAAAAGAAAAAATTAAGAAGTGACAAGAAATAGGTAAACTGTTGGTACATTTAATTTCTGACTGGAAAAGTAATTTTTTGCACGTTTTAAAAGAGGCTTGAAATTTTAGAACTTGAGGAGGCTGAGGTGGGGGGATCACTTGAGGTCAGGAGTTAGGGACAAGCTTGAGCAAGAGCAAGGCACCATTCTACCATAAATAGAAAAATTAGCTGGGTATGGTGGCACATGCCTTTAATTGTAGCTACTTGGGAGGCTGAGGCAGGAGGATTGCTTGAGCCTGAGAGTTTGAGATTGTAGTGAGGTAAGATGCTATTGCACTCTAACTGAGGCTACAGAGTGAGACTCTATCAGAAGAAAAAAAAAAGGCTTGAACTAAATTTATAAACCAAAGTAGGAAGGACAGTGGGAAGGGAAGAGTTCAGTGGATAAATGGATAAAGCAGACTTCTTTTTTCCCTTCATTTCTCCTCCTGAGGAGAAAGATTACAGTTTTAGAATTTCTTGGAAAATAATATTTAAATATGTGTATTGGAAGATATAGAAATGCAATCTATAGCTTCAAAATTAGAAGAGGGATAAGAAAAGAACAAAAAAAGTAAAAAGAAAACAAACCCCCCATAATTTTATTTAACTGAAAGAAGGAAAGTGGCTCAGCGCCTGTGGCTCAAGTGGCTAAGGCGCCAGCCACATACGCCTGAGCTGGTGGGTTCGAATCCAGCCCAGGCCTGCCAAACAACAATGCTGGCTGCAACCAAAAAAATAGCCGGGCATTGTGGCAGGTGCTTATAGTCCCAGCTACTTGGGAGGCGGAGGCAGGAGAATCACTTGAGCCCGGGACTTGGAGGTTGCTTTGAGCTGTGATGCCACAGCACTCTACCCAGGGCGACAGCTTGAGGCTCTGTCTAAAAGGAAAAAAGAGAAGAAGAAGAAAAATAGAAAAAAAACGAAAAAGGAAAGAAAGCATAGAGAATAGAAAATGTAAAATGATAGATTAGAAATAATTCCAAATATGTTAATAATCACAGCACTTATAAATAGATTAAATTAGCCTATTAAAATATCAGACTATCAGACTGAATTGAAAATACAGCTATATTCTGTTTACAAGAGATGTAACTAAGGAAAAGTGATGTGGATGGATTTAAAGCAAAGGAATGGAAAAAGATATGCTGGGAAAATACTAACACAGAAAGCTGTCATAGCAATATTAGTATCAGACAAAATAGAATTTCAGCACAAAAGCATAGTTCTTCCTCACTTCTGATGTTTCCTAGAGTGTGGAGGGAACACTTTTGTGTAACACCCTGGCTCTTGCTGCCCTCTCTGATTGGTGCGTTTATAAGCAAGAACTTGGGTCCCCCCTCCACGGTCTTTTATACTAGTGTTACCTGAGTAGCCCTCACGGGAGGGGTCTTGACCCTGCTCAGCACTACTGGGTGGGTGAGTTTGGCTCTTTCTGGGGTTCAGGAAGACCTATTTCATCTTCACACTAAGCTATGCACTCCCACTTTATCAGTAACAAAGGAGCTATTTTGACTCCCAGTGCCTTACTCTGTCATTTTTTTTTTTGTTTCTGAATTTGTTCAGAACCTGGGCAGGGAAAGAAAGATGCCTTTTATTAGACTCCGTCAGAGGCCTCAGCCTACATGATGATCAAGAGAATAGTTCACCCAGAACATCTAACAGTCATGAACTTGTACTTAGTAATATGGTCTTGAATTTAAAAAAGCAATACTGACAAATACAGGAAGAAGTAGACAAGTCCTCAGTTATAATAGGAGAATTTGATGCTATCTCTCAGAAACCAATGGATTAAGTGGGAAAAATTAGGAAGATATAGAAAATTTGAATGATACAATTAACAAGTTTGATCTTGTCACATCTATTCCTGCTTTCAACAAAAGAAAAAATTATTTTTTGAAGCCCACTTGGAAGTGAAAAATTAAAAAGTCCATGTATTAAGTCAATACATTTCAAATAATATCCATATAGATTATGTTATTTGAATATAAAACAATTGAATTATAAATCCATTAAAATACTGAAGGGAAAGCAATCTTGTATTTGGAAAGTTAAAAAAAGCCCTTTTAAATAACTCATAGGCTAAAGAGGAAATCACGAAAGAACTGACAAAATATTTAGAACTAAATGACAGTGAAAATACTACCTATCAGAATGTGTGGGATGCACTTAGAACGGTATGTAGAGAGAGAGAATAGTTCTAAATGCACTTGTAAAAAAGAAGAAAGATTAAATGAGTACGTATGTAGATCAGGAAATTAGAAAAAGAATAGCAGAAAAACTCTTGATTGAAAATTCAAGGAAGGAAATAAAATAGACAAGAATAGACTCCTGAAGTAGAAAGCAAAAATGAAAAAGAATAGAGATGATCAACGAAACCAAAAGCTCTCTCTCTGAAAAGACGAATAAAATAGATGAACCTCAGGCTAAGACTGATTAAAGGAAAACAGGTAGAAGATATGAGCAAATAAATAGTATTATAGCAATGAAGGTGGGGACTGCAACTAAAGTCCTAAGAGGATTCCTGAAACAACTTTGTATTAGTCAATTTGATGAGTACTTTTGCAGAAAAACATAAATTACCAAAATTGACCCAATAAGGAATAGAAAACCTAAATGTTCTCTGCTAAAGAACTTGAATTGGTAGCAAAAGGTATCCTCCTATAAAAAATAGTAGGCCCAGAGATGTCACAGATGGGCTTTAGTGAACCCTTAAGGGATGGAAAAATCCCTGTGGTATACAGACTATTTCAAAGGACGAAAAGTAATTTTACAAGGCTGGAATAACACCTTGTTACCAAAACCTGGCAATGGAAGTATAAGAAAAGAAAACAAAACAAAACCGGCCAGTGTTGCTTTTGAACATAGATGTGAAAATTTAAGTAAAATACACTGGTTTGCCCTTATTCATGGGGAATACATTCCAAGACTCCTAGTGGATGCCTGAAACCTCCGATAGTCCTCAAACTGATTGCCATCAACAGGAAAACATTTCTGTTGATGTCTTCTACCCACAAATTAAATGTCTTTTCCATATCTAAACACTTACCATGCACTGTGGCTGTTAACTTTTGTAGTTTGACATATGACAGCAAAACTAGCATGCATTTCTTTTTTCTTTGTTGCAGTTTCGTGGATAGATTTGTTCTTACTGTAGATCTTAGCAAGCTCAGCATATGACTTTTTTCTTTTCCTTAAGTTGAGAACTTTTACCTTTTCACTTAAAGGAAGCACTTTCCTTCTTCTCTTTGTGTATCTGAATTGCCAGCATCACTACTCTTGAACTTTGGAGCTATTGTTAAGTAAAATAAGGGTTCTTGAACACAAGCACTGTGATGCTGTGACAGTTGATCTGATCACTGAGATGGTTGCTAAGGGACTCTCGGGCAGGGACTGTGTTCAGTATGGATAATCTGGACAAAGGGATGGTTCACGTCCTGAGTGTGATGGAGCGGGACAGAGTGGGATGGTGTGAGATTTCATTATATTGCTCAGAATAGCCTACAATTTAAAAGTTATGAATTGTTTTTTTGGGGGATTTTCTATTTAATATTTTTGCACCATGGTTGACCATGGATAACTGAAACTATGGTAAATGAAATCATGGGTAAGGGGGTACTACTATATTAATAAATTGAGCAGGATATTAAAAATAATACATCAAAAGCAAGTGGAGTTTTACTCATGGAATAAAAAGATGGCTCAACAGAAATGTAATTCACCAGGTTAACAGATTAAAAACCATATGATTATCTCAGCAGATGCAGTAAAGCATTCAGCAAAATTCAACACTTTCATAATGTGCTAAATGAATCAGGGGAACAGGCTAAATTTAGAGTCCTGTGGTGAATCCCTTTATAAAGCAAACTCAATCCCATTTATATTTTGAGTAAATCCATATTTTCAAACATTAGAGTTTCTTTTCATAAAGATTCAATTGTGTGGCAAAACACAAATAGGGGCTGTGTTTACTTCTTTGGGAGAACACAAAATGCCAAAAATTCATGGTAACCTTGAAGGTGGCCATTCGTATTTTTCAGTGGCAGACAGATTTACAGACATGTTCTTTAAGTATCCACCTCCTGTGGGTTACCTAGGTAGGAGTCCATCTTCCCACCAACTGAGTAGTGCCCCATACATGGGTTTGAGGCACATCTGACCCCAGAGAGACCTGCAGCAAGTGCCCCTGCCTGGGATGGTCTCAGCCTCCTTCCTCATGACTCTGTTTCTTGTGAATGTCCTTCTCTCACCGTATCCACATGTGCAGGTCCAAACTGAAGACGGTGCATGAGCGGATCCCCTTGGCGGGACTGAGCAAGTTACCCAGCGTCCCTCAGATTGCAAAGGTAAAAGCCAACCCCTGAGAGCAGGTGTCTTGCTCTGTCAGCCCAGGGCTGGCCTCTGGCAGTGGGAGTGCAGGCTTGTCCTAGGTGGGCACTGCCCTTGGAGAGGCAGAGCCACTTTACTCTTTGGCCCTTGACTACATAGATGTGGGTGGGGGAACTGTTGGCAGAGGCCTCCATCTTTCCTGCACCCTCCCCAGCTCACCCTGTTGCTGTTGTTGCTTGTTGAGGGCTTTAGCACTTCAACGGGCTGGGGAGAGGGTGGCCGGGGGAGCCTTCATGGCAGAGGAGAGGCCTGAGCTGGGCTGATGGATCATCCAGATTGAGCACCCTCTTTAGTGAGGAGTTGTCAGCCAGCAGAGGGGTCCATGTCACTGCTTTAGGATACTGGGACCTTGGGACCAAGTTTGCAAAGTGGGATGAGAAGGATGTTTGGCTGGGTTGGGGTTGGCATTCTGGGAGCAGGAATGCCAGGTAGAGTGTGCCGAATCCGCTTGGTAGGATTAGGGGGTGGCTGGCTTTTGGGCATTGTCTTCAGGTCAGAACGGAGACAGGTCTCAGGCTTCATTTTGTCCCTCCCCTCACTTTATCAGGAAACCCTAGAAAGGTTAGCTGACTTAGCTGGGCATATGTTAGTGAGCAGCAGAGCCCGTTTGGGAGGAGCCCAGGTGTACACTGTGGATGTGGTCCCTGAACGGTGTGTTTCTCTCCCTACTCAGGCTTTCTGTGACGACGCAGTGGGGCTGAAATTCAACCCTGTCCTGTACCCCAAGGTGAGGACCTTCATGGGCTCTGCAGCTGGGCCTGGGTTTGCACACCTGTGGCTCTCTGGGGGCATTCTCTGCATCATGGTGGGGTTTTTGTAGGGTCTCCTCAACAAACCTCCATGTCTCCCTCTCTTTCTGTCCACCTCTTTATGGACTGGACCCCTGAGACTCCTTCCTCAGCCATGCTAGGCCTCTGGTGCAGTTGAACTGGTCTTCAACCTGTTGTGAAGGGGGCAGAGGGTGGCAATGTTATTCGTCCTCTACCCCACCCCAGTTGGACCTCCCTGAGGCCGGTGCTAGGGTGGGGCGTGATTCTACTGCTGGGAGAAGGCACAGATCAAGCTTGATGTCATGGAGGGGTTTAGTATTCTGCAGAAGGCAGAATTCACTGAGAAGTGCATGGGTCATTTCGAAAGTTCTGAGATATAGCAAAATCATGAAATGTAAAATCCATATGGATGGAAACCAGTGGAGTGCTCCCAGCAACATCAATTAACCAAGCAAAGTTGACATTTGCTCTCATGAATCAGAAAGGACTCTGTCAGCTGTGTTTCTTGGAAGTAAAATAATGAACCATAACATAGTCTGTCTCAAAACTTCTGTAGTGACCTACGTAAAAGGCCAGACCTGGGGAACATGTGGCTCCCCATTGCCCATGTTCCCACAGCTCTGGGGCCTCACAAGCCTTTGTCCAGCCTTTGTTAATAAACTGGCTGGTTCTGTGCTATCAGTTTCTTTAGGATGGGCCTGATTCTGATATAGGGGAGACAAGCAATAATAGCAAAACAAGCCAGCAAACCCACTCAAGAATGATGATGGCATGATAGCACCTGCAGACAGTGCATTGTTTAAAATTGGCCACAGGACAAGCACCAGTGCTCATCAACCGTTTGTGAGCCAGGGGGCTGGAGAGAGCAAATGGAAATAGAGCTGTGCATCTGGACGTCTGCTGTGGGCCATGCTGGGGCCGGATCTGCCCATTCCCTGAGTCCCAGCTCTGACAGCCAGGAACGGTGGGATGAGATGTCTTGCTGGGAAGAGAAGCCCTATCCCAGCTGAGACATCCAGAATATCCTGGAACAAATGCCTTAAATGTTCACGATTGGGCATGACACCGTTAGAGCCCCTGTCTTTCCATCTGCCATGGCAGAGTCCTCTCCTATGCACAGCCCTTCTCTTGGATGCCCCCCTTTAACTGTTTGGCATCTGTAGAAACTTTACCAGGAATATGCTGCATTCCACTGGACATTTTCTACCATCCAGTCTGACTTTCCTTTTATAATTAGAACTGAATTAGTGAGGTTTAATCAGACATTAAAACCCTATTATAAAGGGTGAACCTAACTACAGGTTTGGCAATTTTTGTTGTCAAATCATAGCTACTGAGAGGGTCAATGATGTTTATTTGCATAGTTCTGTGTAACTTGGAAAGCCTCCGGCTTTGGTAATAACGGAAGAGCAGCTGTATTTTCATGTTTTCTTTATTTGAAGGACTGCTGAGTCCGGCTGGGATGTTAATCTGGCTGAGATGTGTGCATGTGTGTGTTTTTGAAATCTGCAGTTTAGAATGTTCCTTGGAAGGTCTTCACTAGCCTGGTGCCTCTTCTTGGCAGGGCAGCTGTTCCTCCCCTTTGACTCATCCCAGGTGGGAGTGGAGAGCTCCTTCCAGGTTGGGCAGCGGTGCCCTGGCTGTGGGCGCTGAGAAATGTTCACTTCCTCAGGCCCCTGAGACCCTCCAAGATCTAAGTGGGTGGCAACCTAATGTGGGCCACTTACTCCAGCCACCAAGTAGTGCCTGGTTTGTTCTTTCACTACAATGTGGTTGAATCCTTCCTTTTTATTGCAGAGGGTATCCCAGTGGTATTCCTAGATTTGCCTCTCTTTCTCAATAAAGTGGTTCGGCTCTGAGCTTTCTGGAGTTTCTGGAGGGTAACGACGATGCTGTGGACGGCAGCTGCTTTGTGCTCACTGAACACATGGAGAAACTGAGTAGTTTCCCCAGAGTAGTTAAGAGACTCACGCAAAGCTAAGTAGGTAAAAGAAGCAGATTCAAAACCAGAGTCTAATGTTGCTTTTGAGTCCCTCCCTCTCTGCATTCCATCTTTTTTTTTGGCAAGGTCTTACTCTGCCACCTGGGCTGGAGTGCAGCAATGTCAGCCTAGCTCTCAGAAACCTCACGCTCAGTGGTTCTCAACCTTCCTAATGCCGCAATGCATTTTCATCGTTAAAAAGGGGTCGTGACCCACAGGTTGAGAACCGCTGCTCAAACTCCTGGGCTCAGTCAGTCTTCCTGCCTCAGTCTCCCCAGTAGCTGGAACCACAGGCATGCACCACCATGCCTGACTGATTTTTCTACTTTTGTAGAGATGCGTCTCCCTCTTTTTTGTGAGGGCTGGTTTCAAACTCCTGGCAACAAGCAGTCCTCCTACCTCACCTCTCAAAGTGCTAGGATTATAGGCATAAGCCACCACGCTCGGCCCCAGAGTTTAGTGTTTCTGATCCCAGATGTCAACTCTATACAGCATAATGGAAACTTATGTAGAACAAATGGTTGGGTTTTTCTTTTCTTATTTGCATATTGTATTAGGGTGTGTTCCTCCTTAGAGTGGTCTTTTTAGAGACCTCTCATTTTATGGATAAGGCATTGAAATCTGGGCAGGAGTAGTGACTTGCTCAGAGTCATACTGCTGATAGAGGTGGAATTAGAACTGGTGTCATCCTTGCTGAATGGTTTTGGGATTCTTCACTTTCTACACCACAGATAAAACACTGGGGTAAAGTCAGTTCCCTGAGTCCTTCTGGATTCATGTGCCCAAGCCTTGGTTGGCACATCTGGATGAGAACAGAATAGATGATACAGAGGTTTGGTTACCACTGGGGAATCCAGGTGTCGGCCTGGCTAGGACCTTTGGAGTTGCATCCTGTCTTAATATTTCTCCCTTTCTCTTCCTCCATATGTGTGGATGTTTCATACCAGGAAGTACATTCTCAACCTAAAGGGGTGATCTTCCATTTGCTTCCTCATTTGCCTGAAAATTAACAAACCATCTTGATTTTCTTCTTCCCATATTTTTCAGGCCTCCCAGATGATTGTGTCCTACGATGAACATGATGTCAACAACACATTCAAATTTGGGGTCATTTATCAAAAAGCCAGGCAGGTAAGCAGCACAAATCCATACTGGTCAAAATATCCTGTGGTTTCTCACCAAGAACTCTTTTTTTCCCACCTCCCTCTAGTGCAGGAGCCCTGAACTAGGTCTTCCATCAGTCTGAATACAACTGTTACATTTAAAGTGTGAATTAGACTGGAGGTGGCAGAACCTTCAGGGAAGGTTACTCCTTACAAAGAGCTGTAAATGCTTTAAGTGATGATGTAGGTTTTTTTCTTTTAATTTTTTAGTATATACATATATTTTTAAATTTATTGTTGGGGATTCATTGAGGGTACAAGAAACCAGGTTTTACTGATTACATTTGTTAGGTATGTCCCTCTCACAATCGTGTCTTGCCCCCAGAAGGTGTGGCACACACTGAGACCACACCCCCCTCCCTCCTTCCCTCTCTCTGCTCTCCCCTTTCCCTACCCCCACTGTGTCATTAATTGTCATTAAACTTGGCTAATTTTTTAATTTTTAGTAGAGACAGGATCTTGTTCTTGCTCAGGCTGGTTTCTAACTCCTGAGCTCAAGTGGTCCTCCTGCCTCAGCCTTCCAGAGTGCTAGGACTACGGATGTGAGACACTGTGCTCGTCCTAAATGTGGTGTATTTTTTCATACAGTAAATTTTCATTCTTCCTGGCTACTACCTCAACTTCTATTCTATCTGTGGGCTGTTGGTTACAAGGAAAATCTGGCTAGGTAAGAGGGCATGGATTAGAACAAACTGCTCCCTCCTTGTCTGCCATTCTTCTCCCTGGGAATTAGATTTTCTTCCCTAACGTTGCAGTTGTACAATGGAGCCAGCCGTGTGCATCTCTTCCCAACTTTGTGTTCAGTGACATCGTGTTGGTAACCTAAAATCAGCTGTAGTAGAAGTATTGATGCCATGGAAATTGGCAAACACCAGGGTTTCTCTTTTCCTCCTTAGGAGGGTCAGTTCCTCAAACATTCCCCAGCGCACCTCTGTTCACGCTCCTCTGTCTCTTGTAGAACTCACAGGCTGCTTTGAAGTTAGTGTTCCTCAAAGAATGTTCCATGAGGCACTAGTCTGGTGATGGCATTCTGTGAGCGCATGACTTGGGGAGGGGTAGTCACTTAAGTGGGAATATTTTTAAGGCTCTAAGAACGCCTAAGGCAAACTCTGTATAACTTTGTTGAAGTTAGAGTTTCCCATACTTACGTGACTGCAAACTTTCCATTTGCTCATCTGTTTCCTAATATGAACATTTGTTAACGTCTCAAGCAGAGTGATTGGCCGAACACACTGAAGTTTTCTCACCTAGGTTCTTTGAGAGAAGTTTCCACACCCATTTCATCTGGGTGTCATTGAAGGACCTAGCACATCACTTTATATACATACTCTAAATTGTTGTGTAAATTAGTGAATAAATGAAAATTTTGGCCCCCTCTAATGGCAGGTCAGTAATATCTTCTGATATTAATCTGTGGGTTTTTTTTTTCTTTTCTTTTCTTTTCTTTTTTTTTTGCTTGATGGTATCTTTCTTGCCTAGGTGATGCCTGATTTCCTTGTCTGAAGATATTAGACTATAAGAGACATGTGTTTGTTTAAAAATACTCTAATTAGGTGAAGAGTTTAGGATCCTCAAGACCATCTTATAATTTAAGGGAGATTATTCAGGTAGCTGCTCTAATTATTTTCATACATTACATTTTTATTTTGTACAGCTCTGCTAACATAGCCCCTCTAATTAAAGTTCTTTGCTTATGAAATGTACCAAAGCAGATCTTACAAAGTGATTACAATCCAATGTTCCAGCAAAGTTGTAATTACTGAACATTAACTACCTACCTCTGAGAAGGAGTCTGTGTGTTTATATACCTGATGCTGCTATGGGGGAAAAAGCCAGAAAGATACATTTTTTTTTTTTTTTTTTAAAAACCAAGGCAGATTGTTGTTTTGTGGACCCACAGCTGGGGGATGTTTAATATGAACATTTGTTGCAGAAAAGCCCTGTGCTGGTGTTTGGATATAAATAAGCCTCATCTAACTCTCCTGTTTGTCTTGCTCTATGCTGAGCACTCTGGGGGATGCAGTGATGACTAAGGCCTCCTGAGTCCATGGTCAAGCTCAAGGCTGGTATAAAAATAGTGACAATGCTAATACCAGGCTGGCTGTGAATCCTGGAAGAGAGGTACATGGCCCAGAACATGTGCATGTGCACGTACACACACACACACGCACACACACACAATTGTGTTCCTAGTAGAAAGTGTAGGTTATCTGGAAGGAGTTGCTTTTCCACCCTCTGACCTTGTGACCTGGGGCAAACAGGACTCTTGGCTACAGTTTCATCGCCTTCATGGTATGCTGTAGATCAGGAATTGAAGAACTTTTTTGTAAAGGGCCAGATAGTGAATATTTTAGACTTTGTGGGCCTCCAGGTCTCTGTCCCAGCCCTCAGCTCTGCCCTTATAGTACAAAAGCAGCCCTAGGCAGGGCATAAATGTGTTGGCCTGTCTGGGTTCCAGTAAAACTTTATTTATATAAGTAGGCAGCAGGCAAGATGGCACATGGGTCATAGTTTGCTGACTCTTGCTAGAGAGCAGTGTTTCTTAAACTTTATTATTATTATTATTTTGAGATAGAGCTGTACTACATCACCCTTGGTAGAGTGCCGTGGCATCACATCTCACCGCAACCTCAAACTCCCGGACTTAAGTGATTCTCTTGCCTCAGCCTCGTGAATAGCTGGGACTACAGGCGCCCACTACAACTACTGGTTATTTTTTGGTTGCAGTTGTCACTGTTGTTTAGCAGGCCTGGGCAGGACTCGAACCTGCCTGCTTCTGTGTATGTGGTTGGCACCCTACTCCCTGAACTATGGGTGCTGAGCCCGTTTCCTAAACTTTAGACATTCACAAACCACATCCAGGATCTGTATCATGTTGTTTGTTCTACTGTGTGCCCCTGTTAGCATTTTTATCATTCTCATATTATTACTTAAGAGTTTCTTTAAAAATGTTTTTCAAAAACTCAAATGCATTTATATTAAATGGAGATTTTATATCACTACTTGGAACTGGAAAACTAGTATCACTTATCATGAAATGAAAGTAATTCTAAAAAGAAAGACTGTAAACAATAAAGTTATTGAAATCTGCTGGATCGTGGAGCATGAGGTCTGCCCTTTTTTGTATAAAGCATATGTTAGAGGGCTTTTGAGGAATAAGCCATTGGAGACTTTCTCCTCGGTGTGAGCAGGTGGGCTGGAGCGTCTTTGTATCATCTGCAGCCATTCACTGAGGTCTGTGAGTGTCCTAACCCTGCCCATCAGTTAGGACAGTCTGTGTTTTAAGCTTATTGCTGTTTACAGAGCTTGCTACTGTTTGCAGCTTTGCTTTTAAAAAATTATTAAACTTTTTATTTTTAGATATCTATAGATTCACATACAATTGTAAAAAATAATACGGGAAGATCTCATGTGTACCCTTTACCCAGTTTCCACCAAAAGTAGTGTCTTAATAAAAACTATAGCACAACCAGGATATTGCTATTGCTATAATGCACAGGTCTTACTCAGATTTCCCCCGTTTCCACATACTCATTTGTGTGTATTGTGTGTGTGTGTATCATGCTGTATATAATTTTATCACATGGATAGGTTACACAGCCAAAATATAGAATTTCATCACGGCAGGGGCCCCTTGCATTTGTCCTGTAACCATCCTCTCTCCTTCCACTCTTCTTTCCTTCCCCACTTCCTCCTGTCAGTCCCTAACCTGTGGCAACCACTGATCTGTTCTCCAATTTCTAAAACTTTGTTGTTTCAAAATTGTTATATAAATAGAATCATATATATAACCTTTGAGATTGGCTTTTTTCTATTCAGCAAGATTTATCCAAGTTCTTGAGTATATCAATACTTCATTCCTTTTTTTTTTTTTTTTGCTGAGTAGTATTTCATGGTTTAATTGTGCTGCAGTTTGTTTAAACCAGGCATCCTCAAACTACGGCCCCCGGGCCACATACATGCCTGCCTAGGACATTTATCCAGCCCGCCAGGTGTTTTTGCCGCTGCTGCCTGTCCTGCTTAGCAGCCAACTTGTCCCCAGGCCCACAGTCCAGCCCTCCAACCGTCTGAGGGACAGTGAACTGGTCCCCTGTTTAAAAAATTTGAGGACCCCTGGTTTAAACAGTCACCCACTGAAGGATATCTAGCTTGTTTCCAGTTTTTGACTATATGAATAAAGTTGTTATGAATAACTTATACAGATTTTTGTGTAAGTTTTCACTTCTTTGGGATACATGCTTAGGAGTATAGTTGCTGAGTTGTATGGTAAT
This sequence comes from Otolemur garnettii, assembly GCF_000181295.1. Taxonomy (NCBI): domain Eukaryota; kingdom Metazoa; phylum Chordata; class Mammalia; order Primates; family Galagidae; genus Otolemur; species Otolemur garnettii. Next base: position 2,929,673 of record NW_003852540.1, on the reverse strand, counting down.
TATTTGTTTATTTTATGTATATATAAAAGAAATAAATATATGTATATATAATATATACAATGTGTGTGTGTATATATTATGTGTATGTATATATATGTATATGTATATGTATTTATTTTTGAGATAGAGTCTTGCTCTGTTGCCCAGACTAGAATGCAATGGTGGCATCATAGCTCACAGCAACCTCAGTCTCCTGGGCTCGAGTGAGCCTCTTGAATAGTTGGGACTACAGGTGTGCACCCCAACACCCAGCTAATTTTTCTCTTTTTTTTGTAGAAACATGGTCTTGCCCTTATTCATGATGGATGTTTAGTTTTCTTTTTTTTTTTTTTTTAAAGTTTATGCACGTTTAGTTTTGTAAGAAATTGTCAAGCTCGTGCAGCTCCTGTGGCTCGGTGAGTAGGGCGCTGGCCCCATGTACTGAGGATGGAGGGTTTGAACCCAGCCCTCCCCCTCCAAACTGCAACAAAAAATAGCCGGGCATTGTGGCAGGCGCCTGTAGTCCCACCTACTTGGGAGGCTGAGGCAAGAGAATTGCCTAAATCCAAGAGCTGAAGGTTGCTGGGAGCTATGACTCCAGCAGTGCGACAAAGTGAGACTCTGTCTCTAAAAAAAAGAAACTGCCAAACTCTTTTCTAAAGTAGTTGTTCCTACAAATGAGCCAGTCTCTCCACATCCTTGCCAGCATGTGGTGTTGTTACTACTTTTCATTTCAGCCGTTCTGATAAATGTGCAGTGATATTGCCGTAAGGTTTTAATTTGCATCTCTCAAATGGCTAATGATGTTGGATGTCTTCTCATGTGCTTATTGTATATCCTCTTAGGTAAAATATCTCTTCATGTCCTTGGACCATTTTCTAATTGGATTTTTTTTTTTTTTTACCATCGAGTTAAAAAAATTTTGGTAACAGGTTTATTGGGGCATAATTCTCACACCATATAATTCATGTGATTTCTATCTCAATTCAGTGGTTTGTGGTATAACCACAGAATTGTGAAACAGCAGCACTAACTCTCCAGAACATGTTCATCATCCCCCAAAGAAACCCCATACTCACCAGCAGTCATTCCCCAAGGCCCATTCCCTTTAGTCCCTGTCAACCACTAATATACTTTCTGTCTCTATGGATTTGCCTATTCTGGACCTTTTATAAGTGGAATCCTGTAAATTGGGGCCTTTTGTGTCTGCCTTCTTTCACTTAGCATAATGTTTTCAAGGTTCATCCATGTGGCAGTACTTTATTTCTTATTTATGGCCAAATAATATCCCATTGTATGGATGGACCACATTTTGTTTCTCCATTCATTAGTTACTGGACATTTGGGTTCTTTCTACTTTGGGGCTGTTATGAATAGTGCTGCTGTTAATATTCCTGGACAAGTTCCTGTGTGGACATGTTTTTATTTCTCTTGGGTACATACTTAGGAGTAGGATTTCTGGGTTGTATAGTAACTCCATGTTTAGCCTTTTGAGGAACCACTCGCTTGTTTTCCAAAGTGGCTGCATCATTTGATACTCCCACCAGCAGCATGAGAAGGTTCTGATTTCCCCATATCCTCACCAGCACTTGTTATTGTTTTTCCTTTTCTTGTTAGCTATTCTAGTGGTTGTGAAGTTGCACCTCTTTGTGGTTTTGGTTACGTTAGAGTTTTGAGAGTTCTTTGTATGTTCTTGAGACTTGCCCTCTGTTTGAAATCCAGTGATCAGTGTCTTATTTGTGAATCGTGTTTTTGGTAATCAAATCTAAGAACCCTTTGCCTCAGCTCTGCCTTTTGTACTGACCAGCAGCTTTTGTTCAAATAGAACGGCCTCATTAATCAGCTCTGAAGATCCAGCTCTGTCAAGAGAGCTCTATTAGTTCCTTCCTCCAGATGAGCACAGCTGTGGCGAGTGTGTTGTAGGCTAGGGAGAAAGACAGGGACCCGGGAGTCTGAATAGCGATACTCCTTCTCTGGGCATTAAGAAGCATTTTTCTAACTCTGCCCCTGTTCCTGTTTCTCTTTCAGACCCTAGAGGAGGAGCTGTTTGGGAACAATGAGGAGAGTCCAGCTTTCAAGGAGTTCTTAGACCTGTTGGGGGACACGATCACACTGCAGGACTTCAAAGGGTGGGTTTTAGCCAAGTGACGGCTCCAGTGCCATTGATGAGGCCCGAGAGGAAGGCCAAGGGGCAGAGAGCTCAGTCCTCAGGGAGAACATGTGAAAGTTGAAAACATGAGAATCGTGGGGTTGTTTTCAGCATCTGATCAACATTCACTCGCCTGCATTTCTGAGGAATCAGTGGTGCAAGGAATAATCCAGCATGGCAGATTATCTGGCGTTTGGCCTTAGGATGCAGGGTGAAATGCTCTGCCTCAGATTTGCTCTCCTAATTACATTTGGTTCATACGCAGAGTGAAAGGAATCCACCTTCCCTGTCACTCACTGGTCAGATTTGGGAAAGAGAGCTCTGTGCAGTTTGGGGTGGAAAGGACCCACTTTGGATAATACACGAGGAATGGATAATTAAGAGTTGATGGAAATATAATAATTTTCTAGGCAGGAATCGTATAAGTCTGTGGTTTTTAAAGTGGACAATAAGGTAGACTATAGAGGCTATTGCTTGGAAAACTGGCTCTTGATTTTTCCTTGGCAAAAGAAAACTCATCATTTAGGATGAGTTCAGACCCAGCCAGCCTGTTCATTGCTTGGTGGCTGGCACATGGCTGTGGGCCCCAGAATTCCCCACTCCAGTAGCCAAATTACCGGGAGCTCCTAGCATCATGTCGAAAGCTCTGGTGCCGGGGATGCAGTAGGTGTTTAATAATTGTTTACCTCCTCTTCTTGCTTCTTTCCCCTTCTTCCTTCTCCTTTTTTCTTTCCTGTCTTCTTCCATCTTCTCCCTACTTCAAGGTCATCGCTGCTGACTGGAGTCAGTCATACTCATGTTAAAATCCTAGCCCCTCTGCTTATTAGCTCTATGCTTTTGGACAAAAAGATTTTACCTCTGCAAGCCTTAGTTTCCTCATCTGTAAAAAGCGAGGTAAAGGTAGTCCTGATCCTGTAAGGTTGTTGAGGGATTAACACAGGTAATGCATGTGAAGCTCTTAAGCTAGCACCAGGCACTCACAGTTGTCGTTATTGTTGTTATTTTATCATCTTTCATTGACTTTGATGCCATCATCGTAAGTCTGAATTTAGTGATGTTACGATGTGGAAAAATGTGGGTTTTGGAGTAGAAGAAGTACAGTGTATTAAATCCAGAAGGACCTCACAGATCGTGTAATCCTCTGCCTTTATTGTATGGAGAAAGGAAACAGGCCTAGAGAGATTAAGTGATATGCCTGAGGTCACATGATGACTTAGCACAGAAGCAGGTCTAGACCTGGACCCATCTCCCTGTCTGGTGCCCTTTCCACCATACCAGGCTGAGTGCGTTTTCTGGCTGGGGGCGGACATCCAGGGTCCATCTTATTTCATGTTCTTAAAGGAAGCTGCATCTACATTCTCTTCCCCCTGCTAAGAACATGATCCAGGCTGCGTGCTATAAAGGCTTAAGGAGGGACAGCTCGTGGAAGCCCACCCAGTATCTTCGTACTTTTCTTTCCTACCTGGAAGGAGGTAGCTGGAGAAGGACCTTCCAGGACATACCCAGTGGGTGCTGTGGTGGTTGGGCCTCCATAGCAGGGACTAGCTGGGTAGAAGTCAAGTTCCTGTCACCTCTCCTGTTGATACCACATGGTCCTGTGGGGCTTGTCGCCATCCAGCCCCAGGGTTTGTTGCTTTGGCTCTGGGCGTGAGACTCAGTCATGGCCTTGCAGAGAGCAAAGGCTTGTGTCCAGCCTTGGGGGCCACTGGCACCTGGGATGTGCATTTGTCTGGGATTGTGGGTGGATGGCCTCCCTTCCCCCATGACTGTCTAGTGTGGAGGGGACACAGCCAAGGCCTGAAATGGAGGTTCTGCCTTTTTCTTTTAAATAATGGATTTATGGATAGACTACCAGGGCTAGTCTGCTCTAAGAGCAAATCTCCCTGCTTCTCCCGCATCACAATCTGCTCTGCTTTTAGCCCCCACCCCCATATTCTCAAACATCCCCACTGTGTGTCCTCAGGGAAGGTGGCACCAAGTTGCCCACTTTCCCTCATTCCTTTTCTCTCCCCTTCTCCTGCCTTATTTTGCTGACAGTTTCCGAGGAGGCCTGGATGTGACCCATGGACAGACAGGGGTGGAATCAGTGTACACGACATTCCGGGACAGGGAGATCATGTTTCATGTCTCCACAAAGCTGCCATTTACTGAGGGAGACGCCCAGCAGGTAACCTGGTTTGGGAGGACTTTGGGAGCCCGGGGCGTGCGAGGTGAAGGCCGGCCTCTGCTATGACCTGCCCAGGGACTGCGGACCTCTCCCCATTTTCACTGTTCAGGAGGCCGGCCAGGTGTTCAGCTCACAGACTGTCAAAGCTGCTGTCTTGTGTTTGCTCACCAGGTGGTACCTCAGCTGCTGTGTGGGAGGCAGGGCAGAGATGGGGCTATTCCCCCTTGGATGAGCTGGGAAATTGCAGCCCAGGGTGGTTAAAAGACTTTCTTGAGGATTCCCAGTTGATTAGGGGCAATGCAGGGAGCAGAGCTGGGTGCCTTGGTCAGGTAGGGTGGTGGGAGAGTGCTTGGTGGGATCTGCAGACGGCCTTGAAGTCAGCTTTCCCCTTACGGACGTGTAACTCTGAGCAAGCTGCTTAACCTTAGGCCTCATTTTTCTCACCTGTAAAGTGGGGATAATACCAACTACATCAGATTGTGGCTGTGAGGATTATACAGGTTTCCGAATATAGGGCTCATATGATGCCTGACTGGTGGCTAGCTTTCTATGTGACAGCTGTTCACTGTCCAGTCCACTGGTCATTTTGTCTCTTTCCTGCCCTGGCAATGTAAACCTGGTTATCGTGTGAGAACCTACTACCCTCCACCCTCAGCGTTTCCCACCTCACAGCCTCATCTTTCACCACACCTGCAGGGATTCAGCCTTTACCTCAGCCAGGAGAGCTGGCTGAGGCCTCTGATGCCAGTGTTCCCTTGTTCTGTCTCAAATCTGCTGCTCCAACAGACAGCCATGCATCCCGGGGGAGGCCTGGCCTTGCTGAAACCAGCCGCTGAATAACAACACCATTCGCTCCATCCCACATTGTATCCCTTTTCAGAGTCTAGGAAAATAAGACAGGTGGGCCTTTGCCCAAACTCTGACCTATTTGTTTCTGAGCAGGGAGCTGGGGAGGGAGGACGGATGTAAAATTGTAAACATAGTCCCTGGCTTCTTAGGAAAAAAGGAAGTTGGCAAACGAGATTATGATTTGGCTCTAAAATAACCACTGAATGTTCCAGAAACAAACGAGAGCAACATTCCTTTTGTATTCAAGGTGGCTTTGGTCTGGGTGTTTCACCATCAGGCCCTCAGCCCCCTCCAGAACCCTCCGACCTGCCTCCTCAGCCTGGGGCTGAGACTTGTTCTGTCAAGGCCATTGCACGTCCCATGCGGCAGGGACTGAATAAATATCTCAGTTTTTTCCTCCTGAGAAATGGGGTGATGTGTGTGGAGTGAGGAAAGGTAATTTGTGTAAGATGCCTAGCACGGTGCTGCGTGTACAGCCCGTGCTCAGTAAGGGAGAAACTCTTTTCCTGAAAGGGCTGAGCATAGGACTTGCACACCGTAGGTGCTTAATAAAGAAATAAATGCATTGGCAGGCACCTCTCCAGGATGTGGTGTACAGGAGAGGTTTAACATTTGAAGTCCTGCATGTGAGCACAGAGGGTGCTTGTTGATTGGGATCACATACAAGAGCACTCCTATTGCTTGGGATACTGCGTGTAACCACCCCCTCACCTTACCTCCACCAAGCCAGGTGACCAGTGCCTCTCCCAGCACAGCTCTTCTCTCCTTTGGTAGCGTGATCCACCCCACCTCATCCCTTTCATTTACATTTCCATCAAGACCCCCTCCCCTGTCTCCTCTTCCAGGAAGCCTTCTAGGGTTGCTCTGATTTCGCCCTCCTCTCTGTTCTCACAGAGCTGTCAGGTATTTTTGTGCAGCAACCGATTGAGTACTTGCTGGCTAGTGGCTTTATCAGTGTTCCCAGGTGGCTTTACCTGTGTTTGTGTTTCTCCAGATCAATTATAGGCTCTACCAGGGCAAGACCGGCCTCACCTTTTAAACCTTCTGAGGTCTGAGTTAGGGCTGTGCATGCTGTAGACTAGTTTTTACCTAATAACTTGAGCATCTCACCCATGATTTCTCTCTCTGGTGGCTTCTAAAGATTGAAATAAGCAGCTCCCCGGAGAGTTCAGTTTCAGAGTTCCAGGGTTTGTGTATAAAGGTAAAATAAGGAGGAATTTCCTGTATGGACCTAACTGGCTTATGACAAATAAACACTTTTTTTTTTTTTTTTAGCTCCAGAGAAAGAGACACATTGGGAATGACATTGTGGCCATCATTTTTCAAGAAGAAAATACACCATTTGTCCCAGATATGATTGCCTCCAATTTCTTACATGCCTACATTGTTGTGCAGGCTGAGACCCGGGGCACAGAGACCCCATCCTACAAGGTAAGGAGAAAGCCTTGTTGAAGGAAGTGGTGAGCCCAGACACCTCCCCGTGGATTCAGTGATATCAAAGGACACTAGTTCTCAGCAGTAACAGATGTTCCACAAGTTGCCAGGTTTCTGGGATTTGGAGCTTGACTCTTGGTGGAGAGTCATCTGATCCATCTTGTTGCCCCAGGCTTGACAGCATCTAACTCAAGGGCTGAGAAGCCCTGAGTGTGTGTTATATTTGGAATCTGGTAATGACTTTTGCTAGAGCAAGGCAGAGTGAGGAGAGAAGAGTGGGGAGCACTGTCAGGAAAGGGGAGAGGAAGAAGAAGGGAAGAAAGAAAAAGGAGCAATGTTTATGGTGAGAGGGCTGAAGAAGGAAGCGTGATAGGCCCTGTCCATTGGGTCTGCCCATTCTGGACAAATGACTGATCTTAATGTGATGACTTCCCAGGGAGGCAGGGAGGCAGTCATCTGGGTCTAAGCCTCCTGACCAGTAAGTGGTTTGAATCAAATACCCTCTAGTGCAGATGACACCAAGAGAGTACAGCCCATTTTTTCTTGTAGCTCCCACCACCGCCTACCCCAGATGGCTGTGTTGCCAGTTCCTCCACCTTTTACACATGAGAAATAGTCTCAGTCTCCTGGACAACAATTTTTCTGTATCACGGTGGTTAGGGTGTGGGCATGGGACCCAGGAAGTCAGCCTGAGGCTGGGTTTTTAGGGTTAGGATTAGGCAGTCTCTGAACTCCCTGCAGATGTGTGTAAAACGCTGAGTTTATGCCCTTTTTTATGTTTTCTGGGAAGAGAGGCCCAAACTCAAGTTCTCAAAGGGCTCCCTGCTCCAACAAATATCAGGAACCATTGTTCTAAGGGAGAGGAAAAATGAACTGTCACTACTAATGGGAAACAATAAGGCCTGGAAATGTTTCCTGCGTAATACTAGGCCAGCGCTGGCTCCTGGAGTTAGCTATGCCACTGCACTCCAACCCAGGTGTATTAAGTGCAAAATTCACATCAACTTTTAGAACCAAATGTGAATTATCCAAAAAAAAATCCCTATAAATAAAAAATAGCCCCAACCCCCCCCCCCAAAAAAAACAACTCTCCTATTGAGGCGAGCTGGTTCCTTTCCATGCTCATATTTGTGCTTATGCTTTTCTGGTGTTGGGTGATGCTGGCTGAGAATTTGGAGAAACGTGGTGTGGATGTTTCCTTCAAGGCTGCGTCATCTGCTTTGTCTGAAATGGGCATTCACTTCAGAAAGCGGCTTGACTCATTTGTGAGTGGAAGCAAGTTGATTCATTCAGCGCCTCCTTGTGCACCAGGCACCGTGCTGGGGCAGGGCAGGTGGAAGTCATACAGAATTAGCCTTCAGGGCCTTCCTAGGAAAGGGACCGAAAAGCCAGTGAGTGCGCTTAAGCCAGATAGCCAACTGGTTCTTATAACAGCCAGCTGAAGAAGCAGCACTCCTGAGAAGGATCCCAGAATAAAGCTGTGCGATAAGAGGGCTCCCAGGCCCTGCCAGGCAGTCGTCTGCGTGCGGCTTGTCTGCTAGCAGAGTGAGGCCAACTGTGGATGTTTGGCATTTGCTTTTCATTCCTGGTAGGAAATGGGTCTCAGTTAAATGTATTTTCCTTGTTTCCAAGTCCTTAGTGGAAGGGTGCACCCATGCAGAGAAAAATCAGAGATGCAGAGAAACACCATTCTATCTCTGGCTTGAGTGCTAGAAGTCTTCTAAGCCACAGTCTGAGGTCCAGGCCAAAGCACTATCCTCAGAGAGACAGTAAGAAGCAGGGTAGAAGAACAGGCTGAGTCCCCAGGTTGTGGGACCTTGACCTGACACTCTAGCCGCCAGGCAGATACTGAAGGTGGAGGGCAAGATATGTGCATGGAGCCAGGGAGACAGAGGCCAGGGAGGGAGGGCAGCCTTCCAAGTGGCTCCCATAGCACTACATACCACAGCCCCAGCATTACCCAGCTAGTGAGCAGACTGGTCAGATCCCTCAGGGGTCTGGGTGAAACAGGACCTTAGCTGACCCCTGCAGGCTCTGAGGCTATAGAAGAGGAGGATGAGACTTCAGGGGCTGTGCAGTAACCCAGGAAGGCTCCGCTAGGGAGGAGAAACCACAAGAAGGAAGAAAGTAGGACAGGGCAGGGTTGGTTAGGCCTTTGTTCCCTCCCCTTGGGGACATCTGGCGAGGAAAGAAGAGTGGGGAGTACTGTCAGTGTGTAGGAAGGACAGGCTTGGCCACCTGGGGTTCTGGTCCTGGCCCTGGTCCTGGCCCTGCTGTGTGCTCTTGGGCCATTCCTTCCCTCTCTGGACCTGTTTCTGTGTGTGTGAAATGAGAAAGGTGGGTTAGACAACCTGTGAGATCTTTCTGGCCCTGACATCCTGTGAGGCGGGGGAGGAGTAGTTGTGGAGTGTTGGGGGGTGCATGTGGGTTACAGAGTGGGACTCTGTGTATTTCAGGTGCCCTTTATTAGGTGCGGGTTAGCAGGGAATGTAGAAAGCCCCAGCTGATGATGGTTACTTTTTGTTGGGTACTTGTTGCCGCCGGGCACTACGCTAGACTTTTAGAAGCAGAGTTTTTTTTTTTTTTTGGTTGCAGTTTGGCGGGGCTGGGTTTGAACCCGCCACCCTTGGTATATGGGCCGGCACCCTACTCACTGAGCCACAGGCGCTGCCCCAGAAACACAGTTTTCTTGAATGCCAACAAGCCTCTGGTGAGGCAGGGCCTCTCCCTAGCTGTACTGTATAGTGAGGGAATAGAGGCTGACAGCTTAATTCACTTAAGGCCTGAGGCCACAGAGCCAGGGAGCTGTGGAACTGAGATTCCTATCTGGGTCTGCCTGTGGTCTTTGTCACCAGGCCTTCGGAGCAAGATGGCATTGGGGAACTGACTCCACAGAGCTGGGAACATCATACTGGGTTATTTCTCAGAAACGAGTTTGGTCTTTATCCTGCCAGACTGGAAGGAAGTGTCAGCTCATCACCACCAGGACTCCCTGTTCTCCCAATCTGGGGTCACCTTTCCCCCACTCCTGAAGTCCTGCACAGGTTCCCTCCACTGCTCACCTGTTGCTCTGAAACTCCAGGCCACACTTGGTGTGGGGACTATGGCAAGTTTCAAGCCCTGGGAGGCTCCTGGTGCATCCTGTGATTCGCACTCCCAAGCTCCTTCCGCTTTCCATCCTAGAAGATGCCCTTCCCCGGAGTCACCTCCTGACCCCCCTTGGAACCTTCTCTGGGTGGCCCTCACTGAGTTTAGAAAACAGGAAGGTGAGGTTGCATTCAGGCAACTTCTGCTTTCAGCCAGATGTCCTCAAGGGAAGGGAACAAAGGCCTAGCCGCTTTGTTGGAGTGAGGTCTGAAGAGGAGCCCTGCAGGGATGGAAGGTGAATGGATGGACAGCAGAGGGAAGGATCCTGCCCCTGCATTTCTGACACACTGCTCTCTGGCTGGGAAAGTCGGATGGAGTGAAGAGTATGTCTGAAGTCACTAACCTGGTCAGCACAGACACGCCAGTGCAATCCTAGAAGGAAGAGGGAGTCGGGCTGGGAAGAGGGGACCAGACCTGCCCTCTATCCTTTGTCCCAGGTGCCTGCAGTTGGCAGCCTCTCGGCAGCCTCTCAGCAGCCTTCCCCACACCCTTACTCCAAATTCTGGCCCTGTGGGCAGAATTCTTTCCTTGGGCCACTGGTGCATGCTAGGTAGTGTTAGGGAACTGTGTTTAGGAGCTGGAACCCAGCCAGGAATCATGTCAGCCGAACATACAACATTTCCTGACACTGGGTACTGTGATTTGGGCTGTGGGGACAGCCTTGAGCTTGGGGAGAGAAAACCAGTGCTGACCAGCCCATTCCCACCACGCTTTCCCTCTTGACCCTGGCAGGGCCTTTCCTTGGCCTGGCTCCGAGCTGCCTCCTCACCCAGGCTGGCAGGCTGGCTGCATGCCAGGGCCGGGCTACGTCATCAGCCGGGGTGGGAGGGGAGAGAGCCGACTCTTGAGAGCCTGGTGGCCTCCTGGGCTGAGGAGAGGTGAAACCAGGGCATCTCCATGTAGAGAGGAGGTGCAGATGTGGAGCCTGTCCCAAAGCCTGGGAGAACTTGCAGAAAACCTAGATGTTCTCATAGTTTAGGTCTCACTCAGGTTGGCTGGAGGTGTGGACGCCACCCAGAGCCTAGATGGGCCCCCACTTTCCATTTCCAGCCTGGTCCCCGGAGTTCTGTGAGTTCAAGCCTTACCCAGACTGGCTGAACCTGTGTGTGGGGCCCGGGCTCCCAAATGTTAGTCTACCAGTTGCACAGAATCTCTCAGGAGCTCAGAACTCCCAATTCATTAGGTTTGGGATGGAGCCTGTGCAATTGGTATTTCTTTTTTCTTTTTTATTTTATTTTATTTTATTTTATTTTATTTTGAGATAGAGCCTCAAGCTATCCCCCTGGGTAGAGTTCTGTGGCATCACAGCTCACAGCAACCTCCAACTCCTGGGCTCAAGCGAGTCTCCTGCCTCTGCCTCCCAAGTAGCTGGGACCACAGGTGCCTGCCACAATGCCTGGGTATTTTTTTTTTCTTTTGATTGCAGTTGTCATTGTTGTTTGGCGGGCCCGGGCTGGATTTGAACCTGCCACCTTAGGTATATGTGGCTGGCACCTTAGCCAATTGAGCCACAGGCGCTGAGCTGGTATTTCTTTTTTAAATACATGAGACAATTCTAATGCATGGCCAGCTTGGGAGTGAGAGTAGTGGAGAGAGAACCTCAGAGTTGGGCTGGGAGAGGTTTAGATTCTCTGTTCCTCTTAGTGGCTAGTCACCTGCATGACTTGGCAGGACTCTCTCAGTGTCTGTGGGTATCTGTTTTCTCATAAGGGGTAATAATTCTTATTGTGTTTTCTCTGTAGTATTAGCACCACAATCAAGTGAGGTAATGAGATGACATCTCCCAGGCACTTGTGTTGCATTGTAATTAGGGTCCCAGGCTGCTCCCCAGTTCTATCTAGTTGTTTTGCCAAACTTGCTTCTGGCCTCCAGGAACACAGATGAGAGGATGCCCATGGCTCTGCACTGCCCAGCCCCACTTCTCAGGGCCTGTGCTGGTGATTCTCACAGGAGTGTTTTATTTGCATTCTGGGAAGGGGAAAAGGGAGAGGGTGAGTAGATTAACATGAGAAGTGTGGCACTCCTAGGGGCAGCGCCCATCTCTTCCGCCCTGGGCCCACACTATGACTGTTTCATTCAGGTTTCTGTCACCGCACGGGAAGATGTGCCTGCCTTTGGCCCACCTCTGCCCAGCCCCCCTGTTTTCCAGAAGGTGAGACACTCTTCTTTCTCCTCCTGTCACACCCAAGATCCCAAGTTTCAATACTTGGGTAGCAGTGGCTGGGGTCCGCTGGGAATGTTAAGGAGATGCTTTTGCAGGCCTGCAGTGGTTTTCAGTCTTCCTAATGCTGCGATCCTTTAATACAGTTCCTCCTGTTGTGGTGACTCCCAACCATAAAATTATTTTTGTTGCTACTTCATAACTGTAATTTTCCTAGTGTTATGAATTGTAATGTAAATATCTGACATGCAGGATGTATTTAGGCGACCCCTGTGAAAGTGTGGTTCGATCCTGAAAGGGGTTGTGACCCACAGGTTGAGAACTGCTGCTTTGGGGGAATCTGCTTAGTCAGAGTCTCTCCTACCCCTCCTTAGGCACCAGTGTGGCTCAGCAAAGGGCCATTTGTTGAGTCATTTGTTGCTGGGGTTGCTTCTCTGCCAAAAGAAAGGTTTTTATCCCATGCTCTAAACCCAGGAACTTTGGTTTGGGCAAGAAGTGCATTCAGATAGGGAACTAGCCAGGGAAGCTGGTTTCCATGCTGCCATGTTCCCAGGTGGGCTTGGCCTGGGCTAGAAATGATTAAATGTCAGAAGGGGCCTTTCAGGGGCTCTCCCCAGAGCCCCCAATTCTATCCACCTGTTAGTATGGCTGAAACCCTTTTGTCAGCAGCTGAGGGTGGGAGAGTTCTGGACTATTTCGTCTGTTCCAGGGCCCGGAGTTCAGGGAGTTTCTGCTCACCAAGCTCACCAATGCAGAGAATGCTTGCTGCAAGTCGGACAAGTTTGCAAAGCTGGAGGTGAGTGTGTTGTTGCTGAAGGTTTTTCTTCTGCTCTCCTGGACACCTATTAAGCAGCCTCTCAGACCTACATTCTTGAGAGCTGTCCAAGATGGAAGTACTGGGCTTGCCCCTCTCAGCCCTCAGCTCTGTGTTGATGCAGAGATTCTTTCTTCTTGTTCCCGGAGTTGCAGGGATAAGTGAGACAGTTTCTATCCTTGGAGAGCTCACAGGCTGGTGGGAGGGGCCATTACTAAACAGACAATTGTAGCATGGCGTGCCAGCACTGCTGGAGGACTGACTGCTTCTACCTGTGGGGGGCTGAGAGTGTGTTCAGGGAAGGCTTCCAGAAGGAGGTGACTCATAAGTTGCTGAATATTGATATCTGATGAGCCTTTTGGCAGGAGGAAAGAGTGGGGAGGGTTATTCCAGCATGGGAAACAGCATGAGGAAAGGCCAGGCTAGGCAGATCCTGACATCTTGAGGGAGCTTAAGAGAGAGATTCACAGGGGTTTCAATGGGGGGAGACTAGGTTGTGTTAAATAAAGAAGTGCTTTGAGCTAGAGGTGATGAGGTGCTAATAAAGTTCTTAGGCAGAGGAATGACATGTTTGATATGGATATTAAAGGGATTCTTCTGACAGTGGTGGGAGGATGGATGGAAGGGGAGAAGGTGGAGGCAGGGTGCCAGTTAGAAGTTATTAATAGGAGTCCAGGGGAGATGATGAAGTCTTATATTGTACAGGAGGAAGCACTGCAGGTCAGAGTTGGGAAGACTGGACGGACTCCAGGGTGTAAGGGTAGAGGGGAGAATGAGACTGGAGGGCGACTTTTAGGCTTCTGACATGGCTCTTTGATGATGGGGGCATGACTGAGAGATAGTTCTGTTAGGACCTGCTGATCTAGGGTACTTGCAAAGGGGGCTGGTCCTGGTCTGTGTGAATAGTGCCGCTGGTTCTGACCCTGGATGAACATCTGGATGTAGAGGAGCAGGGGGCAGTTGGGCCATGGATGTGGCACATGGGCAGACATCTGCGCTGGGGGTCATTGATATAGAGCTGTGGGAGTAGTGGGATGGCCCAAGGAGAAAGGGCAAAGAGCTGAGAGCAGGTGGCTGGGCCTGGAGTCTTTTTTTTTGTAGAGACAGAATCTCACTTTTTTGCCCTTGGTAGAGTGCCATGGTGTCACACAACTCACAGCAACCTCCAACTCCTGGGCCTAGGCGGTCCTCTTGTCTCAGCCTCCCAAGTAGCTGGGACTACAGGCACCCCCCACAATGCCCAGCTATTTTTTTTGTTGCAGTTTGGCTGGAGCCAGGTTTGAGCCCACCACCCTCGGTATATGGAGCTGGCACCCTACCCACTGAGCCACAGGTGCCACCCGTGGAGCCTTTGTGAGTGTGAAGCTCAGCCTAGCCGAGTCCCCACTGTTGCCAGGATGAATTGGGGAGAATATCAGCCCTCAGGCCCAGTGTTGGATGCCCATGAGGTGAGGCACGTCTCTGCTCCCCACTCCAGCTCCTCCACTTTCTTTCCTCATCTTCCTGTCTAGGACCGGACAAGGGCTGCCCTCCTGGACAACCTTCATGATGAGCTGCATGCCCACACACAGGCCATGTTAGGACTGGGCCCAGAGGAGGACAAGTTTGAGAATGGGGGCCACGGAGGATTCCTGGAGTCTTTCAAGGTAGGGGCACAAGTGTGACTAGGGGTTGCTGTGGGAGGGAGAGGTGGGACAAGGAAAGGAACTGGTCTAAGGTCCATGGAGTCCCAACCCAGATCCCATATGCCAGCCAGAGGTAACAGGACCAGTATGGGCATTGCACGTGTTTGCAAAGGGCAGGGGACCCAGGAAATGTGTGAGGTTGGAACAGCCAGCTGTGTCTCCAGCTTTCTCCACATCCTTCCTTGATCAGTTGGTCTCTGCTGGGCCCAGGAGTCTGATAAGCAGGGACAGGCAAAGCCTCAGCTCCAGGAGAGGAGTCACAGAAAACGAAGAACTTTGTGGCTTTTGTCTGCTTCCTCCTGTGATCGGGGAGCCCTGGGGAGAGCAAAGACACAAGCCTTAGTGGTTTTCTGTAGCTGGTGTGGGTCCTGCGATGACCCTTTCCAGCTGGGCAGAGAAGATGGAGTTTACAGGCATGTCTGTCTGGGCTTTGCAAAAGGAAGAAGTCTGTAACCAGAATGAGCTGCTAAAGGAAGCAGTGAGCTCCCTTGCTGGAAGTATTCAAGTATGGAATACTGCTAAGTGCTTGTTGGTCTTCAGAAGACTCACATCCAGCATCTGCTTTGGGCCGGGCTGTAATCCTGTGTGGTTTGGCTAAATGGTTTTTGTTATTTCCATTAACACATGGGGGACAGGCTGAGAGGGGCCACAGGACTGTTTAAGACCTTACTACTTAGAGGTAGGGCCTTGTTTCAAACCTAGGTCTTCTGACTCTTAGGTCTAAATTCTGTTGGATTGCCCATCAGAGAATACTTTATAAACCTCCCGTTTGCAGGACAGGGTTAGAGTTGTATTCAAATCCTAGCTCTGTTTGATCCTGGGCTTTAACTTTAAAGTCTCTAAGTTACAGTAGTTTGTCAACAACAGAGGAATGATAATTGTTGTCATGAGAATTCATTGAAATACTGTCTGCAAAAGTACATATTGCTGGTAAATGCTCAAAGGTTATCTGATATTATTGTTGTATAAAGTGAAAGCTTCACACACACTGTCCCATTTTAAATCTCACCACTGTCCTCAGTGCCCTGTGGGGAAAGCTCTTATTATGGGTATAATAATTGATACTCAGTTTTATTAACTATGGATGTGGTTTCTCATGTAAGGAAACTACCATGCAAAGAGACAAAATAATTTGTCCCAAGTTACCCAGTTGAATCCAGATCTACTAGATTCCAGACTCTGTGCTCTTAGCGCCCATGTGCTACTGCCTCCTGGTTTCTGACTCATTTAAGATTCCACCCACACTAGCCCAGACCTGGGCAGGCCTGAGGTCAGTCCTTCATCGCCTGGCTGGACCGCAGAGAGCAGGGCATGGCTCTGCTGCCCCTACTTGGGGCCAGCTGTTGAGATTCCTCCCAGGGGTGGGAAAAGGAGTTGAGCTGCTTCTCCAGGCTTGTGGGAAATTCCTGGGGCATCTGTTTTAGTCCTGATGGACAGTGGCAGCCAGGGTGAAACAGGAGGAACTAAGAAATAAAGATGGAAGAGGGGTGGAAGAGGGATGGAAGAGAAGAGGAACAGGAGACAAAAGAGGGAACCAGGTCTGATAGACGAGCCAAGAGGGGGTGAATGTGAGATGTGGTCAAGAGGAAAACAGGATTGGGTCTGGGAAGGGCAGATGAGCAGGGCCATGTAAAGACCTTCCTGGCCTCTAAACACAACTGGGCACTCTGCCCCTGCTGATTTCAAGTGTAGGAAAATGTTCAGCATCCCACAGTAAATGTACTTGACATGAAACTCTAAGAGTTGAGCTACAATTGACTAGCTGACGTAATGTTGTTCAGTAGACCCTCCATAGTTGACCTCTTCCCTGCATAGTTGACCACCTCCTTCAACTGACCTAATTTTCATAGACCAGATGTGCACCACATGTATGTATCAGTACAGGAGGCCCGGTTCCTTATGCTGACTATTTCTGTATGTTGACCAGTTTGAGAGGTTCTACTGTGTTTTGTAGGTGTTTAGTGGAGCTTTTGTTGTTTTAAGTTTTTCAGGTTTCTTTCAGTATTTTGGAATTAATTATTGCTTTTTCAGGTTTGAAGTATTTTTATATCCTGGTGAAGCTGGTAGGCTCTGGAAACTCTGCCCATGGCAATCAATAGGGAAGAGAGTTGCAGGTCCAAAGGAGAGTGGCCTGAGGCCATTTTGTTCAGCAGGAGTAGTAGTTGATCTGTGTTTGACTGTAGGGGGTATGACATAGTCAGAGGGGTTTCCAAAACAGGAGACTCTTTGAGACTTTATCATGACTCATCTTTGATCCAGTTATTCTAGGGGATTCTTCCCAACCCTTAAATCCTTTAAAACCGTGGGTTGATGAAAGCTCTGCTTTTCCATCCTGCTTTCACCATCTGCAAGGCAGTGCCATGGGTGAGGGAGGGCACTGTCATAGTCAGCCACACAGAGTGAGCCTTCAGAACTCTGACAGTTGTGATCAGCTTTTCGTCCTGCCATCAGGGGAACATGAGCTTTTTTTCCCCTGTCCCCGTCATCACAGCCCTCCCTTCTTCCAAGCACAGAGGCCTGAGTTTAGGGGAGGCCAGTTGGGAAGATGCTTACGCCACACCTGTGGCCAGGCCAGAGTGTCTGGCCCAGCTCAGGAAACCAACTTTAGTATTTCTCCTTGGGCATTTTGGGTGGTGCTGTGGTGTTAGCATTCTTGGGATTCTTTGTGGGGTTCACCCACACCTCCACGGAGTCCTTTTTAATAGAACTGGTATCTCAAATGATTTCAGGAAGAAAAGTGGTGTGTTTTATCTCCTTCCTGTCAAAGTTCTCATCTCACAGGAGATGAGAAACTGAGAGAGAGTCCTCAGAGCTGAAAGCGATCCTGCCGGGCATCCCCTCACCTCTTCCCAAAGCATGCGACCTTCTGCCTGTCTCCGAAGGAGCAGACCCACCGTTGCCCTAGGCTGTGCCACCCTGCATTTCACACAGCTCAGAGCAGCTCGTCACCTCTTGCTTCAGTTCTCCTGGTTGTACTGGAAGTTTTTCTTCCACAAAGACACAGAACAGTTGGTTTATGGACATCTAGACCTACTTTCAGACTGAGCTGCTTGGGGAGATATTCTCAGGACTCTGCTAGTTCTACAAATACTTTTAAAGTTTGCATTTTCACTTAGATGATCTAAAAAGAATTTCCAATTATAAAGACTAGGATTTTGCAGTGATAACCCCCAATTACAATATGTTTCTCTGGAATCAATAGGTAGGATATGAAATCGGTGCTGCAGATATGGTCCATGGGCCCACTGGTGTTGGGGGTATGTGGATGTATTCTTGGGAGTCTTGCAAGAGCATTTTTCTTTTTCTTTCTTTCTTTTTTCTTTTTTCTTTTTTTTTTTTTTGCAGTTTTGGCGGGGGCTGGGTTTGAACCTGCCACCTCCTGCATATGGGGCCAGCGCCCTACTCCTTTGAGCCACAGGTGCTGCCCCCATAGCATTTTTCTTTACGAGGGAGCTGTGCATTACTCACCTCAGCAAGAGACTAAGTCAGCTCTGCTGTTGATGAGGTTTTTAATAGTCTCTTATGCTGTGAAAAGCAATAGTGACAATACTTGACATATCCACATAAGGACAAAAGCACATGTGTGCTACATTTTGAGAAACATCAGGGTAGCCCAGCCCTCCACTGACCTCATGATCGAGAAGTGGATGTAAGACCAGGGAGAAGAAGGCCACTCACCTAGGGAATGTTCAGGTTAATTTCTCCCAGCCTTTGAGGGACTGTGGTAGTTAATGCATTGGTCTGACCTGACCCCTAGTGGCAGGAGAGACTGCAGAGATCCCAGGAAAGTCTTTGTGGCTCCAAGGTACTTACTTACAGGCAGGGGCAGCCCAGGCAGTGTCAGAGATGGTGGTTGGAGCCCAGCAGGGGCTCAGGCAGAATCCTTGCCTGTCTCCTATTCCCTGAGACAGAAAGTTGTGGTGTCAAGGTGGCCACACTGCCTTACAGGGCCACTGAGAGAGAGCTGATCTTACTCTTGGCCTATTCAACCCATCGGTTGGAGCTGTGGTCTGTCAGAGTGGAAAGTCAGCCTCTGTCCTGTATTTGCCCTGCTAGAGGAACAGAAGACCCCATGCTGGACCTCAAAGTGCTCCCTGATTAGAAGCCATCTCACAGGCAAGAAATTAGTATCATTTATGAGGGCTTCACCTCTCTCACCTGGCTCTGATAAGCATGTCCCCCCGGGGGCTCATCTCCTTGTTTTAAGTCCCATGAGTTTGTTAAATTGAAATAACTCACCAAACCCACTTGTAAGGAAGTGAGGGGCGTTGTTGGCAGGGAAGGGAATCGCTCCCTTTATCAAACTAACTGGTTGTTCAAACCCCCACTTGAGACAAGGTGACGTCAGCAGGTAGTGAGAAAGCAACACGGCCTCTCCACTGCCCCCAAGGAGAGCACCCCACTCCACTGCTCAAAGGAAAACAGTGGGGTGTGCTGTGGGTGGTTAGCTAGGAGGGCTGCAGACTCAGAGGGCAGCAAGGGACAGTCATGGGAAATGACGGCTCTAAGACTCCCAGGTCTAGCAATGGTTAAGATTTCAGCTTGGCATGCAGAAGAACTTTGTAAAGGTCAGGCTGTCCACTGTCAGAACAAGGCAGCCTTGAAAGCAGGAGCTGTCTGTCCCTGGGGACTCGGAGGAAGGGAGGTAAGCTAGGCCAGGGAGGTTCAGGGACTGAGTGGGGGACTGTCCAGGCAGTGTCTGGAGACCTCCTCATGCTGGTGCAAAGCCTTCCTATGCCTGTCCTCTCTCCTGCCCCCTTCCCTACCACTGCCCGCCTTTCCTTTCTTGGCCTTGGCTGACTCATCTGCCTGATGTCAGAAGCCCTGTGCTTCTCTGTCCAATTCTGTGTCGAAGTGAAACAAGAAATACTTCACTCTGAATCCCTGGGCAGTTTCATCCATATTGAGGCCTACTGTAGGGCTGAGAAGTAGCTGTCATTTTTTTCGCCTTCCTTCCCTAAGAGTGAGGCAGGAGAGCTGACCCTGAGCAGGCAGGTCTCATTCTGGTGTTGGACACACCTTGTCTCATGTCAGCCTTATGGCCATCACCACGCTGTGCAAGAGCCTGCATCTCTGGTTCACACACCAAGCTATGGGAAGAGACAAGTTTGAACCCCTTCCTGTTGTAGCAGCTACTGCCCTGCACGTCCCCGGAATTCCTGTCAGCCCATTGTCCCCTCACACTTACCTCGCTGGCCTGACAGAGCACCAATACTCTATTTGAGGAGCTGGCGTCTTCCCTGATTTTAGCCTCTGAAATATTTTTTAATTTTATTTTTTGGTGGGGGCCCTGAAAATTCCTGGATTCTAGTCATCTTTAGTTTGTCAGCCAGTTGAATTATATTTTCAATCTGAATTGTTTTGGGGGGTAGAGGGACACTTTTATCTGCAGCCCAGGGCCCTGGGTTTGGATCCTGGTTCCATCTCTTATCTGTTAGGTAGCCTCCTGACAGCCATTTACCTTTCAAGACTTCTTTCTTTCTTTCCTTTCTTTTCTTTCTTTCTTTTTGTCTTACTTTGTCACCCTCGATAGAGTGCCGTGGCATCATAGCTCACAGCAACATTAAACTCTTGGGCTCAAGTGATTCTCTTGCCTAGTAGCTGGGACTACAGGCCCCTGCCACAATGCCCAGTTTTTTTTTTTGTTTGTTTGTTTGTTTAGCAGGCCTGGGCCAGTTTGAACCCACCAGCCCTGGAGCATGTGGCTGGTGCCCTAACCACTGAGCTATGGGCACCCAGCCCTTTCAAGACCTTTTCTATCCAAAATGCCTGTCCTCTCTGCATCTCAGAGTTGTAAGGATTCAACACGCTCATGCATGTGAAGCTTATTAGATTAGATACTGTCACACAGGGCTTATAGCCACATTGAATCCTTTATAGGAAAGAGGCAGTGAGGAGTATGGTCGTGGGACACTTAGTGGTGGGGGTTATGATCTGAGAAGTGTGTTGTTAGGAGATTTCATTGTTGAGTGGACATTGTGGACTGTACTTACAGGAACCTGGATGGCATAGCCTACTCACACCCAGGCTATGTGGTGTGGCCTCTTGCTCTGGGCTACACACCTGTCCTGCATGTCACTGTGCTCAATGCTGTAGGCAGTTGTAGCACAGTGGTGAGTATCTGTGTACCTAAACATACCTAAACATATCTAAAGGTACAGTCAAAATATGGTATTATAATCTTATGTGATCATTGTCCTATACGCAGTTCTTTGTTGACCAGAATGCCGTGAGGTGGTGCATAACTGTATATCAGAATGTAAGTGATTAGTTTGAAATGTCATTGTTGTTGATGTGGTGGCAAGGCATGAGGGCACTGGAGGGATGCAAAGATGCTGATATTTATGCAGCACCCAACTCATTCAGGGAATCTTGCTGCTCCAGGGGTAGCTCAGTGTGCTGCCACACCAGCCCTGCCCTTGACCAGCCAAAGGGCATGTGACTGTATGATGCTTGGGCAATGGAGTGAATAGAACGTGTTGGCCGCTCTTACCATGTCACAGGAAAATCATTGTTAGGAGACTCTGCTCTGTGGTCTTGAGAGGGAGCAAGGGCAGATGTCCCTCAAGAGACATCTTTCCAAAATGAACCAGGCTCTGCACCTGGTTCTCCACTATCTTCTCTGAGGAACTGTCTACAAAGGGCCAGTTATGCACCAGCTCACGGCGTTTTGGTCAACAAAGCTGTCCTGTCTACAAAGGCTCTTCCTTGAACATATGCCCCTGTCAGGAAAGAAAGGCAGGTAGGAAGGGGTCCTTTGCCATTCCCAAGCTTAGAGAATTCCTGGCCTAGAGAGATCCTAGGGAGACCTGTTCAGGTTGGGAGTGGTATTCACAGTGTTTTCTGGGGCCACCTTGCCATAGACTGAGCTCTTCCTTGGATGCCTCCAGGGAGGGAGGGGCCTTGTTCTTCCACATGAAACATCTGTAGTTTGGCCCACTGGGTGCATAAGCCAGTGCAGGATTATATGTGCAGGGCAATGAATCCAGAGAGGATGGTGTAGGACCCACACTTTAGTCCTTCTGCATCAGTTTTGTGAAGCTGGGGTTCCAAGAGGACCCTACCTCCACTGACCCACACCATGATGAAGAAAATCTATTAGCTCCGGTGGCAAGAAGACTTAGGTGGCTGATGGTCCAGTTGGTCGTTGGTATCTAGGGTCTTTCCATCTTTCCCCTCTGCCATCCCTGGCTTGTCAACGTTGCCCCTTGGGCTTAGCCCCTCATGTCCCCAAGGTGGCTGCTGTGATTTCAGGTGCAGACATGTCATACCTTTTGGGGGAGTCATTGAAGAAGCCTTCCCCAAAGCCCTTAGAGACATCCCTTCATGTTCCATTGGTCAGGGGAGGGGCCAGGTGACTGCCTTAGACAGATCACAACTTATTCCTGCATCTCATGAGGGAGGAGGAGACATTGCACCAGGCTGTGGCTCTGTCAGCAAGAGGATCAGGACCATGTGTCTCCTCTTTCAGTAGCCATCAGGCCTTGGGCTTGTGATGCACATGTGTCTTGAGCCCCCTGCAAGTGTGAGGGGCAGTGCCCTGTGAAGCTTGATGCACAGATGAGTAAGGGGTCCTCGCACGGTTTCAACAAAGGTAAATATATTCCAAGCTGCACTTTCAGATGACAGCAGAAAGGGTGGTCTAGGGTATAAGTATAGAAGAAAGCTTCTAGAAAAAGGGAGTCAACTTTCAGTCAGGTTTCTGACTGTTTAATCCCCACCATGATCCTGCACGAAACATGTAATTCCCACGTTACAGGTGAGGAAGTTGTAGCTTAGAGAGGCACATAAATTTGGGGAGCTCCAAGCCTCACTTCCCATACCTGTAAGATGAAGATCACAACCTTTGTCCACCCTGTAGGGGAGCTGTAGCCCTGACCCTTTGGACTCCCCTGGCTGGTACCCTGCCTCGCCTCCACCTATGCCCAGAGCATGGGACAGAATACAGGAGAATTCCCTGTAAACTGCAGTGGCGATGGCATGCGCCTCTGTGATCCTCTGTGTGCACGCACATCTGTGTGTGTGTATGTGTGCATACACACACGCAGAGGATTGCGTCTGTGGACCCTGTGGGGAGGGCAGGTTCATCAGGAGGGGCTGGGTGCTAACTCTCAGGTCCTTGTTCTCTCCCCACAGAGGGCTATCCGTGTGCGCAGCCACTCCATGGAGACCATGGTGGGCAGCCAGAAGAAATCACATGGTGGGGCCATCCCTGGCAGCCTCAGTGGGGGCATCTCTCACAACAGTGTGGAGGTCACCAAAACCACCTTCTCGGTGAGTGGCCGTAGGTCCTGGGGTACCACATGGGGCCCAGGGGGTCCTCCCCAGACCTATGGGGTGTAT
The DNA here is from genome assembly GCF_000181295.1 of Otolemur garnettii. Lineage (NCBI taxonomy): Eukaryota > Metazoa > Chordata > Mammalia > Primates > Galagidae > Otolemur > Otolemur garnettii. Next base: position 2,906,945 of record NW_003852540.1, on the reverse strand, counting down.
CTCCCCCAAGTCTTGGGCTAGGTGACAACCACAGGGCAAGCTGGATGGCAGAGGGAGACCAAGGCTGCTTGGGGAGTGACCCCAGCCCCTGCCCTCTGAGAGTGGTCCTTTGGAGCCTCCCTCCCCGATGGCCCCCCTGGGGTTGGCTCATAGGAGAATCCTTCTTATTTTATTTGCTGAATTTCTTCAACAACTGGGCCTGATCCTTGGGCCAACCCTACAAAATCATCCTGGGGAGTGTTTGGACCCTTGACAGCAGTAGCCACCCGCAACTTGATGTGCTCCAGGCACTGAACTAAGTCATCCATACAGGTGATCTCTCCTGTTCCGTGTAACGGCTGCCTGAGGTGGGTACTTATTCTCTAGTCCAAATTTTAGGAAAAGGAGGCCCAGAGTGATTAAGTAACTTGCTAAAGGTCACCCAGCTTAGCTTAAGAGCTGGGATTTGAATGCAGGTCTGCTTGATCCCAAGTCTATGCTCTTTATCCAGCTCCCAGGGAAGGGGAGGACCCTGCAGGTGTGTGATTTCAGGCCTAGCACAAGGGTCTGAGGAGGTGAGGGAGTCATAGAGCCTGTCCTTTTATAGCAGAGGCTTTGGATTTGTACAGACGAGGATTTTCTTTTCTTCTTCTTTCTTCAAATAGTAGCTTAGACCCACCATGATACTAATAATTAGTATTATAAATGGCCTTGCATAATTGATTTGCTAAATATTTTGATAGCTGTTATCTTTTTCCTCCCAGGAGGTCCATGAAGTGAGCAGAATAGGGCCATTATCACCATCCTGTGGTGATCTAGGGTTTCACCACATGCCTGTGGTTGCCTGGTTTGTGCATGGTAGAAGTTAGGGCCTGGGTTAGAAGCCTGGTGGGCTGTAAAGATGAGCTCTCGGCTCCCATCTGCCCCCACCCCGTGTGAGGCCAGGACACCTTCTCATCTGGCTTCCCTTATCTTGTACATGTAGATCTGACTCTGTGACTCTCATTTATGTTATTATTGTGACACCTGCCTGAGTCCATTTATCTGTGAGCAACAAATGGAGGGTCAGGGGCCCTGGGTTGCACCAGTGATTTGTTAAATGACCCTGACCTTGCCTCTTGGGTCTTCACTGTCCTCATCAGTCAAATGAGGTTGAACTAGGTCACTCCAGGGGTTCTCAGCTTGTGACCCCTGAATCATCCTGGCTTTCCCAATTTGTGGGGCTCCCCTTTTAGTGGCCTCGACCTCCAAGAATTCTGGTCTTTGGTAGATCATTACCTGAGGGCAGGGGCTTGGCTTAAGAATACAGAGAAAGAGGCTATGAGTTTCTTGAGCCTTGGGGTCTCAGCTCCTGTGACAGATCCCCATGGTCCCAGCTTTCTCTCTGTTTTCTGGGGTCTCCTCCAGACTGGGAGCCATTTGTAGACTCTAAGGGGGGATGTAAGGAAGGAGATCTGGGTTTAGGGTGGGAGCACTCATTCTGGTGATTTCATTGGCAGCCTCCGGTGGCAGTGGCAACAGCGAAGAACCAGTCACGGAGCCCCATCAAGCGGCGGTCAGGGCTCTTTCCTCGTCTACACACGGGCTCTGAAGGCCAGGGGGACAGCCGGACACGATGGTAACTCTTGGGGCTCCCTGCTCCAGCCTGACTGTGGGGTCTGTCAGATGCCCACTGGTGGGGAGACCTATGCTCAGCTTTGGAGATGGCTTCCTTTGCTTTGTGTTGGGAACACTCTAATTCTTCTCTTTCAGCTATTTTGAATTATACTTTACATTATTTTTAATTATAATTACCCTACTGTACTTTTGAACACTTGATGATCTTGTTTGCTCTAACTGTATTTTATACCTATTAAAATAGTGTACCTCTGCCCCTTCCATGACTCAGTAAGCATCAATCACTGTCTCCACGAGCCCTGTGCTTTCATTAATATCTCCCGTGTATGGAAGAGGACATGAAGTGTTTGTCTTTCCATGTCTGGCTTCTTTTCCTGAATATAAGGACCTCCAGTTTTGTCTATATTGCAGCAAATGACAGGAGTGCATTCTCTTTAGTAGCTGAATAATGTTCCATTGTGTGTATGTAACCCATTTTCTTCCTTCATTTGTCTGTTGATGGACACTTAGGCTGATTCCATAGCTCAGCTATTGTAAATAGTGCTGCAGTGAGCAGGGAGTACAGGTATCTCTTTGACATGACGTACGGATTTCAGTCCTTTGGATCTATGCTCAGCATAAATGCTGGATTATACGGTAGGTTCTATTTTTAATTTTTTATGGAACCACCATAGCTGCTGTACTAATTTACATTCCTACCAACAGTATATGAATATTCTCCTTTCTCTGCATCCTTGCCAGCATCTGTTATTTTTTGTCTTTTTGATAAAAGCCATTTTAACTGGAGTGAGATGATCTCTCTCTCTCTTTTTTTTTCTAGAGATGAGGTCTCATTCTATTGCCTAGGCTGGAGTGCAGTGGCCCAATCATAGCTCACTGCAGGTTTGAATTTCTGGGCTCAAGAGATCCTCTTGCCTCTGCCTCCTGAGTAGCTGGAACTACAGGTGCAAGCCACCACACCCAGCTAATTTTTCTTACTTTTGGAGAGACAGAGTCTTGCTATGTTGCCCAGGCTGGTCTCAAACTCCTGGCTTCAAGTGATCCTCCTGCCTTGGCTTCAGAAAGGGAAGGGAGTACAGGTGTGAGCCACTGTGTTTGGCTGAGACGATATCTCATTGTGATTTTCATTTGTATTTCCCTGATGAATTAGTGATGCTGGGCAATTTTTCATACAACTTGTAGACATTTACACATCTTCTGTGAAATGTGTATTCTTCAGATCTTTTGCCCATTTAAAAATTGGATTTTTTTTTGCTATTGAGTTGTTTGAGTTTCTTATATATTCTGGTTATTAATCCCTTGTTGGATGACGGTTTGCAGATATTTTCTCTCATTCTGCAGGTTGGCTCTTTATTTTGTTGATTGTTTTGTTTCCTATACAGAAACCTTTTTGCTTTAATCCTATTTGTTTTGCTTTTGTTGCCTGTGTTTTTAGGTGTTATCCCAAAAGTCTTTGTCCAGGCTAGAGTCCTGAATCATTTTCCCATTGTTTTCTTTTAGTAGTTTGATAGTTTTAGGTCTTGTATGTGAGTATCTAATACATTTTTTTTTTTTTTTTTGAGACAGAACCTCAAGCTGTCACCCTCGGTAGAGTGCTGTGGCGTCACAGCTCACAGCAACCTCAAATTCTTGGGCTTAAGTGATTCTCTTGCCTCAGCCTCCCAAGTAGCTGGGACTACAGGTGTCAGCCACAACGCCTGGCTATTTTTTGGTTATAGTTGTTATTGTTTGTTTGGCAGGCCTGGGCTGGATTCGAACCTGCCAGCTCTGGTGTATATGGCTGGCGCCTTAGCTGCTTGAGCGATAGGCACCGAGTCGAGTATCTAATACATTTTGATTTGATATTTACATTTGGTGAGATATAGGGATCTAGTTTCATTTTTCTGCATATGGTTTTATTCAGTTTTCCAGCATCACTTTATTGAAGAAACCGTCATTTCCCTGATGTATGTTCTCAGCACCTTGTCGTTTGGCTATAAGTGTATGGGTTTATTTCTGGGTTCTCTCTTCTGTTCCATTGGTCTCTTTGTCTGTTTTTATACCAATACTGTGCTGTTTTGGTTACTATCACCTTGTAATATATTTTGAAATCAGGCAACATGGTATCTTCAGCTTTAGTTTTTTGTTCAGGATTGCTTTGGCCATTTGGAATCTATTGTTGTTCCATATAGATTTTAGGATTGTCTATTTTTATCAAGTATGTCACTGATATTTTGATGGGGATTTCGTTGAATCTGTAGGTCACTTTGAGTATTATGGACATTTTAACAACATTAATTATTCCAACCTATGAGCATAGGCTATCTTTCCATTTTTTGGTGTCATCTTTAATTTTTTTCATCAGTGTTTTATGGTTTTGCTTATAGAGATTTTCACTTCTTTGGTTAAATTTATTCCTAGGTATCTTGAATTTTTTGTAGCTGTTATAAATTGCTTTCCTGATTTCTTTTTCAGTTTGTTCACTGTTGGTGTATATAGATGCTACTGATTTTTGTATATTGATTTTGTATCCTGCAACTTTACTGAATTTATCACTTCTAAAAGTTTGTTGGTGGAATCTATATGTTTTTCTAAGTAAACAAAGAATAATTTGACTTCTTCATTTTCATTTTGAATGCCTTTTATTTCTTTCTCTTGCCTAATTGCTCTGACCTAAAAGTAGGCGAAAGTGGGCATCCTTATCTTGTTCCAGATGGTAGAAAAAAGGCTTTCAATTTTTCTTTATTTAGTATGAGGTCAGCTGTGGGTTTGTCATATATGGCTTATTGTGTTGAGATATACCCAACTTCAATATCCAGTTTGTTGAGAGTTTTTATCATAAAGGATGTTGAATTTTGTTAAATACTTTTTTCACATCTATTGAAATAATTATATGGTTTTTGTCTTCAATTCTGTTAATATGTTATATCACATTTATTAATTTACATATGTCAAACCGTCCTTGCTTCCCTGGAATAAATCTACTTGATCATGGTGAATGAACTTATTTTTTAATCATAAGTTTTATTTTTAATATCTTTTCAAAAAAAATTTTTTTTTGAGACAGAGTCTCACTTTGTCACCCTCAGTAGAGTGCTGTGGCATCACAACTCACAGCAACCTCTACCTCTTGGGCTTAAGTGATTCTCTTGCCTCAGCCTCCCCAGTATCTGGGACTACAAGTGCCCATCACAATGCCTGGATTTTTTTTTTTTGTGTGTGTGTGTTGTTCTTGTTGCAGTTGTCATTGTGGTTTTAGCTGCCCAGGGCTGGGTTCGAACCTGCCACCCTTGGTATATGGAGCTGGCGTCCTACCCACTGAGCCACAGGTGCCACCCCCTATCTTTTCAAAATTAATACAATTAAACCAAATGTTAAAAGGGGAAAATAGTAATCCATAATTCTAACTTTTTAGGGTATTTCTTTCCAATCTTTTAAGGGAATTTCGCTTTTTTTTTTTTTTTTTTTTTACAATATCCACATACTTAGAAAACATATTAAGGGGGTATAAATGTTTTTGTTACAAAGGGGTAGTTTTTATAGTGCTTTAGTCAGGGCTGTAAGTGTCCTCATCACCTATATAGTGCTCACTGTACCTATTAGGTAGTTTTTGAATGATCTTTATAATGTATGGTTGAATCCTGTTTGCTGATATTTTGTTGAGGATTTTTGCATCTATGTTTATCAAGGATATTGCCCTGTAGTTTTCTTTTTTTGTTGTGTCCTTGTCTGGCTTTGATGCTTTCTCATTCTTTTAACTGGCGAGCACATTTGTTCTTTCTTTGGCAAGCAGCATTTATTGAGTGTCTGCCACGTGCTAGGTACAGCTCTGAGTGCTGAGACAAGTGCCACAAAAGATACAAACCTATCCTCTAGAAGCTTACAGTTTTATAAGGAAGAAGGAGGAGGAATTTGGTTAAGTTTGAGGTTTCCAAATCTTCTGTCTATAGCCCTGGGTGATGGCTCCATCTTCTGAGCTAGGCAGGTAGGACAGAGACAGGTTAAAGGAGGAGAAGAAAGAATGAAAAGCTGTTTGGAATCCGTGCATGGGAGTCTTCAGGGGTCGTGTCTGGAGATGTCCACCAGAGTGATCAGAACTGCAGGTTTTGAGTTTGGGAGAGAGGCCTTGGGGTTGAGGTGCTGGTTAAAGATGGGTTAATGATATGACCACCCAGACAAGGTATGTACAGCACCATGTTTAACAGCAAAGGGAGAAGGAAGAGCTGGTGAAGCTGGCTGGGAAGGAGAGCGGAGAGAGGAGGAGCACCTGGAAAAGAGAAATTCCAGGAGGGAGGACATTAGCATCAGATGTGCAGAGAACTCCAGTGAGGTGACCCACACCCCTGTGCGGTTGACAGGAGGCTATTAGGAACCTCATCCAAAGTGCATCAAGACACTTCACACTCCAGAATTGCTATAATCAAAAAGACAAATAATAACCAATGCCAGAGAGGATATAGAGAAATTAGAACCCTTGTTTATGTCTGGTAGGAAAGTAGGGTGGCTGCTTTGGGAAACAGTCTGGCAGTTCCTCAGAAGGTTAAACATAGAGTTACAATATGACATGGCAGTTCCACTCCTCGGTATATAACAAGGAAAAGAAAACAATTGTCCATGAAAATGAGTACACTAATAAAGCTAGTGTGCAGATGTTCATAGCAGCATTATTCATAATAGCCCAAACTGGAAAGAATCCAAATACCCATTGTTTGATGAATGGATAAATAAAATATGGTTTATCCTTAAAATGGAGTTTGGGGAGGGTAATAAAAAGTAGTGAAGTATTGATATGTGCTGCCACTTAGATGAAACGTGAAAATGCTATGCTAAGTGAAAGAAGCCAGGCACACAGACTATAACATATTGTATGATTCCATTTATATGAAATGTCTGGAATAGGCAAATCCACTGTGGTTGCTTAGGGATGGGTGGGGGGAGGGAGGAATGAGGAATGATCGCAAACTGGTCCAGGGCTGCTTTTAGGGGAGCCAAAAATGTTCTAAAATTGGATTGTGGTGATGGTTGCAGAACTCTGTGAATATATTAAAAAGCATATACATTGTACACTTTAAATAGGTGAGTTGTGTGGTATGTGGATTATAAAAAGCATTGAACTGTACACTTTAAATAGGTGAGTTGTGCGGTATGTGGATTATATCTCAATAATCCCATTGTTCAAAAAGTGCATTGAGGACAGGGCCATAACATCCCCATTAACACAGGGTAAAATGGTGGGCACCAGTATGAGGTCTTTGTTAAATTACAGGAGAAGGAAACTCATGAATGTCTGGGTTGAGGATAGCCCTCTGCTTCCTAGCACCCAGGGCTGCCTCGTCACAGGAGCCCAGGAGTTCATATTATAGTCCACCTGAAGGGTGTCCCCTGGGGCTCCAGAGAGAGCCACCTTCCTGGCATGTGTGGGAATCTGTGCTTATTGGGTTGTTCCCTGCTGTCGGGGTAGATGTCACAGCCATGCTCCATTCCTTGTGTGGCTCTGAGCTTTGCCAGGTGGATGACCAGCTTGAATGAGGCATAGACTTGGGCTGGAGGCCATGAAGCCGGGGCCCCTGCTTGTCATCTCTGGGCTTCATACATGAACCTAGAATAGCCCTGCTCTAGGGAGTGGAAAGCCCTGCTATGTGCTGTAGTTTTAGGGCACTTGGGTGGGAAGGAAGTCCCAGCAGCTGGCTTTGGTGGGGCACTCTGAGCCCACAGTGCTGAGAGCTATAGCAAAGGCTTCACCCTGGGCTTGGACTTGGGATAGGGGTTTGGGGACTGACTCCATAGCCTGGCCTCACTCCTATGTATTCCCTCAGTGACAGCACATCCAGCACCCCCAAGACTCCAGATGGAGGACACTCTTCTCAGGAGATAAAGTCTGAGACTTCATCCAACCCCAGCTCTCCTGAAATCTGCCCTAACAAAGAGAAGTAAGTATGGGTGAGGGGAAGCATGGCTTGAGCCGTTTGGAGCCATTGGGAGCACAGAACATGCTATCTGCCTCCAGGCAAGCTGAGAGTGACCATCTCTTGCCTCTGGAACCCTCTGGAACATAGAGGCCAGAAGGCAGGAGCACAGGGAGTCACCAGTGGGCAAGCTCAGCACTCCCCTGGGGCTACTCTCCTTGGTTCCAGAGAGGGCACGTGGGTGGAGGGCCCTCAGGATGTGACCAGGCCTTGCCTCGCTTCCTGTTCCCTGCAGGCCCTTCATAAAGTTGAAGGAGAATGGTCGAGCCAACATCTCCCGCTCCTCCTCCAGCACCAGTAGCTTCAGCAGCACTGCAGGGGAGGGCGAGGCCACAGAGGAGGGTGACAGTGGGGTAGGTTTGTGTGTCCAGCCTGGGACGGGCCCCTGTACATTAGAACAACTGCTGTGGGTGGATCTGGGCTTCAGTCTGTGGATAAAAAAGGAAGAGCAGGCAGGAGTGGTGCCCTGTTGGCCAAGCCATCACGACCCTTGGAAGTAGTGGCTGAAGGGGATCTCACTCAGAGTGCTGTAACAGCAATGGCAGAGGGCCAGGGCCAGACTGAGTAGTGTTCTCACTGTGGGGTTCCTGACTGTACGGTGAGGAGGGGCCAGAGTCAAGGTTGAAGGTAGCAGGAAGGAAAGAGCAGGTCTATGCAGGGGATGGGAGACAGTGGCCATCCTAGGCTTGGTGGGGGTCACCCTGTGGGGTTGCTGAGGGTGGGCTGGCCTTGTTCACCCGGCCTCTCTCCCCAGAGCAGCCAGCCATCTACAACCTCGCCCTTCAAGCAGGAGGTGTTTGTCTACAGCCCGTCCCCGAGCAGCGAGAGCCCCAGCCTGGGGGCAGTGGCCACCCCTGTCATCATGAGCCGGAGTCCCACGGGTCAGTGGCATCTGGAGGGATGCACAATGTAGCTGGGAAGGCAGGCCTGTGCCCTGACCAGTGTTCATGGGGCTTGTGCCCCAGGCATGCTGAATTGGCACTTTTCACTCCTTCTCCAAGGTGTTGGGCCCTTAGCTGTGCTCGCTCACTTTGTCTACTGGTCAGCCTTAAGAGGCCTGTGTTCATACCCTCTCCTCGTGTGTGGGAAATCCGAGGCTCTGGGACTCGAATGGTTTGCCAGAGATCCCATCGGGGAGGATTCAGGACTGAGTGGTTGGGAAGCTGAGCGCTTTCTGCTGATTCCTCTGCCCACCCCAGTTGTGGCAATGCTCCTGACCATACGAGTGTGAGGGGTGAGAGTGCTGTTGGCAGGGGTGGGGAGGTGTGGGATGGCCCGGAGGAGAGGAAGAGCCCAGTGTTCTGGAGCTGCCTGCGGTTCAGTGCAGTGGGAATTCCCAGATGGCAGGCCTGAGAGAAGAGTGAGAGGTTAGAGCAAGGACAGGCCAGAGGCCCCCTGGGTACCCTGGCGAAGATTTTGGTGTTCTCTTTTCTGGCAGCAAAACCTGCTGGAGGCTTGGAGGTCTTTGCAGGATCGTAAGCAAAGAAGCACTGTATGTAGTCGGGAGAGCCCATTTTGGTGGCTACAGCTGCTGAGTATAGAAAGTAGTGGGTAACAGCAGTGGGTGCAGACAGAGGTCACAGAGGGGTAGTGAGGAGTGACAGGGCCATGGGAGAAGGATGTTCCTTCAGGGGATGTCAGAGGGGTAAAACCTAGTGGGCTCAGGGGTTGAGGTTCAGAGTGAGCAGACAGATGTCTGGGCCTCTTGGGGTTCTGTGATCCCTGCGGTTGGACAGAGGAGGAGCCAGCTCTGGGGAGAGGGCAGGGGCTGGTGCCTGAGAGCCGTCTCCGTGGGCCTGGTGGCAGGCATTACGCGCAGGTGCCCATGGATTAGAGGTGTGGTCCCTGCCCTCCAGGAGACAGCATGACAGGGGGCAGGTGCAGGGCTCTGGAGTCTGGGTCTAGTCTTGGATCTGCATCCCTAGTGCTGTGATGTTAGGTAGGTCCCTGGGCCTTTCTGTGCCTCAGTTTCTCCAAGCAGAAATGAAGGGAAGGGAATAGTAGTAGATACCCCAGAGGATGGGTTGTGTGAAGATTAAGTGAGTTTATGCTTGTAAGAGATGTAGAACTGTTTACCTAAGTGTTTGTTAAATAACTGGAATAAAACAATATTGTAGTCAGTGGCTTTTAACTGGGGGCAGCCTTATTCCCCAGGGGACATTTGGCAATATCTGGAGACATTTTTGATTTTCATGATTACATGTGTGGGGTTGTTATTGGTATCAAGTGGGTGGAGGCCAAAGATACTGCTAAACAGCGTATGGGACAGGCCCCTTGCCCACCCCCTCAAAAAAATTATTGGGCCCAAAATGTCAGTAACTTGAGAAACTCTAAATGATGGAAACTCAGGAAAGGCCAGTAGACCTTCAGGGTAACTTCAGCCCAAGTGTTTCTGGGGTTCTCACAGTGAAGGGGTGTTGGCAAAAGGGAATGTACAAGGTCAGGGGAAAGGGGGAAGATCGTGGTTCTAAAGGCAATGGTCCTTCTTGTTAGTGCTTCCGTGTACGTGGGTCAGCTCATGCACTTCCTCTCGTACACCCGCTGTGGTTGGGCAGCTGTGGAAGTGGGTTCTAATCTTATCTACGGTATTGACAAGCATACCTCTCTGAGCCTCAGTTTCCTCATCTGTAAAATGGAGTAGGAATACAAATTCCCAGATTTTTTTTTACAAGACAATTTAATATTGAAGGAGTAAATGGAGGAATTTGTAACCAAGCCTGGCTCCTGCTTACTGTTAAATAAATATCAAAATAAATAAAGTTTTGAGTGAGGGAGGTTTAGAGAGTGTCTGCAAGTTGTAGAAGTCCACCCAGGGCAGACGGTGACCTTGAACAGGTCTGGTAATCTTGCCCAGTGCTTACTGTCTCACACAGTGGTGCTCCTTTCCACACAGCTTCCCTCCATGCAGAGTTTAACCCTGATGGGTTGCTCTTGGTCCCCAGTCCTCATGCAGTTATGCTGGGTACATGCAGGTTCAGGGTGGATTTGGAAGGGTCTAGAAACCTGCTTTAGACTGTTTGGTTTAGCCTGGAGAGAGGCAGGGTGGGGAGGAGGGAGGAGGCCTGAGAAGGCCTTTCATAATCTACCCTAATCTCAGATGGGTGATCATCAGTCATTACACACCTGGGCTTTCCCTGGCCAGAGGAGGATTGGCAGGGTCAATCATCATAGCCCTGGGTAGAACCCCTTCATTTGAAGCATCAAGAATTAACAGCTTCCGGGAGGATTTGCACTGAGCTGTGGATTCCTTTGGCCAGAGGAGAACCAGAAAGTCAAGTGGGCTCCTGCAGGTGGTGTAGTGGTGAATGTTTAGTGAGCTCCCTCACTAAACATACATAAACACACATGTGTGTGTACACATACATGTTTATTGTAAATTTTAGTGATAATAATGGATATGAAGCACACGGCTTTACAAATAGCGATAAAATATACATTTCCTACCGTGAATCCCATAGGTCCAATTGATTCTCACAAAATACTTTTGTCCTTATTTGCTTAATCTTTGTATTTGTTGCCAACTTAAGGTGGCAGATGACAAGTGTAATTCTGACATGAATGTGGATTGATATTATCATGTGTGTTAATGAGCACTTTCTATTAAGAGAATTTTTTTTTTTTTAGTCAGTGACATGAGCAACCTCTTTGCTGAATCAGATAATAGTTTTCAAATACTGGAAGAATATTTACTCAGGTTTTTTTGTGTGTGCTATTCATGGTGTGATGGGTACAGGTATAACACATTTTCAAGTATAATCTGCATGGTTATTTTCTCCAGTCTAGATACAAAACAACAAATCAAACGCTGAGTTATAGCATTTGCCAATTCTTGTGGTGTAAATTCTCCTATCATGGCTGATCCCAAGCTACTAGGTCATCACTGAACATGGCATTGGGAAGAGATGCACATCATTGGGTGCGGGTACAATTGGCGGATGGACCTAGATTACAATAATAACTAGCAAATGATGAATTTTGAGTATTTATTACCTTTGTTGAATATAAGTTAATTATGATCTTATATAACCTGATTTTTAAAAAGGCCTGTCTTTAACAGCCAACTCACAACAAAATTTACGAGTTGGCTCTGGCTCAAGTAGAGTACAGGTCAGTTCGGATACCTAGTCCCCACATGCAGGCCTAGTGACCTCTACCACTCCACCCTCTTTTCATGGGCATTCTTTTTTGTCTTAGATGCCAAAGGCAGAAACTCCCCGAGATCAAACCTGAAATTCCGCTTTGATAAGCTCAGCCATGCCAGCTCTGGTGCGGTAAGGATGGGGAAAGGGTTCCCATATTCCACATTCCACTGACCTCTAAATACCAGCCTTCTCTTCTGCAGGCTGGGGGAGGAAGGAGCCTCAGATATCCCATGAGGGGCCTCTTGAAGGAAGCAGGGGAAGGAGAGGTCTTTTTAGATCTGTCTCCACCTGGGGCAGGCCTCAGCCAGGAGGTGGCCAGCCAGTGGCCTTTGCCACACCTCCTGAGTTAGAGCTGCACCTATGAGCACAGCCACTCCCAGATATGAACTGTTGGCTCCTGGGGCTTGAGCCACGCCCCTTCTTAAGCTCATCAGATTGTTGGGAGCTGAGTGCACAGAAGCTGCAGTCGGAAGGGGTTATGTTGTTTTGTCATTTAAAACTCTTCTGTGGATTTTTTTGGAAACAGGGTCACTAATGTGAAGAAGGAGTCCTTCGCCTGTCCAAGGTGGGTTGAGTGAGTGTGTGTCCTGCTGTGGCCATCAGGGAAAAGTGTGTTCCTTTAGTCAAGTGACTAGAGACCTTGTAACCTAAGAGTAGCCAGAGAGATCCTACCAGCTGGGGGTAGGTCCAAACAGTTGCCTCATCCCTGAAGCCTCTTAGATGGCCTCTCAGATGGCCTGGATGCAGTAGGAAGGACTGTCCCACAGGATCAGACCAGACTCAGTAAGCTGGCCTTCCTCCTTCTCCTTCCACTGGAGGCAATCTGGATCCAGCAGGGAGAAGGGGCTGAAGCCCAGAGCTCACCTCCTTCCCTGGATGGAGCAGTCCTTCAACTTGCCCCTGTGTCCCTGCTCTCAGGCAGCTTCTCCCTCCTGTGTCTTTGGCCAAGGCTAGGTGCACCCTTCCTATAGACCAACAGATGCCCCTGGCCAGTCCACACTGTGAGGGGCTAACCTAAGGAAGCCTCTGCTCCTGGCCTCAGCCATGGGGATGGTGTGGTTTCAGCAAAACAGGCATGGGCCCAGCTCACCAGCATCAAAGTCTAAACTCCAGCTTGTGAAGTCACAAGAGACCTGTCCACATCCCCGATCCTCTCTCACATGGTGGCCCAGGAGTGTGAGTCACAGTTAGAACTGAGGGGAGGGGTACAGCGGAGCTCACTTTATGTTAAACCTATTTATGAAAAGATAGAAGACGAAACAGGAATGTGGACATCTACCTCCACCTCCCACTGTGTACTTCAGATGCCACTGTTTATACCCAGCCTTTTTGGTACCCTTGTATCCTGTGCCCGCTTCGTCCTGAGGTGTTCAGTGGGGCCCTGGCCCTGCGTGTGTACACTCCCCACTGTTCTGGCCTGTGGTCCGCCCTGCCTGTGTCTGTGCTCTCTCCTTCCTTTACTGAATGTCTGATCATCATCTCTTTCCTCTTTGTCTCCTCCAGGGATGCCCTGATTCTGTCCTGGAAAAGGCTCCTATTCTGGCAGTTTGGGGGTGCCATCCACTACTCTGACCGTGGCAGGCCTATTCCTCACTGGCCACCTGCCCACCAGGCCCGCTGTCTGCCCCAATATCCCAAACCAGCCACGGCCCTGCCCACCCCTCACCAGCACACCCTGTAGCACCTCCCCATGTCTGGACAAAGTTTCACCCCTCGAGGTGCCCCTGCTCCTGACCTCCTGATGTGACATATATCTGGGTCATTTGTCATCTTGTTTAGTCTGCAGAGGAAACAAGAATTGGGCCGTGGGGAATCTGGGTCCTGGGGGCTCCGCCAGAGAATGGGGAGCTGGTCTGCTTCTGAGACAGAGAGTGGGGAGATGGGACTCAGAGGCCAACAGCAGGACAGGGTGCCCTGGTGAGTAGCTGGCAGAGGCGGGCCCTGTCTGTCCTTAGTCACAGTATGGTGCTTTCCCTGGATGCAGCAGGCAGGAGGCTTTACTGGCTCCAGTGCATTCTATAGTGGAAGAGGGGCCACTTTCTAGGAGCCAAGATTCGTATCATTCCTAAGCCTGTCCTGATAAAAATTGGCTCTATTGCTCTCGTGTCTCTGGAGCTCTGAAACATTTTTCTGCTTCTGTGCTAAGAACTTCTCACCCATCTGCTGATATAGGCCTAGGACCGCCTCCATCCCTGTTGCTAGTGCATTGTGAGCGGGGCCCGGCCGCTGGATCTTGGAGACAGAGCTGGTGTGTCTGGGATGGGACACTATGTGTGTCCTTAACTGTGGTCAGAACTCTTTGTCCCATCTAATTTCAGCAAGGCTCCTGCTTGTCCTTGATGTGGGAGAAGCCCCATGGCAATCTCTTTCCTTTAGGCAGATGTTTTTTCCATAAAGGGGTGGGATTCTAGAAGTGAGAAGGAATTCAGGGAGAGCAAATAGGCTGGGGAAAACCTCCGGGCCTGAGGGTTAGGCTGTGGTCTGAGTCTCCACTGGTTGTGGAGGCTCAAGGGAGGCATAAATAGTTGAACTCACCACTTCAGAGAGGGGCTGAGGGGACGTAAGGGATGACTTGGGGTTCTGATAGGCCCAGAACAGTGTCCCTTAGCAACTTATGTCCCTCACATCTGTGGGGGCCCAGTGCTGCCTCGGAGGGTCTTTCTAGCTGCCATGCCCCTTGGCTGTGTCTAGGGCACAATCTCCCAATCCTCTTCTTTCCCTCTGCAACTGTGGGTCTGTAGGCACTTGTCACCTCTGTGGGATTCCTGCAACCTGGGCCCCATCTGAGTGTGGTTCAGAGGTCAAGTGCCACCAGTACCCTCAGCTAGAGTGACCTTCAGGGCAAGCTCTTCTCCCAGGAGCAGCCCCTCTGGCTTCTCACCCATCCCAGCCTGCAGTGTGAGAGGGTGTTTCTGCCAATCGCCTAGCTGGTTTTTAGGCGGGGTGACCTCCAAGTAAAACAAAGTTTGAAAACCACACCCTTGGAGGTGCTGCATATTCTGGCACATATGGGGCCAGTGGCACAGGACTGCCTGGTGACGCTTTAATGAGCAGATGACAAAGATTTGCATAGGGATCTGGATCTATTACTGAGTCGAAGCATATGAATATTATACTTTTTTTTTTTTTTTTGCTGCTAATGTGACAGTTTCCCCATCACTTTCCCCATTAGAGCGAAATTTTGGTCCTTTGTCCTCTACTCACGTGGAAATTGTTGGATCCTGTGTGCAGGCTAGGGGACCTCTCCCCTCACATTATCTGGGAAATGTGCTTATATAAAGTACTATTCCAGTAAAATTTATTCTAGTTAGAAGGTCACAAAATATCTGTCTAGCTTTTATTAAAAGTCACTGTAGCAGCACCCGCTGCTGGAATGAGAGCTGCAGATCCTGGCAACGTTTTGTTGGCTGGGTTCTGAAGGAACTTGAAAGGTCAGACTGCATTTCTTTAAAAACTGTTGCAGGGCTCTGGCTTGCCTCTCTGAGTAGCTAGGTTTACAGTTGCTTGGGTCTCTGCAACTGTGGGTCTGTAGGCACTTGTCACCTGGTTGTGCCTTGTTGCCGCATGGCCTGGGGTCCTGGGGTTTCTAGCTTGTCCCCATGCTGTCCCATTTGTCAGTCTCCTGCCCCTCTATTCCCACTGCTCTGGCTGCTCCCCTGCAGCCCCCTACCTCCTAGGAGGGCTTTGCCCCTGCCTCTGAGCTGGTGAGCAGGATGGCTGAGCATGTCCAGAGGACCTGAGAGGCACAGGTGTTGGCCCCTGAGAGGCAGTCCTGAGGTGTGGTTTTCACCCTTGGTTTGCTACTGGAGTGCTCTGAGCAGGCTGTGAAGCACCTCTTCTCTCCGGGCCATGCCTCACCATGTTCAGAAGGTTCATCCTGTGGCTTCTAGAATGTGTACTTCTAGCTTACCTGTGACACTTCTAGCCCACCCAAGGTCCCTTTGCTGAGGGGGAGGAGGGGAACAAAGATGGCCCAGTCTCCCCTCGCTCCTTTGGGCCATGGCATAGGCAGTTTGGTGCCTGGAGAGCTGCTTCCCCCATGCTCTACTTGTGTCTGCTCTGATCCAGAATGTCTTTTCTTTTATTGCTGTGCCCAGCTTTGGGGCTCAAAGATTTGCTCAAGCCTCATCCACCCTGTGATAGCCTCATCTAGATGGTGCTCACCCTGGTATTTGAGGCATTTCCACTGTGATCTCCATAAAGAGATGCTGGACACATCTCTTGTGGGGCTTGGGATTGCCCCACTCCCTGCAGAAACTACTTTTCAGGCACCGTTTGGTACCTACACCAGCTCAGCTGATGCTTAAAAACAGATGCAGAAAAGCTTGAGGTAGAAGGTTTTAACCAGTTTCTGTCTGTGCTAATGAATGTAAAATGGCATTTCTTGAAATATAGTCTGTAGTCCAGCTTTGTCAGCATCATGTAAATGCCCCTTTCAGCATCTCATCTAGCCACATCATTGTCCAGATGAGAAACCCCTAGTGAGGGGAAAAAACTTGCTTGAGGTTACATAGCCGGCTAGTGGCAAAGCTGGGATTAAAACCCACAACCCAGCATCCTTTCCTCTGCACCACCTGCCTAGTTGATTGAATAAGTGACTATATTTCCTGGGGCCCTGGATTGTGAGGAAGCCATTGGCTGGGCCTCTGCACGGGCAGGGAGGTGTCAGTAGTCAGGGGTGCTGTAGTCTCTGTTTTTTCATTTTTTTTCCATCAGGAGGGATATTCTCTTGGGATTTTCCATGAAGGCCCTGGGTTTTGGATGCAGCTTGAGCAAAGAAAATAAAGAGAGAATGGGATTCCAGTGAACTTTGCCCTGGTGACATTGGTTCTTCAACTCTAACCTGTAATGAGTGCAGAGGCCAGGCTCAGAGGCAGTTAAGCCTTGGTGTCCTTTTACTAAATTAACAAGAAAAGTGGCAAAAGAAAACTTCGTGTCATTCCCTGATTCTTAAATGAAGGAGGTTAAGAAAAAGCTAGACACAAGTGATGAGAAAGGATAAGAGCCTATTTCACGTTCTTACCCCGACCCTTTATGGTGCCAACTCAAACACTACCTTTTTCATTCATTTCTAAGTCAGTAGAGACAGATCTGTTTTCAGTAGTCGGGGTTCAAGTAAATCTTATGGCTATACGTGGCTGCTAGGTACCAGGCCAGTCTGCCATGCTCAGGACCCATGGCTCCTCCCCAGCCTCTAGCTGCCCCTTATCAAGGAGAGGGTGGGTCGGTAAAGTTTGCCAAGGCTGTCCCTGCAGCCTGGCAGGGAGCATTTGCAACACATTTCTACCACGCTCTGATATCAGTGGCCCCTTGCCCGCTCCAATCCTACATCTCCCCATCTCTCTTCTTCTGCCTGGGCCATGTGCCCCTTTCGGAGGAAGAAGATCCCCCTTGCTAGGGCCAAAGGCAGCAGAGCTGTGCCCAGCGAGAAGCTCTTGGGGCAGTGGCTCTGTCTGGTGCCTTACTGGCCCTGGGGAGAGGGTGTTTGGCTGGAAGACTGGAATATAATTGCCATCGTCTTTGACTTTGTGACATTTCCACTCAGAAGGGTGAACCCTTCCTTCCCTCTCCTTAGCATGTGTGCCAACTCCCCCTTGCAACGGGTGCGACTCTTCGACACTCCAGCTTGGGGAGTGCTGACGTCCAAGTGTGAAGAGATTCCTCTGTGTGATAGAACCTAAGAACTGTAGCTTGGAAGTGATGATCCATGTGATGATGACTTTTCTTTCTTTCCTCTTAGCGAGGAGGTGATTTGTAGACCCCGACTGCCTCTGTAATGTAAATAGTGTACATTTAATTTATTGCTATGGTAGCACATTGTATTTGTTAATGTATAAAACAAATTCTAAAAGGTTGAGAAATGTATATTTTGTTGCTTAAATGTGTCTTTGCAGAAATTGACAATAAATAACATATTTTGTGTCCATCAGTGTTCAAATATCTTTGTATGGGGCTCTGGGCATCACCTTTCAGGGGAGGTTGCATAGTAACTGGCTCTAGATGGGTTGTTTTGGCTTTAAAGGTGTTTTAAAAATTTTGAGTTAGTTGTTGATGTTAAAAAAAAATAAAACCTGACCACATTTAGTAGCAGTAACAACAACAACTAAAGACTCCTAGAAATTTCACATAAAACCTGAATTCTCTGTTTCTCTTAAATAAAAAAGTCAGGTGCTGAAACTACTCTTCTGGTGTGAATGCTCTCACTACAGTCCATCACCAGGCGTCCTCAAACTACGGCCTGCGGGCCACATGCAGCCCATCTAGGACATTTATCTGGCCCACCAGGTGTTTTTGCTGCTGCCTGTCCTGCTTAGCAGCCGACTTGTCCTGGGGCCCGCAATCCTGCCCTCCAGCGGTCTAAGGGACAATGAACTGGCCCCCTGTTTAAAAAGTTTGAGGACCTTGGATCCCTTTTGGGTGGGACCTGAGTACACCACAGCCCCGGCATTTCCTGCTGCTTAAACCTGGAACACTCATTGGTTCCTGTTAGCTTGGTCTCCGGAGGCATCGGAGTTGGAGACCCCTGCTCTTCACTGATTTGTCTCTATCCCACAATTTCCTTTCTGCTGCCCACTTTCTCAAATTCCTGCTGCATTCCCTCAAGGACTCTTTCATGATTACATCACCTGCCCTCTATTCCTCTCTCCTGACTCCCTAATGGTCATGCTTCTTACACTTTGCTTTGCACTGTTTGGATGTAGATTTAGAAATAATATCTGTGTTTTTGTTTTCTCTTAAGAAAATTGAAGGCAAGCAGTAGGTCTTTAAGTACCTGCCAGGGCTTGACTTTTTTTTTTTTTTTTGTGATCTTGGGAAAATTATTTAATTTCCCATCATTTTCATTTTTCTTTATGTATAATTGGGATAATCTACATATAAAACATGGGGATAAGAATGAATTCATAATTGGGAAAGAGCTTTGAAAAAAAGTGGCATGAGGGCAGTGCCTGTGGCTCAAGGAGTAAGGGTGCTGGCCCCATATACTGGAGGTGGTGGGTTCAAACCAGGCCCCAGCCAAAAACTGCAAAAAAAAAAAAAAAAAGAAAAGAAAAAGAAAAAAGTGGCATGAGATTCAAGCACAAGAAGAAGTTCACTACCATTAACAATGGAAGTAGGCTCGGTGCCTGTGGCCCAAGTGGCTAAGGCGCCAGCCACATACACCTAAGGTGGCAGGTTCGAATCCAGCCCAGGCCTGCCAAACAACAATGAAGGTGCAACCAAAAAATAGCCGGGCATTGTGGCGGGTGCCTGTGGTCCCAGCTACTTGGGAGGCTGAAGCAGGAGACTCGCTTGAGCCCAGGAGTTGGAGGTTGCTGTGAGCTGTGATGCCACAGGACTCCACCCAGGGGGATAGCTTGAGGCTCTGTCTCAAAAACAAACAAACAAACAAAAAATAATAGAAGTAGTTGGCATTTATTGAATGCTCCCCAAGTGCTAAATGTTTAACCCGTGTAGTCAGTTTTGTTCTAACACAGTGTATTAATTCATAAAACGCAACCCCATGTGACATTGTGCAACCACAGGGCTTACAGAGAAAAATGGGGTTAGGGACGTAACACTCAAAAATTTTGTCAGTGACACAAAAAATATAAAAATAGGAACTTAATAAAAATAGTAACAATTTAATACATGTCGAATGATTAGGGAACTCATAAATATTACTATAAACAAGGTATTTTAGCTTGAAAAAAGATCTGAAGTTTGCTTGTGGAAGTGGTTATAGGGAGGTTGTGAAGAGGTGGAGGAGGGGTTTTCTGAAACTGGGTGGTAACCTCAGATGAGGATGGGTTCGGCCCATGCTGAGAAGGCTGGCAGATGTTAAGGTGTATGTGTGTTTTGTGTGTGTCCCTTTGCAGCTTGATTTGGCTGGGTACAGTGTTCTGCATGCACCTAGTATTTCTCATGGATGATCAAAAGCACAATGTGCATTGGACTCACATTGTACCCTATTAAATCAATTGCGTTGGACCAAATCCCCATTTTCAAGCAAATGGTACAGCAGAACTGACTGTATGATCTCATTTCATCATCCAGACAACCCATCAAGGTGTGTGTCGTTATTCCTATCTCACTTAAGGGATCAGAATCAAATTTCAGCTTGGGATCCAAACCTGATGTACTGACCTCAATACGAAGGTAAGTTCCAGATTGAGGGGTTCTGGATGCACAGAAACACACCAAGTAAAGAGCCACCCAACTGCCTTTGGTTTCCTTTCTCAACTTGGAGTCCTTGTCCTGGCATCCTGGTTGGTAGCATCTGGTCTTCTGCCATCACTCCACATTATGTGGTGCCCTGTCCGAGCCTGTGGCTTCAGGCTTCCCAGAGTTTTAGATTCTATCTGTTGAGTTCCCTTGGCTGCAGGTAAAGCTACATCATTCATACAAACACTCCGTGCTGGTCTGCACCTCATGACTTGGCTGCTTCCTGGGTTCACTCCTTTATCCTGGAAACTAGGATGTCCTTTATCCCCAGGGCCTTTGTGGAGGTTGAACATTTCCTGTCTAGGAATGTGCTGTAGGGGGCATGGATGTTATTTAGCTGGGCCAGTTACTGTCCCTCCAAATCTCCAGGTCCTCCTAGGCCCTGGAAGCTCATCTGTGAGTCTAGGTGTCTGTGTGCAGGTGCTCTCTTCCACTAGGGGGACATTCCTCCGGGTTAGGGGTTCCATTTCAGGACTCCTGAAGTCTGTTTCCCACTCCGCGCTGGCATCTAGCAGCTTGTAACTGTCATTCGACATCCTGCAAGAGAGGGAGGCACGTTACTCTGCCTACTTCATGAGAGTTAGTCAGGGTGTGCTCAGGTTTTCCCTCAATCTCATTTTTTTGGGACCTACCATGTCCAACAACGTGACCTACCGCCCCTGCTCTGACCAACCTTTCTTTGCCTCTGCCTCTAATTCCAATATTGCTAGCCAATTCTATAATTTTGCAGTGACCCTCAGTTATTAAAACAGTCTCATTTCAGTTCTCATTCAGCTTTGTTTGTTTTAAACTTCACATTCCATTCAAAGCCCTCCCCATCAACCCTTTGGGACAGTGTCTTGGCTCGGGGTGTGGCAAGGACTCCTTGACTATACTTTAGTCAAGAATGAGGTCTAGACAAAAAGAGGGCTCAGAGCCTGACTCCTGTAAAGCATGTCCTGTATCATGCTAGCTGGGGGTGTGTTTTCCCTGCAAAAAGTTGTCGAGATGGTTGAAGAAGTGGCGGTCGGTTGGCAAGAGGTCAAGTGAATATGGCAGATGAGGCAAAACTTTGTAGCTCAAATCACTTTTGAAGTGTGGGTTGTGCAACCTGCAGTAGAATGTTGTTATGGAGAAGAATTAGGCCCTTTCTGTTGACCAACGCCAGCTGCAGGTGTTGCATGTCATCAATTTGCTCAGCAGACTTCTCAGATGTGATGGTTTCACCAGGATTCAGAAAGCGATAGTGGATCAGACCAGCATCAGACCACTGAACAGTGACTGTGGCCTTTTCTTGGTGCCAGTTTGGCTCTGGGAAGTGCTTTGGAGGTTCTCCTTGGTCCAACCACTGAGCAGGTCATTGCTGAGCATAAAATCTGCTTTTCATTGCACATCATAATCCAGTTGAAAAATGGTTTGTTGATGTTGCATAGTATAAGAGAAGACAACAAGTGAAAATGATGGTTGTTCTGATTTTCAGTCAGCTCATGAGGCACCTACTTATCAAGGTGCCTTTTCAGTTTTTCAATTTGCTTCAAATGCTGAATGACCACAGAATGGTCGGTGTTGAGTTCTTCAGCAATTTCTCATGTAGTTGTCAGAGGATCAGCTTTGATGACTGCTCTCAGTTTTGTCATTGTCAACTTCTGATGGCCAGCCACTATACTTCTCATCTTCAAGGCTCTGGTCTCCTTTGCAAAACTTGAATTACCACTGTGCTTTACATTTGTTAGCAGTTCCTGGTTCAAATGCATTGTTGATGTTGCGAGATATCTCTGCTGCTTTACAACCCATTTTGAAGTCTAATAAGAACATTGCTCAAAATTGTTTTTTATCTAACATCATTTCTGTAGTCCAAAATAAATATAAAAGAAACAGCAAGTAATAAGTCATTAGCAAAAACACATAAAGCAAGAAATGCACATTAAAATGATGTATTACATAACCACAATTATTTAAGAATGTATTCTAGTATCAAGTGACAAATTTCAACAAGGCAAAAATCATAATTACTTTTGCATTTACCTAAAATTATTCACCCTGACTGCTGGCTGTAAATCTCCACCTGTCTCTGTAGTGTTCATAGTTGAGTCTGCTCACTCCCTTATTATAATAGTCCTGAATAAAGTCTTCATTGCCTGTTTAACTCTGCCTGGTGCAATTTTTCTTTGACAGGTGGCTGATCTGCCCTCATACTAGTGCAACCCTACACCGCCACACCGGTGTTGGGGTGGGGAGGAGAGAGAAAAAGGGACCTCACATTTTGAGGTCCTTGGAAAAGAGCACTGGTTAGTCTGGACACTCAGAGAAGGGGACATAAGGGCAAGAATAATGAACTTAATTAGGGGAAAGGCCCATGAGAGAAAATGGTGGGGGAGAAAACTGGAAGAGGCTTCAACGGCTCAGATCATGAGGCAGTTCTGTGAAGGAGAGATGGGCAAGGAGAGATGAGCAAGGAAGGTTTGGTGGAGGCATCTTAGAGGAACTACAGTTCTAAGAAAAGTACAATAAGGCCACTGGGGAGTCCTCTAGCCAAAGCTATCTGCCAGAGGTGTCTCAGGCATTGCAAGAATGAGCCTAAAATTACTACTGGTGTGGAAACCTGGCTTGGGTGTACTTCCAGTCCAAACCCAAGGTCTGAGTACTGGTGGGCTGATGGTAAGTCCGGGTCTAAGTCTGAAGGTCTGTGGACCAGGACCAGGAGCAGTGATATCTGATGGCAGGAGAAGACGGATGTCCACATGGCTCAAGCAGAGATAGCAAATTTGTCCTTCCTCTGTATTTTTGTTCCATTCGGACCACCAATGGGTTGGATGATGCCCGCCCAAACTGGTAAGGGTGATCTTCTTTACTCAGTCTACTGATTCAATGATCAGTGCCTTATGGAAATGCCCTCACACACAGCGGGTGATTGGTGGGATCATGCCTGTGGTTCATCGTATAAGGGTACATGTGAATC
The DNA here is from genome assembly GCF_000181295.1 of Otolemur garnettii. NCBI lineage: Eukaryota > Metazoa > Chordata > Mammalia > Primates > Galagidae > Otolemur > Otolemur garnettii. Next base: position 2,884,122 of record NW_003852540.1, on the reverse strand, counting down.
TTTCTAAATGTAGAATATAAATGTCTCAACACAATAACTAAGAAAATGACATGAAGGCTATGTTAACCGGTTTGATGAAAATATTTCAAATTGTATATAAAAACAGCACACTATAAAAAAATGTTTTATCAGCTATCTGGGCATCCCTTAGTCTAGTCAGTCAATACAGAAAATTAGCCATCACACAAGTCAAATATTCTTCTTCTTTCATTGAGCCAGTCCTTCTCTTATATTGCCTGGCAAATGAGGTGGGGCTGGTTTTATCACTGGTTTTGATGAAATAGTGCCTCTCTGCAAGTCTGGGGTGGAGGGCTGTGTGGCTGGTTCCAATGACTCCAGTGGATCTCTGAATGTGGTAGGTCGCTCTATGATCCATCCAGACGTCTCCCCTCCATCATGTAATGGTGCATCTGTGCTCCCATAACAGGCCCTGTTTATGGGAACCAGAGTTAATTTCCAGAGAGGAAGTCTGAGAAATAGTCATGACACCTAAGGGCCAGGGCTCCTAGGAAGGAAACTTTAGATCTCTGTTTCTTTGAGCAGAGATGATCCCTGCTGGAAATATCAGGGACTGGAGAGGACCTGTAGAAAATCACCCTCAACTTTAGACCAGCCCCTTGTACTCTTGGAACAGACATTGCTCCCACCTGGGAAAGTCTTTATTTCTAGTAGTTCAGCTTTAGGGTGCATAAAAACTACCTGTTAAAAATGTAGATTTCAAGCACTACTCCAGAGATGAAAATTTCTGTTCTGGGCAAACTTTTGGAGTCTGCATTTTTAACAAGCATGCAAGGGGCTTGCTTGCTTGCAAGCAAGTGAAAACTGCTACAGTTTTTCACTTTGGGAGCCAATGGTCCAGTTTGCTGTCTATATAATTTTATCTCCTATTACAGTAGTCTCAAGCTTAGGGAGAGAGGGGGCCCAGTGAGGGTACAGGGGCTTGAAAAAAATGCCTGTCCTTGAGGGATGATTTATTATCATGATTGCAAAAGTGGAAGGATTGTACCAGTAAGACACAAGATCTTACAGGGAAATGAAAGGAAATAGCTAGAGAACAATGTAGAGAAATATACATAAAACATGACCCTGGAAAGAAGTAGTTTAAGATGATAATGGATTATGACTACACAAATGACAAGGGCAGCCTATAATAAGAAACACTGGAAGAAAAGATAATGATCCTGTGGGAGTTTAGAAGGAATTTAATGAAAAGAAAAATCAGATACCAAAAGACCTGAAAATTAAATTAAAATGAAAAAATTAAGGCTGGGCACAGTGGCTCACGCCTGTAATCCTGGCACTCTGGGAGGTTGAGGTGGGTGGATTGCTTGAGCTCAGGTGTTTGAGACCAGCCTGAATAAGAGTGAGACCCTATCTCTACTAAAAATAGAAAAAAGATAGCTGGGCATAGCGGTGCATGCTGAGGCAAGAGGATTGTTCAAGCCCAAGAGTTTGAGGTTGCCGTGAGCTATGATACGATAGCACTCTACTCAGGGTGACAGAGTGAGAGTGTCTGAAAAATGTGAAAAACCCAACTAGAGCCTCTGTCTCCAAACAAAACAAATGATCAGATTAAAGGTGTGATGGGAGACTGCTGAAACATAGCTTCTGGAAATAGCTGACACCCATGGGTGAAGTGTTCCCTATCACTAATGATGTTAAAGGCAAAATAATCTAGTAACAACCATAGATAAACTAAAGTGTGAGTTGATGATTGAACTCCATCACGTGGAATAATAACACAATGCAGCCCACAACAAAGAACTAATAAAACAAGCTGCGACATAAGCAGCACTACATGAAAACATACAAATCATTAGACAGACACAAGTGAGACTCCTAGGAAAGGCACAGACACTTCAGAAGAAAGATGGCAGAAAGCTTGCTCAAATTATTGGATCAAATGAATTTCACAGATTCCCCTGCAAAACACTGGATTTAAAAACATTAAATAGGGGCGGTGCCTGTGGCTCAAAGGAGTAGGGTGCTGGCCCCATATGCTGGAGGTGGTGGGTTCAAACCCAGCCTCGGCCCCAAACTGCAAAACAACAACAACCAAACATTAAATATAAGACTAACAAAGTCTTTATGGCTTTGTTCTAATATACCAATTGCTAGGTTTTATGAGAACTTATCACTAATAGGAAATATGAGGAGAAGTCCGGGGAAAATGGATGATAAGATTCAGATGAAATCCAGATATCCTACTTAAATCAAGTGCAATAGTGAAGATAATGCAAAAGATTTTAACTCTTTTAGCTATAGAATTTTCCACTAAGGAGCTGAGTTTTCCAAAAACTGGAAAGGATTAAAGCTCTAGTAGATCCAAACAACTGTAAACTATTACAAGAACGCAACAATGATGAAACTTTTATCTGAGATTTTAATACAGTGACATATTGCCAGCCAGTATTGATTAGGATGACTTTATTGTAGGGCTCAAAATCGGCTTGTACTAGTTTAAGCCAGAAAAGGGGGGCATTTATTATTGATACGGAGGTGTCTCTCAGACTCAAAGGACAGCCCTTTTGTCGATCTCTTGCCTCTGCTTTCTGCTTTTCTCTGTTTCTCTGTATTTCTTTTCTATCTCTTGGGTGTTAAGCTTTTCTTATGGAGTTGTGATGGATTTTTGTTTAGTTTTATTCTGTCCTTGAAGACCAGCTGAGGTAGTCTTAGCACCATTTTTTCCCCTTCACCATCTGGACTCAGAAAATGGATCTGGCGGGTGGTGCCTGTGGCTCAGTGAGTAGGGCACCGGCTCCATATACCAAGGGTGGCAGGTTTGAACCCAGCCCTGGTCAAAACTGCAACAAGAAAATAGGTGGGTGTTGTGGCAGG
>NW_003852540.1:2879778-2881129 GCF_000181295.1 Otolemur garnettii | reverse complement strand
AAAAGAAAAGAAAATGGATCTGGGCCCTTATAAATATATTTCCTTTGCCAGGGGATGCAATGTTAACCCTATTGTCAGTAGAGGGTGCAAGAGAGACACCACAACAGGGAAAGAGTTTTGCTTCCTGGTTCTGTGTTTGCCTGGTAAGTTCTTAAGGCTCACTTGGCTCTTGCAGTGCATGCTGTTATCTCAGGGTCTGGCTCCTGCAGCACTGGCACCTCTTCCAGCATCAGGTGCTTGCTGGGCACATGCCTTCTCCAGCACCCACCTTCTGCAGTGCATGACAGCTAGTGGCACCAGTGGCTTTTCCTGCCAACAACCCCTTTCTGTCCTTGCCTCTGCTCCACAGTGCCCAGGTGTTCAGTGGAGAGTCTCCTGTGAGAATCCACCTGCAGTCTCCATGAACAGAAGGTGGATTTCCAGTAAGTTCCATGGTTTTAAGTTTACAGTGAATTTTCCATGCAGTGACCAGAGCCAACCAGGGTTGCATCTTAGTCCTAGGCAGGGGCAAGCTGCTCTTGCCTGTACATTCTAGCTCAGCTCTAGGGGTGATGGCTTTTCCTTATTTCTGCTACTTCTGTATTTGTCAGAGTTCTCTTCACTTAGTAGCCAATCTGTCTTTACTCTAATCCCCTGTTATAGTCAATAATTTGTATTAAGCCTCTCCTATTCAAGTTATTATGTGATTCTTCTCTCCTGATTGGACCCAGACTGATAATAGATCAGCTTTCTCAGTTTCTCTGGCAAATAGCCTTTCTGTAACGCACAAATCCCTATTTCCGTCACTTAAGAGTCAGCCCAGTGCCAATATTGGTTCCCTGAGGGAGATTCTGACTGGCCTAAGAGGGTCAGGTGATAACCTTCCTACTCTAATCAGCTATACCCAAGGGATTAGGACATGTGGATGCCAGAAATAACTCTGGGAGCTGGGCAGGCTCCCAGTAGATGTCTACTACAGAACCTTGTTTATTAAAGACAGAGGGGTGTATGAAAACCTAGGTTATGCTGATAACCTGAAAATAATATGTGCATTTAATAAACATGGATAAGTTAGTAGCAATGCTGAACTAAAACTGGCATTGCAAATGCTTCTTCTGACTTTCTTCCTGGTGGCTTATTAAATTAAAAATATTATTTATTTTTTCTTAATACATTTTATTTCAGCAAATCTGCTGACTTTTAGTATAACTACTTTGCCCCATTATTTTAAATAGTTGTATTGTATTCCATTTTATGGCTATGAGTAGGTATTTAATTAGTTTTATCCAGTTTTTTGCAACTGCAATCAGTGCTATAAAGAATATTCCTCGGCTCGGCGCCTATAGCTCAACCGGCTAAGGCGCCAGCCACG
>NW_003852540.1:2855421-2879550 GCF_000181295.1 Otolemur garnettii | reverse complement strand
ATGGTCTTGTGTACACAGGCAAATATATATGATAATGATAATTTATATATGATAAATGCTCAGAAGTGGCATTATTGGGACAAGGGACATATGTTGATTTTTTAAATGTTTTTGCCAAACTGTCTTTCATATTGATTATATTAATTTATCCTTTTGAAGCAATATATGAAAATTTCCCTTATTTCCCTTACCATCAATAAACTTTGAAATTATTGCCTGCCTGAGAGGTGAAATATGGTATTTCATTGTGGTTTTAATTTACATTTTTCAAAACTTATGAGTGTGGTTGAATGTCTTGTCTATGTTTAAAAGGCATCTACATTTGGTTTTTTCTGTGAATTATTAATGCCCTTCACCATTTTCTATTCGCTTGTAGTCTTTTCTTGCTGGTTTGATTTTTACATATTAAAATATCAGTCCTTTATGTTGGAAATATTCCTTTAGTTTCTTGTTGTCTTTTAGCTCTTTTTATGCAGTGCAAAGTTAAAAAAATATTTTTTTTTCATGTGGTCAGATTTATCAGTTGTATCAGCAAGGAATATGTTCAGCTACAGGAAATTAAAGACAAACAAAACAACTAATGATGTCTTGAATAGAGGGGAGAATATTTGTTTCATGCGAGATGCAAGAAAAAAATTCTTCTTTGGAAAACGTAGGGCACACTGTTTCCAGGTTGTCAGATTCCAATTTTATGAGAGTTATTTTACAATTCTGTAAGTTTTAGATAACTGATAGCAAAGCGAAATAATTCTAGTCTGTACACATGCAAATGAAGATGTCTGGTAGAGGGAAAACTCCTCCACCATCCCACTCTCCCACTGAAAAACAGTTTGCCCCAGTTTGTGTATCCATTTCAATATTCCTGCTTAATAAATGGATCTATTCTTTGGATTGTATCACTGTGGCAATTTCTTCATTGATGCATTAACTATAACCTTTAAAACATGCTCAGTTTTATATTGTATGAGAGCCATATAATATCCTTATCCTTTTTTGAAAATTATCTTTTTTTTTTTTTTTGAGACAGTCTTACTCTGTCTCCTTGGATAAAGTGCCATGCCATCATAGCTCACAGCAACCTCAAACTCCTGGGCTCAAGTGATTCTCTTGTTTCAGCCTCCTAAGTAGCTGGCACTACAGGTACCCACCACAACGCCCAGCTAGTTTTTCTATTTTTAGTAAAGATAGACTCTAGCTTTGCTCATGCTGGTTTTGAACTTCTGAGCTCAAGCAATCCACCCACCTCAGCCTCCCAGAGGGCTAGGATCACAGGTATGAGCCACTGCACCCAGCCGAAAATCATCTTTTAACAAATACGAAGTCTGGAGGGAGGCAGTCCAGTGGCTCAGTGGTGCCATCAGAGAATGGGGCGTTCTCCGTTGTTCTACTTTACTATCCTTAGCATGCAACCTTTGTCATCTTGTTGCTGGATGGCTGGGCTGCCACACTTCACATCTGCATTCCAGATAGGGAAGAGCAAAGAATAAAGAAGTTGGGACTTTAACAGGGAAGAAAAGTTCTCCCAGAAATCACTGTTTCTGCATATGTCTTACTGGTCAGAATTGTGTCATGTGGCTACCTCTCAGTGCAAGGGAATCTAGGAAGAAGAATATAATTTTGGGGGGCACATAATCCTTTTCCACCATCAAAATTGGGGCATATTACCGGTAACTAGGGAGAAGAGAAAACTGGATATTAGAAAGGCAACTAGCAGTGCCTGCCAAATTGATCTCTTTTGAATGGTTTTATAATTTAGTGGCTAACCTATAAAGGCTGGCCTTAATTTAAGATTATTATATTTTTTTCTCATGTGTTCAGCTTAAACTTTCATGGCCTCATTTAAAAGAAAACAAATTAAATCTTTGTTTCATTTGAATTTAGTATATAGGGTAGAGAGAGGTAGAGAGTCACTTGTTTTTCTCTAGGTGGCTAGCTAGTTTTCCAAATACTATTTATTGAGTATTTCATTGTTTCCTCATTGATTAGAAATGTCACCTTGGTCATTTATGAGAATTTCATATGTAGGACCATAACTGTATTCTTTTGCTTTATTCTATACTGGTATCAATTATTTAACATAGTGTAACTTGATATTTTTAAATATTGGGCAGGGCTGGACTCCCTTCCTCCTCATGTCCCTGATTTTCCTGATTGTTTCCTGGTTATTCTTTATCTCATTATTTAAATTAAAATAAATTGCTCATAGTTAGAGAATTTAGAGACCAGTAGGTTTGATATGAAAATTTGTCATCTGATTTCACTCATTTTCACTTCCAGTTTTGCTATCAAGAGGCAACCACTTTTAACTTCTTAAACATTTTCCCCTAGTGTTCCTGCCATATTGTTTGACAATATATTTATACTGCTATTTATTGATTGTTCCTTTAACATACTCCTGGAACTAACCTGCTAGCATTTCATTTAGAATCCTTGCATCAAATGCTTTCTCAGATAATAGAGCCCGAGCGGTAAGAGCTGGAGCCTGGTGATCTTTCGTGGGACAGAATGACTTAATTTTAAGGAAGGGTGGAGGGCTCAGGACTATTCCGCCTCCTGGTGGGAGAGGAGGGTCATGGGGTCATACTTTATTCTGAAATTGGGTAGCGTCTTGAAGGTTTGGAACAACTGCAAATTTTAATTTAAAATGCTGGAGAGCCCTGCCCGGCCGCCGCTGGAGGGCGCGCGCGACCTGCGCAACCAGAGAGCCCGCGCGCCGCGGTTGGGGAGACCCCTGCGCCGACCCGCCCAGGCTTTTCATTAGCTGGTTCTGCAGGAGTCCCGCCTTTCCGGTCTCCTCATTGGCGGCCGGCTCAGGGTGGGTGTGCGTCTTTGGCCAGCCGGTTTAGGTAGGTGAATTGGGCTTCAACAGACCGGGTTGGCTGGGGCGGTGGGTACCTCTTGAAAACACTTCGGTGGCGGGCTTCAGCGCTCTCCGGGAAGTTCATATCCCTTTCCGCCGCCGTTTGCGTCGTACTCGTGGCAAACAGGGCTGGACGAGGTTCAGACTCTTCAGGTGGACGCTGGTCCTGGGGTGGGGTTGAGGGCTCAGTAGCTTCGCCCCCAGTAGACGACGGAGGGAGGCAGGAAGCGGGTCTCCCCTTGGGGGAGAAATTTGGATAGTGCCTGGGTTGGTGGAGTCCTGGGGGAGGAAGGAGAAGACCGCTATGGGTAGCCCCCTTCCCTCCACCCCTCACCCCAGCTGGGCGCGGCGGGAGTCCTCTCCTGGCAGGATCTCCCAGGCAGAGTACCAGACCTATAAGGGCCTCTCAGTATTGGAGGCCTAAACCCCACATTAAGTCAAACATATTAAAATGCAGCTACATCGCACGGTATTCATAACCGGTAGGCGACACTAGAAGGCCTAGATGAATACTTAGTGTTTCAATTTTGCACTTTTAGTATTTTGGAGCCAACGATACATATTTCTTTTTCAGGGCTCAAGCATTTTATTAATCCTTAGAAAGCCTGTAGGCCAAGGCACAGGTACATGTAGTGGCCAGCAGATATAACTTGCTGCCTGCCAACTGTCCCAACACACACGCACACACACATACACACACACACACACACAATCTCTCTCTCTCTCCAGGTTTTCATGAAGTTGCTGGGTCCTGACTCATGCAAAATAGGCAAGGGGCTATGTAAATACTAGGAGAGACTACCCAGCCTCTCTGCAGAGGCCTAGTTGGGTCCCCGGAGTTGAAAGCACATATGCAGAAAAGAGGCAGAATGAGAAAACTGAACGACTTTGCTAAACAATTGAATATAAAAAGCGTTTTATTTATGAGCCAGTCAGGACTGGGACTGGTTACTGAGGCAGTGGTCCAGTCCCACAGGCTTGAGTGGTGAGGTGCTAGAAGAAGTGGGCATTGACAGCCTGGCAAAAACAGCTCCAGCAGTACCTCTTGTTACATGTTGGGGTCACTGTTTTGCTGCTGTGAACTGTGAACCTTAAAAATAACACAGAGCCTTATTGCTTTATCGAGGCAATTTTAGGTAGTTTGTTCTACATAAAAGAACATAAGCAAACACAAATAGGTGCAGGCTTCAGAGCCAGAAAATGAGTGGAGGAAATGATGAGTTTCTGAAAAAATAACACATCTACCATTAGGGTATGAAAGAAAATGGACACGGAAAGTGGAAGGGTATACACTTTTTTTTTTTTTTTTTTGCTTTTCTTTTTTGAGACAGAGTCTGTCTCTGTTGCCTAGGCTAGAGTGCTATAGGATCAGCCTACCTCACAGCAACCTCAAATTCCTGGCTTAATCAAGCCTCCTGCTTCAGCCTCATGACCAGCTGGGACTACAGGTGCCTACCACAGTGCCTGGCTCATTTTTATTTTAGTAGAGACAGGGTCTCACTCTTGCTCAGGCTGGTCTTGAACTCCTGAGCTCAAGAGATCTTCCCACCTCAGCCTCCCAGAGTGTTAAGCGTGAGCCACCGCACCCAACCTTTGTTTTACTTTTGACATTTTTTCTTCAAGAATAGATGTGTACATGGGGAAAATGTAAGTCACGTTAAGTAGTGAAAAGTCAGTCTCCTACTTTGGTGTTTCTGTTCCCATCTCCAAAGGGAACTTGCAAGTTTTTTGAGTGCTCTCTACAACATAGTTTATGCAAATAGGGATTTATGTATAAAAACTTCTATTTTTAACTCTACACTTTCATTATTTTTGCAAGTAAGCCAATTAAAAAACAATTTTAAAAGTGTCATTTGGTACTTTATAACCATTATAAATATTATGGTTTGATTTTCCCCCCAATCAAATTAGTTATCATGGTGGAGGATATTCCAAATATGCGCTTCTTGTGCATATTTTGCCCAAGAGCCAAGATCTGGAGTGTGTGTGTGTATAGATTCTTAGGCTGAGCGGATACTTTTGGCACAGAGGTAAGAGGGTTGCTTGTTTGATAGTAGAAGAATTGCAACTCTGGAAGTATGCCCTATGGCCTTGGAATGAGAAAGGCCTGTGCTTCAGTTAAAATTAAGTTGTTTTATTCTTCTGGATCTGCTGCATGAGAGGGTGCATGTGCATTCATTCTTCAACTGCTGTTAAACCAAAGCTGGGTTGTGATGTGGTGTCAGCCCTCTCATTGCTTTGAATTTCACCTTGGGTGTTTGTGTGAGTGTATAGACGAGGCGTCCTCAAACTATGGCCCGCAGGCCTCATGCAACCCACCTAGGACATTTATCTGGCCCACCAGGTGTTTTTGCTGCTGCTGCCTGTCCTGCTTAGCAGCCGACTTGCCCCCAGGCCCACAGTCCGGCCCTCTAATGGTCTGAGGGACAGTGAACTGGCCCCTTGTTTAAAAAGTTTGAGGACCCCTGGTAGACTCTGGTTTGGTAAGACTTCAGAAGCCTTATGTGGTCCGGAAGTAGCAGTCGCATCTTGTCTCTGGGGCCTTGGTCTACTTCCTTATCCATCTGTTCATTCACCAAGTATTTCTCAAGCGTTTACTATGTATAAAGCATTGTCATGGGTATTGGGGAAATAGGTGAACAAAAGCTGAAGACTGCCTTTAATCAGGTGAATGTTGGCTGATAAGAGGAGAGGATAGATGTTGAATGGTTCTAATTTTGAATTTTTTTTCAAAAACAAAAAGTTAAAAAAAAATTTCAGGTTCATGTGAGAGTACAAACAACTAGGACACAGTATTTGAATTTGTTAGGTAGAGTCCCTCTTATAGTTGTGTCCTGCACCCAAAAGGTGTGCCATATACCTCTACCTTGTGCCCATTAAGTGGGAGCACCCCCAACCCCTCTTTCCTCTCTTCCTCATTGCCCCACCCCCCAGCTTGAATTGAAATGAGATTTTCTCCTATGTGGGTATGAATTACATAATCTACTGGCTTCGTATTAGAGTTGAGTACATTGCATATTTGCTTTTCCATTCTTATGATACTTTAATGAGAAGAATGTGTTTCGACTACATCCAGGTTAATACATAAGATGTAAAATCACCATCTTTTTCGTGTCAGAATAGAATTCCATGGTATACATATACCACAGTTTGTTAACCCATCCTTGAGTTGATGGACATTTAGGTTGCTTTACATCTTGACGATTATAAATTGAGCTGTGATAAATAATCTCCTACAAATGTCTTTATGATAAAAGGATTTTTTTTTCTTCTGGGTAGATGCCCAGGAGTGGGATTGCAGGATCAAATGGGAGATTTAATTGAGTCCTTTGAGGATTCTCCATACTTCTTTCCAAAGTGGCTGTGTTAGTTTGCAGTCGCACCAACAGTGAAAGTGTTCTCCTCTCTCCACATCCAGGCCAGCATCTGCAACTTTGGGACTTTGTGATGTGGGTTAATCTTACTGGGGTTAGGTGATATCTCAGGGTTTACATTTGCAGTTCTCTGACGACTAGGGATGATGAGCATTTTTTCATATGTTTGTTAGCCATTTGTCTGTCATCCTCAGAGAAAGTTCTGTTCATGTCTCTTGCCCAGTGACAGATAGGATTGTTTGTTCTTTTTTTTGTTGATTAATTTGAGTTCTCTTATAGATTCTAGTTATCAAAACTTTCTCAGATTCATAATATGCAAATATCTTTTCCCATTCTGAAGGTTATCTATTTGCTTTTATTGTTGTGTCCTTAGCTGTGCAGAAGATTTTCAGTTTAATTAAGTCCCATTTGTTTATTTTTGTTATTGTTACAATTGCCACAGAAATCTTTTTCGTAAAATCTTTCCTCAAGAGTTTTTCTCAAACTTTCTTCTAGGATTTTTATCATTTGATGCCTTAGATTTAAATCTCCTATCCATCTTGAATCAATTTTTGTAAGTGGTGAAAGGTATGGGTCCAGTTTCAGTCTTTTACATGTTATCCAGTTTCCCCAGCACCATTTATTAGATGGGGATTCTCTTTCCCAGTGTATGCTTTTGTATGGTTTATCAAAGATCAGCTGGCTGCAAAAGACTGGTTTTTTCTCATGGTTTTCTATTCAGTTCCCAATGTCTATGTCTCCATTTCTGTGCCAATATTGTGCTGTTTTAAACACTGTGGACTTATAATAGAGCCTAAAATCTGGTAGGTGATGCCTCTGGTTTTGTTTTTATCACTAAAAATTGCCTTGGCTATATGTTTTTTCTTTCAGGTTCTATATGAAATGAAGAACTATTTTTTCCTGTACTTCAAAGTATGATGATGGTATTTTGGTGGGGAGTGCATTGAATCTGTAGATTGCTTTGGGGAGTATAGCCATTTTAACAATGTTTATTCTTACCAGCCAGGAGCCTGGTATACTCTTCCATTTGTTAATGTCTTCTGCTATTTCTTTTCTTAAGGTTTCATAATTTTCTTGGTAGTGGTTCTTCACCTCTTTTTTTAGGTATATTCCTAGGTATTTAATTTCTTTGAAGCTACTGTGAAGGGAATTGTGTCTTTGATTAGTTTCTTAACTTGGCTATTATTGGCATATACAATGCCCACTGATCTGTGGGCAATAATTTTATATCCTGAAATATTGCTGTATTTCTTGATCACTTCCAGGAGTCTTGTAGTTGAGTCTCTTGGGTTATCTAAGTATAAGACCATATCATTGGTGAAGAGTGAGAATTTGACCTGCACCCATTTGGGTGCTCTTTATTTTTTTCTCTTGCCTGATTGTATCGGTTAGAACTTCCAGCACTATGTTAAATAGTAGTGATGATGGAGGACATCCTTGTTTGGTTCCAGTTCTAAGTGGAAAAGCTTTCACTTTTACTCTATTCAGTATGATATTAGCTATGGGTTTGTCATAGATGGCTTCAATCAGCTTAATAAATGTGCCCCCATGCTGATATTCCTAAGTATTCTTGTTAGAAAAGCATGCTGAATTTTATCAAAGGCTTTTCCTGCATCTATTGAGAGGATCATATGGTCTTTGTTTTTGCTTCTGGTAATATGGTGGATTACATTTATGGATTTGTGTATGTTAAACCAGCCTTGCATCCCTGGGATGAAGCCTACGTGATCGTGATGTATAATTTTTTTAAAAGTGTAGCTATAGTCTATTGGTTAAGACTTTAGTGAGTATTTTTGCATCTATATTCATTAGTGAAATTGGTCTGTAGTTCTTGTTGGTTGTATGCTTTCTTGTTTTTGGTATAAGGGCGATGTTTGCTTTATAGAACATGTTGGAGAAAGTTTCTTCCTTCTCAATGTTTTGGAATAGTTTCTGCAGTATAGGTATAAGCTCTTCTTTGAAGGTTTGATAGAATTCAGGCATGAAGTCATCTGGTCTCAGGCTTTTCTTTGTTGGAAGATTTTTTTATTTTTTCTTTGATCTCGATATTGGTGTGTTCAAGAGATCTATTTCTTTTTGGTTAAGTCTAGGGAGATGATGTGATTCAAGGTATTGGTCAATTTCCTCCAGATTGCCAAATTTCTGGGCATAGAGTTTCTTGTAGTAGTCAGAGATATCTCTTGTATCTCAGTGGTGTCTGTTATTTCCTCTTTTTCATTTCTGATTGAGGCTATTAGAGATTTTACTTTTCTGTTTCTAGTTAATCTGGCCAAAGATTTATCAATTCTATTTATCTTTTCAAAGAATCTACTTTTTGTTTCATTAATTTCCTGAATGATTCTTTTCTTTTCAGTTTCATTTATTTATGATTTAATTTTGGTTATTTTATTTCTTCTGCTATGTTTGGGATTATATATTCTTCCTTTTACATTTCCTTAAGGTGATTCATTAGGTTGTTGATGTACTCTTTCTATTTTTCAGATGTAGGCATCTAATGTAATAAATTTCCCTCTTAGGACTGCAGTGTCCCATGGGGTTTGGTAACTTGTAGCTTCATTGTTGTTATGTTTGAGGAATTTAATAATTTCTTCCTTTATCTCTTTCTTGACAGAATTGTCATTCAGCATAAAGTTGTTTTAATTTCCGTGCCTTTGTGTGAGGATAAAAATTTTCATTAGAGTTGAGTTCTACCTTAATTGCCTTGCTGTTTGAGAAGACATAAGGTATAATTTCAGTTCTTTCAATTTTGTTGAGGTTTTATTTACATCCTAGGATATAATTTATTTTGCAATATGTTCCATGAGCTGATGAAAAGAATCTATATTCATCAGTTTGGGGATGGTGTGTTCTGCATATGCCTATTAAGCCCAATTTTTCTAGGATTGCATTTAGGTTTCCTTGTATCTTTGTTTAGTTTCTGTTTTAGAAGATCTTTCTTAGCTTTAGTTGCTTTGAATCTACTTGTATCGGAAAATAAGATTGTGACCCCTCCTTTTCTCTGATTTCTATTTGCCTGAAATATTATTTTCCATCCAAACAGCAACAACAAAAAAGCTCCAAAACAATAAGAACAAAGAGAAGAAAAAACACTAAGAAAAAATTAGGAAAAAGAAGAAAATTGAAATACACACACACACACAGAACAAGATATTGTTTCAACACCAGGTGGCAGTGAACAGTTGTGTTAGTGAACAGAGAACAATGCTTTTGCTAATATATATAATGCAAGCCAGAAGCCACTTTTTAGTCGTAGAGGAGATTTATTTGTGTCTTCCTGACATATTTGCCTGAATCAGGGCCTGGTTATTTTGTTGGCATTCAGTCCTCGGGATTGGGATCTCGAAGCTCTTGTGAGCTTCCTTAGGAGACGTGTCAAACAGTGTCCCGGGCCAATAAAATGGCCCTCCTGGGGGTGAAAGGTCCACTCAGCTTACCCCAGGGATGGTTGCCTGAGCTTAGCAAGTGCTCTGGAGCTGGCTGTGCACCAGGACCACCCTGTGGACTCTTCCTCTGGTGCAGCCTTCTCATAGTGGCAGTGCCCTTCTAGTAGCCAAGCCAATGGGGGATGTACGCCACCTGGTATTCAATCCTGGCCACTGGATGCTATTTGAGTCCACTTACTCATTTAAGCCTTCCAAGGCAGTTCCAGCAAGCAGTTTAGTGCAAAATCAAAAAATTTCAGGGCTGGGCAGCCCTTTCTTGTTCCCAGTCCTCTGCATGAGGGCTGGCTGGCCAGCCCCTGCTTACAAGCGCTTGCCTTCTGTGCTAGTTTTCCTCAGCTCCAGACCTTCTCTCTGGCTTCTGGAGTTCACCACTGTTTCACTGTTCCCTGAGAGTGATGTTTCTGTGTAAGTCTCCCCAGCCAGAGGTGGCTGGAGTTCTTGTTCCTCTGTTTCACTGTGAGTGGCTAGTAAGGCTAGTTTGTGTTTTCCAATCTGCCATTTTGCTCCAGCAGCTATTGCTATTATTTTTGATTGACAAGTCATCATTGTATTCATTTAGGGGTGTGGCGTGGTATTTTGATATGCTAAATAACACTTTTGTTACCTTGCTTACTTGTCTTTTTTATGGTGAGATATTTGAAGTTTATTCTCTTAGTTATTTTGAAATATATAACACTTTATTATTGACTATGGACACCCTGCTGGGTAATATATCTCAGAACCCATTACCCTTATCTGAAACTTTTTATCCTTTGATCAGCAACATCTGTTTGGTGATGTTCTTTCTAGTGGGGAGAGAAGGACAGCTTGGCCACGGGTGCAAGCTCACTCCTAGAATTGTTTGAAAGCAAGAAACAACTACATACTCTTAGATGGCATGTAGCAAAATGTCTTTATTTTCCACTCCCTTTTATTGGGAGCTAGTCACATACACCACATTGATCAATAATCCTAACATCCTCAATTCTTATCTTAAACTATAGAAAAGAAAGAAAGTCTGGGAAACTGAGATAGCCATCATAAAATTAGCCTAAAGAAAGAAAGTCCCGGAAAGTAAGACAACCGTCTTAAGCTAGCCTCAGGCTGTTCCTCTCTGAAGACCTAAAAGAACTATACATTATCTGACTTCTATTGTTAAAGTTAAAGGTTAGGATCAACAAAGGAGTAAAATCTTTCTCTTCTACGTACGCAATTAAATTTCTGAGAAACAGGCTCCTTGACTTCTTTTTTATGTTTTGGAGACCCTGAAGTTAAGATGGAGTGTTTTACTCAACATCATTACAATGGAGTTTTTCTTTTCACTCACATCAACCTTTGAGTCATGTCCTCTGCACAGATGGGTCGTTTCAACCCTTATCTGGCAGGCTGACTTGACTACACAGTTAGGGTTCCCTGTAGGAGGTTTTTACGCCTTGCCTGCAGCCCCCCACTGTGTTTTCCCCGGTCACTTAGGGCTTTGACAAAAGCACATAATACTCACAAGTCTTTTCACTCAGTTTCTGGAATTAAAAGAACACATTTCATTTAATTTTTGTGGGAGTTTACCCCACAAACATCCTCTTCCTTTCTTTTCTTTTCTTTCTTTCTTTCTTTCTTTTTTTTTTGTAGTTTTTTGGCCAGGGCTGGGTTTGAACCCACCACCTCTGGCTATGGGGCCGATGCCTTACTCCTTTGAGCCACAGGCACCACCCGACATCCTCTTCCTTCCCTTCTTACCTCACCACCACTAGCCTTGGGTAACCATTATTCTACCTTCTACTTCTATGAGTTCAACTTCTTTAGATTCTGCATATGAGTGAGATAATGTGGTACTTTTCTTTTTGTGCCTGCCTTATTTCACTTAGCACAATGTCCTCCTGGTTGCCTATGTTGTCACAAATTATAGAATTTCCCCTCTTTTTAAGACTGAAAAGCATTTTGTTGTGGATATATAATACATTTTCTCTATTTGTTGATGGACACTTATGCTGTTTTCAGATCTTGGCTATTATGAATAAAGCTACAATGAACATAGAAGTGCAGATATTTCTTCAACATATTGATTTGAAGTCCTTTAAATATCTTTCCAGAAGTGGGATTACTGGGTTGTATGGTAGTTCTATGTTTAGTTCTTTGATGAACCTCCATATTGTTTTCCATAAAGTCCTTTAGGTTCATTCATGTTGCTACAAATGACAAGATTTCAATCAACCAACCCTTCCCTTCCCTTCCCTTCCCTTCCCTTTCCATTTTCTCTCACTCTGTCACTCAGGCTGGAGTGCAATGGCATGATCACAGCTCGGTATAATCTTGAACTCCTGGATTCAAGTCCTTTCAACTCAGCCCCCTTAATAGTGTACCACTGTGCCCAACTAATTTTAGTTATTTTTTTTGTAGAGACAGAGTCTTTCTATATTTTCCAGGCTGGTTTTGAACTCATGTGATCCTCCTGCCTTAGCCTTCCAAAGTGCTGGAATTACAGGCAGGAGTACTAACCTGGCTGATTTCATTCTTATTTATGGCTGAATAGTATTCCACTGTATGTATATACCCCACATCTTCTTTATTCATTCATATGTTGATGGATACTAAGGTTGATTCCATGTCCTAGCCATTGTGAATATTGTCACAATAAACATGGGAGTTCAGATATCCTTTCAACATATTGATTTTTTTCCCTTTGAATATATAGCTGGTAGTAGGATGGCTGGGTCATATGGTAGTTCTATTTTTAATTTTTTGAGAAAATTTCATTCTATTTTCTAATGTGTTAATTTGCATTCTCACCAATAGTGTGCAAGAGTTCCCTTTACATCCATAGCAACATTTATTTATTTATTTTTGTCTTTTTAATAATAGCCATTTCTAATTAGAGTGAGGAAATTTGCATCTTCCTGGTAATTAGTGATTCTTCCCATATACCATATGGCATTTTCCCCATATACCCATTGGTCATTTGTATGTATTCTTTTGAGAAATGCCCATTGAAGTCTTTTGCCCACTTTAAAACCAAATTATTATTTTTTTCTTGAGTTGTTGAAATGCCTTATATTTTCTGGATATTAATCTCTTAATATATGTTTTTGACAAGAGGTTAATATTTTTAAAATATTTTCTTCCATTTGTAAGTTGTCTCTTCACTCTTGATTTTTCCCCTTGTGTTGCCGTTAGGGTCTCATGTCATGGAGAATGAGGTGATTATGTTACTCCTGGTTAATATAGTCAGTTTTGCACATGTGCACTATACATCAATGACCTCATTAATATTCATTACAATCCCTCTGCACATACACACTGGACATCAATACTTCCCTCTGCACATGTGCATTCTTGTGACTAACTACCTTTGTGAGTAGCTCCTCCCTAGTAATCTGATAATCCACCCAACATACACCTTTTAGCATAACCCTTTCAACATAATCTGGTTTAACATAACTTAATGGAGAACATACTGTTAGCCATTACTTCTTTTTTTCTTCTCTGATGAAGCCTGAGGCTGTGGAGGAAAGAGATGGTTTGAAAGTCTGTCCTACTGACCTTGCTATTTGGCGGCCGTTACTTTGATCTTTAAAACAAGGCATAAGGAAGCTTCTGAGGCATACAGAAATTTGTGTGCAAACCTCTGCTCCCATGTGGGCCTTAAGTTAGGGGGTTTTATGCCTGCCTGACCTTAGGTTGGGGTTTTTAGGCCCACAACCAACCCAGTCATATGGGATTCTGCCTCAGTTTTTCACAAGTATGCCTGTACAAAGTTTTTTCACTGCTCACTCTCAAACAGCTTTTTTGGCCAGAGGTATATAGGCCTTTCGCCTATACCCTTGCTGTGCAGAAGCTTTTCAGTTTGATGTAAACCAGTTTGTCTATTTTTTACTTTTCTTTCTTTTGCTTTTGAGGTCTTATCCAAAAAAATCCTTATCCAGACCAATGTTATCAAATGTTTCCCTTATGTTTTCTTTTGTTAGTTTTATCATTTTAAGTCTAACATTTAAGTCTTTAATCCATTTTGAGTTGATTTTTGTGTTTGGTGAGAGATAGGGGTCTAGCTTCATTCTTCAGTATGTGGTCCTCCAGTTTTTCCAACACCATTTATTGAAGAGACTGTTCTTTGCTCAATGTGTGTTCTTGGCACCTTTGTCAAAACTCAATTGAGTGTAAATGCATGGATTTATTTCCATGTTTGTTATTTTGTTCCATTGGTCTATGTGTCTAATTTTATTCCAGTACCATACTATTTTTGTTAAAATATGTTTGTAGTATATTTTGAAGCCAGGTAATGTGATGCCATCAGCTTTATTCTTTTTGCTGAAAATTCTGTTGGCTACTTGGGGTCTTTTCTGGTCTCATATAACTTTTATGATTGTTTTTTATATTTCTATGAAGAATTTCATTGGTATTTTGATATGGATTGCCTTGAATTTCTATACCATGTATGAACATTTTAATGTTAACTCTTTCAAGCCTTGAACACAGGCTATTTTTCCATTTATTTTGTCCTTTTCAATTTCTTTTGTCAATGTTTTATGGTTTTCATTGCAGTGGTCTTTCAGCTCCTTGGTTAAATTCCTGGTGTCTTTTTTTTTTTTTTTGGTAGTTATTGTAAATGAGATTGCTATTTTGATTTCTTTTTCAGATAGTTCAGTATTGGTATATAGACCTGTCTGTTTTTAGGCCACTACCATGCTGTTTTGATTTTCAATTGCTTTATAATATGTTTTAAAATCAGGGGGTGTGACACCTTCAGCTTTTTAGTCAAAGAACAAAGCTGAAGGTATTGGCTATTTGGGGTCTTTTGTAGGTCTATGTGAATTTAAGGATTTTTTTTTTCATTTCTGTGAAAAATAACATGAATTTTATTGAATCTGCAGATTTCTTTCTCTCTTATTAGCATATCTAAAGGCTTGTCATTTTTTTTTTATCTTTCACAAAACCAACTCTTGTATGTGTAGTTTTTTTTCTATTGTTTTTGTAGTCTCAATTTAATTCTGCTTTGATCTTTGTTATTACCTATCTTATGCTAACTTTGGCCTTAGTTTTTTCTTATTTTTCTAGTTCCTTGAGGTATAACACTAGATTGTTTACTTGTGATCTTTCTTCTTTTTTGATATAGAGGATTTGCTGTAAATTTCTTTCTTAGGACTGATTTTGTTGTATCTCATAATTTTTGGTATGTTGTATTTCCATTTCTGTTTGTTTCAAGGTTTTTTTGGATTGCCTTTTTGATTTATTATGTAACCCATTGGTTGTGTAGGAGCATATTGTTTAAATTCTATATATTTGCATGTGTTCCATGATTTCTCTTGTTATAGATTTCTAGTGTTATTGCATTGTGTTTGACATGATTTCAGTCCTCTTAAATTTGTTGAGATTGTTTTGTGGCCTAACATATGATCTATCTTGGAGATTGTTCTATGTACACTTGAGAAGAATGTGTATTCTGCTGCTGTTGGGTGGGATGTTCTGTATGTGTCTGTTGCCTGCATTTGAGCTAATGTGTAAATCATATCCAATGTTACTTTATTGATTTTCTGTCTAGATGATCTGCCAATTGATTAAAGTGTGCTTGGAGGTTCCCTAGTATTATAGTATGCTAATTGATCTCTCCCTTCAGTCCATTTAAAAATTGCTTTATGTATTTAGGTGCCCCTATGTTGGGTACATATATATTTATAACTGTTATGTCTTCTGGGTGAATTAATCCTCTTATAATTAGGTCATGACTTTCTTTGTCTCTGTCTCTGTATGTCCCTTTTTAAAAGAGAGTCTTGCTATGTTGCCTCTTTTTTTAAAAAAGATCTTACTATGTTGCCCAGACTGGACTTGATCCTCTGGGCTCAAGCGATCTTCCCATCTCAGCTTCCTGAGTCACTGAAACTACAGATGCATGCCACCATGCTTAGCTCTTTTTATAATTTTTTATTTAAAGTCTATTTTGATATACGTATAGCTACTCCTGCTCTTTTTCCACTTCCATTTACATGGAATGTCTTTTTCTTCCCTTTTCTAACTTTTCATTTTCAGTCTATTTTGTCTTTACTAGTAAGCAGCACATGGTTATATGGTTGTCTTTTTTTTTTTTTGTTAATCCATTCAGCCACTCTGTCTTTATACTGGAGAACTTAATCAATTTACATTGAAGGTAGTTATTGATAGGTAAAGATTTGTTACCACCTTGTTTTGACTTGTTTTTTGATTGTTTTGTAGGTTTCTTTTTTCTTTCTTCCTTTCTTGCTATCTCCTTAGCAGTTTGATGATTTTTTTTGTGGTGGTATGTTTTTAGTCCTCCCTTTTTGTTTTTACTATAGCTCCTGTTGTTTTTCCTTTTTGGTTGCCACAAGTCTTACATAAAATATCTTTATCTTATATTATCTTTATAATAGGCTACTTTAAGTTGCTTTTCCTTTTTGGTTGCTACAAGTCTTACATAAAATATCTTTATCTTATATTATCTTTATAATAGGCTACTTTAAGTTGATAATAGCTTTAATTGCATATAAAAACTATACTTTCATCCCCTCCCCACACCTTTTATAATTTTGATGTCAAGAGAGTTATATTTGTTTTTATAATTTTTATCTCTTAATAATTTATTATAGCTGAGGTTATTTTCAATAGTTTTGTCTTTTATCTCTTCTATTAGATATCAAGTTGCTTTACACACCATTCTTACAGTATTAGATAATTCTGAGTATGATTATGTATTACTTATATCATTGAGGTTTTTACTTTCATTTTTTTTTGTTGTTAATTAGAAGGCTTTTGTTTTAGTTTAAGGAACACCCTTTAGAAATTCTTATAAAGCAGGCCTAGTGGTGATGAATTCAGTTAGCTTTTTCTTGTCTCAGAAAGTTTTATTTCTCACTAATTTCTGAACGATAGTGATGCTGGGTTAAGTATTTTTAGCTGGCAGAGTTTTTTTTTTTCCTTGTAGTACTTTGGGTATATCATTCCTCTTTCTGGCCTGCAGGGTTTCTATTGAGAAATCTGCTGAAAGTTGTATTGGAGCTCCCTTCAGGAGATATGTTTCTTATCTCTTGCTGCACTCAGTATTCTTTCTTTTTTTTTTTTTTTTTACTTTTATTTGGCAATAATTTCAAACTTAGAATAAAAGTTGCAGGAATAGTACAAATACACATGAATACCTTTTATAAGATTCATGTGTAAATAGTTTGCTTCACTTGATCTCCACCCCCAACACATACATTTATGAACTGCTGAAAAGCAAGTTGCAAATGTAACCCTTGACCCCTTCATCCTTAAATGTTTTAGTCTGTATTTGCCAAGAATAAGAATGTTACTTTCCCAATTTACTATCCATATTCTATTTTTTTATTAAGCCATATATACGTAGATCATGAATACATTTATGCCTTTGTGGGATTCAAGTAAGGCAAGTAGACAGCCCTCAGAATGGGAGAGGATTTTTGTAGGTTATATTTCCGACAAAGGTCTGATAACCAGAATCCACAGAAAACTCAAGCTTAGTAATAGGAAAAGAACAAGTGATCTCATTTCATTGTGGGCAAGAGACATGAACAGAAGCTTCCCTGAAGAAGATAGGCCCACAGTCTACAGACACATGAAAAAATGCTCATCATCTTTAATCATTAGAGAAATGCAAACCAAAACCACTTTGAGATATTATCTAACTCCAGTAAGAGTAGCCCACATCCCCAAATCCAAAGACTGCAGATGTAGTTTTAAATGTTTTAGTCTTATTCTTGGCAAATCCAGACTAAAACATTTAAGGATGAAGGGGTCAAGGAGTACATTTGCAACTTGCTTTTCAGCAGTTCATAAATGTACGTGTTGGGGTTGGGGATCAAGTGGATGTGGAGAAAAGGGAACACTTTTGTACTGCTGGTGGGAATGCAAGCTAGTATGTTCCTTTTGGAAAGACGTTTGGAGAACACTCAGGAATCTAAATGTAGACCTGCTGTTTGATCCTGCAATTCTTCTACTAGGTGTATGTCTAAAAGACCAAAAATCACTTGGCAACAAAGATATTTACACCAGATTGTTCATTGTAGCTCAATTCATAATTGCCAAGTCATGGAAGAAGCCCAAGTGCCTATCAACCTATGAATGGATTAATAAATTATGGTATACATATACCATGGAATACTATGCAGCATTAAAAACGATGGAGACTTTACTTCTTTTATGTTTACATGGATGGAGCTGGAAAATATTCTTTTTAATAAAGTATCTCAGGAATGGAAAAAAAAATATCCAATGTACTCAGTACTACTATTATACCAATAGAAACCAATTTATAATCACTCACACTTTCATATGAAAGACAAATCACAACTATAGCCCAGGATGAAGGAGGGAACAGGAGGGAGATGGTTCCGGACAGGGGTGGTTCAATAGAGAGAGGGTTAATGGTGGGACCACACCTATGGAGCATATTGCAAGGGTACAAGTCAAATCTATCAAGTATAGAACACAAATGTCTTAACACTATGATTAAGTAAATGAAGTGAAAGCTATGTAGTAGGATGTAAACACTCCAATTTGTACAAGTATTCTTTCTCCTTGATTTTTCATAATTTGATTATGATATGTCTTGGTAAACTCTTCTTTGAGTTCCATTTGATTAATGATCCTGTACCTGGATGTTGTCATTTCTCCCCAGATTTGGGACATTTTTAGCCACTATTTGCCTGTATATTGTTTCTAGGCCCCCTTTTCTCTCTTTTCCAGGACCTCCTATATGTGAAGATTAGTTTATTTAATGGTATCCTATAATTCCTGTAGGTTTTATTCATTCTTTTTTTCTTTTTTCTCTTTGATTGGATAATCTCAAATGTCCTGTCATTGAGATCACTGATTCTTTCTTGTACTTGATCAAGTCTGATGTTGAATTCAAGTTCTGCTGAATTTTTCAGTTTAGTTATTATATTCTTTATTGCTAGGATTTCTATTTGGTTTTCAAAAAATCCTTTCTATTTCTTTGTCAAACTTCTCATTTTGTTCATGAATTACTTTTCAAATTTCATTTAAGTTTCTATCTGTATTTTCTTGGCATTCCCTGAACTTCTTTAAGAGGACTATTCTGAGGCTGAGCACAATGACTCATGTCTGTATTCCTAGCACTCTGGGAGGCCAAGGCTGGGTGGATTGTTTGAGCTCAGGAGTTCAAGACCAGTCTGAGCAAGCATGAGACCTTGTCTCTAAAAATAGCCAGGTGTTGTAGCAGGTACCTATAGTGCCAGCTACTTGGGAGGCTGAGGCAAAAGGATTGCTTGAGCCAAAGACTTTGAGGTTGCTGTGAGCTATAATGCCATAGCCCTCAACCTCAGGGTAACTGAGTGAGAGTCTGTCTAAAAAAACCAAAAAGGTTTATTTGCCAATCATTTCATAGATCTCCATTTCTTCTGGGTCCATTACTGGGGTTTTATTAGTTACTTTTGGTGGTGTCATAGTTCTTTGATTTTTCCACACTTGTTTTGTCCTAACATTGATGCTTCCACATTTGAGGGTATGGTCACCTCTTCTGGCCTTTGGAGGTGGTCTTTGATAGTAAAAGACCTTTACTATTTAGTCTAGCCTGGGATTCTACATGAGCCAGTTGAGAACAAAACAGACAGACAGACCTTAGTATTAGATTCTCTAGTTGTGATGAGTCACTTCCTGTGCTTTGAGGTTGAATGATATTTCTGGCTGTGCTCTCTGGTCCACTGAGATCACTGACTGGGCTCTGCCAAGAAGTGGAGCTACTGGCCTGACTCTATGATTATCTCTGATTGAGCAGCGTGTCGGCTTGTCTTCCCCAGCTGGGTAGAATTATTGGTTGGAATGTACAGTAGGGCAAAGTTCTGTGGTGAGCTCCAAGACTGGGTGAGGTCTTTGGTGTTGCTGCTCAGCCATACAGGGTTATGCCTCATAGATATGTGTGGACTTGGGCTTGCCTCTCAGCCTAAGGTAGGTGTAAGCAGAACACTGAAGTGTGATGGAGTCACTGCTTTGCAGCTAGAATTGAGTGGGGCCAGATGCTCCCTTTATGGGTAATCACTGACTGCCAGTTGGTTCCCAGTCTTCTGGAGACTTAAGGTGAGCACTTGAATTTGATTGGCTCAACTATCCATCACTAAGTTTGGGGAGGTATAGATGTTCACTCTACGGCTAGTTGCTGACCTGCAGTTGCCCATCAAACTGGGGAAGACTAATGAGAGCAACTGAACTTTGTGAAGAAACTGGCTAGACATTTGAGCCTGAATGACCCATGAGCCATATTTCCTATAGCATGATGCTGTTGGCTAGTTTTGGCACCTCTGTCAGCCAGAATACAGAACAACCACCACGATCTGTGTCCTGGTCACTGTGAACCCCACTCTATTCCTTATTTCTAACTGACCCTAGGTGGTCTACCTCTCCCAGTACTCTCAGTGCTTCCTATGGGGAAGAGACAAGATCGAGCCTCTTGTCTAGGGAACTACAATGTTGGTGTAGAGTCTTTGGGAGGTAATTAGGTTTAGATATATTTATGAGGGTGAGCCCCTGCGATGAGATTAGTGTTCTTATAAGAAAAGGAAGAGACCAGTGACCTTCCTTTTTCTTCTTGTATACACAAAGAAGAGGTCATATTAGCACATGACAAGATGGTGGCTGCCTACAACCCAGAAAGGAGCTATACTAGAACTCAACTATGTTGTCACCCTGATAGTGGACTTCCAGTTTCCACAGCTGTTAGAAAATGAACCTCTATTGTTTAAGCCACCTAGTCCCTGTTTTTATGCTATTGGAGCCCAAACTGATTAAGACAAATATGTTTCCCACATCTAATTATACCTCCATGTCAGTGCCCACTGTGGCACCCCATCACCACATGAATAAAAACAGCCGGGACATGGATTTTTTTTTCTTTTATGAAGTCATATACACATAGATCATGAATACATTTATGCCTTTGTGGGGTTCAATCTGTTGTTTTTTTGTACAAATTGGAGTGCTTATATCCAACTAATTAACATAATTTTCACGTCATTTACTTAATATGTTAAGACATTTATGTTCTATACTTGATAGATTTGACTTGTACCCTTGCAATATGCTCCATAGATGTGGTCCCACCATTTACTCTCCCTCTATCAAACCACCCCCTCCCCTCCCATCCCCATCTCTTTCCCTCCTTTATCCTGGGCTATAGTTGTGATTTATCTTTCATATGAAAGTGTGAGTGATTATAAATTGGTTTCATAATAGTACTGAGTACATTGGATTTTTTTTTCCATTCTTGAGATATTTTACTAAGAAGAATATTTTCCAGCTCCATCCATGTAAACATAAAAGAGATAAAGTCTCCATCTTTTTTTAAAGCTGCATAATATTCCATGGTATACATATACCACAATTTATTATGGTTGATGGGCACTTGGGCTTCTTCCATGACTGGGACATGGATTGAAGGTACATGCCTGCAAGAGGTAGGCTTCCTGTCTGTCCTCCAAGAGCCCCGAGAAACCTCTCCCTTGGCCTTTTGTTGAAGCCTCAGACCACAGAAATGGGGGCCCATGTGCTAAGATCACATGTTTAATGTGATTGCTAAGTTGCTAAGTGCTCTTTCCTCCAGGGCCCAACTCCCATCCTGCTGCTCTAGGAATGTTACAAAGTATAACACTTGCTTGCTAATGAGTTACTGATTTTATCTCATTAATGCATGCAGCTGCTTGAGGGCTTGTCTCCAGGCTGCAAAACTTCTCCAGGCCAGCTAGGAGATTGTCTCTCTTCCAGCGCCTTCTTCAAGAGCTGGTGACTGCTTCTATAAGCCTGGTGCTTAGTCTCCTACACCTCCATTTTATAAGTCAAATCTAATGGCCCATAAAGCCTTCAGATTATTAAAGAATTAAAAAAATTAGTTACAAATAATTTAAAACATAAATAAGGAAATAATTTTTGACATATATTTACCTTCTAAAAATTATTTTTTTTACCTTATTGTGTAACTTCTTTCTTAAAAAATATTTACAAAGTGGTATTATAGATACCAATCAAGTATTATCCCCACTCTATTCCCACTTTGTCCTCCTTCTTTAAGGAACTTTTCCCCTGAATTTGATGTGAATAATCTTTAAATATATTTGTATTTTAGTGGAATAGTTCTCAAACTTTTGGTTTCAGGATGCATTTATCCTCTTAAAATTTTCAGGGATCCAAAGAACTTTGCTTATGTGGATTGTATGTATTAATATTCCCATATTAGAAAAAGATTTTAAGGTATTTATTTGTTAATTCATTAAAAACAATACCACACCAGTTACATATTGTGGTAAATATAATTCAAATAAAAATAGCTATATATTTCAAAACAAACAAAAATTTAGTGATAAGAATGGGATTGTTTTACTTTTTTTGGAACTTTTTAAGGTCATGCTTAGTAGAATATACTGGTTTCTCATATGTACTTCTGCATTTATTTTATAGTAATGTTATTTTGTTTATCTTGTCATGTTTTGTTATTTATTTTGGTTGAACTAAATGAAGAAAATCAGCCTTATGCAAATACATAATTGCAAAAAGGAGAGATAATTTAATAGCCTTTCCAGTTAAAATTCTTTGATACTACATTAAAACTTGATAAGTGGTAATTTCTCAAAAGTTAGTATCATTCTTCTTAGTAAAGTATATCAAGAATGGAAAAAAAGTATCCAATGTACTCAATACTACTATGAAATCAATATATAATCACCCATACACTCATATGAATGGCAAAACATAACTATAGTCCAGAAAGTAGAAGGAAAGAGGAGAGAGGAGGGGAGGGGGATATGGGAGGAGGGAGGGTATTTGGAGGGACCTCACCTAATGTGCATGATACAATTGTACATTTTAAAAATATTAAGAAATGAGCATAATTGTGATGGATGTGTTAGTTCAATGTAAGCATTTCACATTGTATATCAAAGCATATACATTTGCTTTGTATATACCTGAACCCCATAAATGCATCAATGTACAAAGTTATGATTTAGTAAAAACTAATAATAAAAAAGTTAGTCTCAATGTAGAATCTGATAGAATATCATTAAACTTTTTATTCCTTATGACATTAAGATCCATTGGCTTATGTTGCATTTTAAATTAATCTTTGACATGTGTGACTTTTTCACATAATGCATTGGTCGTTTCGGAAATATCAACACACTGGGTTATGCAGAT
Source organism: Otolemur garnettii (assembly GCF_000181295.1). NCBI lineage: Eukaryota > Metazoa > Chordata > Mammalia > Primates > Galagidae > Otolemur > Otolemur garnettii. Next base: position 2,856,733 of record NW_003852540.1, on the reverse strand, counting down.
CTTCTAAACATTGATGCATTTCATATATATAAACCACAGCTGTGAACATAGCTACTGATCTCATCAGAAAACTCTTTAAGTATTTAAAACTGTTAAACTCACCATGATGAGTAATTTTCCAGAGGTGTAATGTTTACTTGAAAGGTCAGATATTTATTACTGGAAGGCAATGCTTGAAGTTTTCTTTTTCTTTTATTTTTTCTGATTTGGACATAAAATATTTTATTTATTTTTTCCCTTTTTTATTGTATGTATTGTATATTCCACATATATATATCCAAATATATGTATGTGGAATATTTTAAACCATTCCTTCAATTCTTCTAACAACCATATGATTATTCAGTTTTTACATTTCTTCTTGAGTAGGTCACATTTTTCTGGAGATTCATTCATTTTGTCCAAATATTCAGTATTTTGGGGATGTAGATATTGATAATATTTTCTCTTAATCATTCTAATATTGACCATATCTTTGGTTTCACCCTTCTTTTCCCTACTCTTATGTTTACTTGTGTCTTCTCTCTTCTTTCCTTGATCAATATCCCACATGTTTTTCTACTTTATTTTTTTGATCTCTTCCATTATATTTTTGTTTTATATTTCGTTGAGTTCTACTCGCATTTCATATCTCTTTTCTTCTGTGTTCCCTGGGATCTCCAAATTGTTCATTTGTTTCAGAATCCTCCCCTTCTACTGCCTTTACTACCCCACCTATTTACAAACATGTGTTGATATGCTTGAGGGTTTTGTTTTGAGGGGTTGAAAGGGTAGTTGCAAGAAGAGATGTGAGTTAAGGAACTACAGAAATAAGGGATAGATGGGCGTCCCAAGAGCAAAGTTCGATTTCTTATGAGAAAAAAGAACGCTGGAAAAAGGGAAGAGACTATTGCTTTGAGGCCTGTGGATCAAACCAGCCAGAACAAAAGAGAGGAATCTTCTTGCCCTTTTTACATGAATCACGGGGCTGTACTCAGAGGGACTATGGATCAGCATTGAAGCAGAGTATGTTTTGCTTGACAGAACATGGGGGAAGGGACAGCCTCACTCAGGACATCTGCAATAGGGATAGTGCAAACTGTCTTCTTTAAATAGCTTAAGGGTAGCAGGCTTCTTAGAAAAGCTGGTGCTCTGAAACATAAGTGAATGTGTGCTAGAGAACATGAGAGACCCCCTTAGGCTATCACTGGGCATATCTAGATAAGGCTGAGAATGTGGTCCTATGATCACGCAAGTTTAAGTATTTAACCCTGCAAAATATCTTAGACTAAGTTTTAAAATGTTCTTCTTAGCAAAGTATCACAGGAATGGA
>NW_003852540.1:2849492-2855066 GCF_000181295.1 Otolemur garnettii | reverse complement strand
AAATAAATAAATAAAATAAATCCAGCAACAAAGTAATAATAGGCAAAAAACAGAACATGGAAAATCTTTATGTAATCTTTAGTGTGACCTTATTTATTGCCAGAGCCAGTGAGGTCTGGGGGATACATTATGTCTTTTCTTAACCACAAAAACATATGTTCATTCTGAGCTGGAGCTATGCCCTCATTATTGTTGTATACCCTACAGAATAATGCCTCATAGGTGGTGAAGGATATTCCTAGAAAATGTTTTTGATTGAACAAATACATGAAGATAAGAAATCATTTTCTTAGCAGTAAAAATATCTTAGACTAAGTTTTAAAATAAAAACCAGCAACAAAGTAATAATAGGTAATGCTGTTTTCAAAATTATCCTAATTTTAAGCTCTGAAATGGCCCCCCTAGGAGTCTTCCCAGAGCCCCATGCATGTCCTTGTTCCTCAGGCTGTAGATGAAAGGGTTCATCATGGGAGTGACCACAGCATACATCACTGTGGCTACTGAGTCCTTCATGGAGTAGGTTTGGAGTGGCTGAAGGTAAACCATGCCCAGTGTCCCATAGAAGAGGGAGACCACACCCAAATGGGAGGCACAGGTAGAGAAGGCTTTGTACTTGTTAGAGGCTGAGGGTATTTGAAGGATGGCTCTGACGATGCGGACATAAGACATGATCATGAATCCTAAAGGGGTGAGGAAGATGAAGCAGCCCGTCGCAACCAGCACTGTGTGAATGATGTGGGTGTTGGAACATGCCAGTCTCAGTAGGATGTACATCTCACAGAAGATGTAGTGGATCTTTCGGGGCCCACAGAAGGTCACTCTGGTCATAAGAACGGTGAGGAGGAGGCCATAAAGGGCAGAGAGCACCCAACACAAAGTGACAAGCAAGATGCAAAGCCCAGGGTTCATGGCTGTGATATAGTGGAGAGGGCGACAGATGGCCACATGGCGGTCATACGCCATCACAGCCAGGATGAAGTTGTCCAAAGTCACCAAGGAGACCAGGAAGTAGAGCTGTGTCAGACACCCCACATAGGAGATGGCCTTGTTCTGGGACTGAAGGTTCACCAGCATCTTGGGGATTGTGTTGGTGACGAAGAAGAGGTCAGTGAAGGAGAGGTTGGCCAGGAAGAAGTACATGGGAGTGTGCAGGCGGGAGTCAGAGCTGATGGCCAGGATGATGAGCACGTTTCCCACCACCGTGACCAGGTACATGGACAGGAACATCCAAAATAGGATTTGGTGCTGCTCAGGTCTCTCTGAGAGCCCCAGGAGTAGGAACTCGGAGTCCTCACTTTGGTTATCTCCATCCATTTTTCAGACTTTCTGTAATATGTTTAGAAAATGTTTTTGATTGAAGAAATACATGAAGATAAGAAATCATTTTCTTAGCAGTAAAAATATCTTGGACTAAGTTTTAAAATAAAAACCAGCAACAAAGTAACAACAGGCAAAAACCAGAATGTGGAAAATCTTTATGTAACTTCCAGCAACTTCAAATCTAGCATATTCAGTATTATAGAAATAATGTCTAAGTCTTATTTTAAATCTTGCCATCTTCCAATGCTCTTGAAATACTTAAACATTAGTATTGTCCTTTGTTAGATACACTTCCAGGTATTTCATTTTCTTTGGCACTACTGTAAAGGGAATAGAGTCCATGACTGTTTTTTCAGCTTGACTATTATTGGTATATATGAATGCTACTGATTTGTGAGTATTGATTTTGTAGCCTGAGATGCTGCTGTATTCCTCAAGACTGGAGGAAAAAGTATCCAATGTACTCAGTACTTCTATGAAACCTACTTATATTTACTCACACTATGTATGAAAGATAGAACACAACTATAACCCAGGATGAAAGAGAGAAATGGAGTGGGAAGGGAAAGGTTAAAGGTTAAAGGAGGGTAAAAAGTGGGACCACACCTATGGAGCATATGACAAGGGTGCAAGTCTAATCTGTGAAATGAAGAACATAGATGTTTTGGCATAATAATCAAGTAAATGAGGTGAAAGCTATGTTGATTAGTTTAATGTAACCACATCAGATTGTATAAAAAAAATCAAAATCAGCACATTGTACCCCACATATACATGAATGTATTCATGATCTATGTGTATTTGACTTAATAAAAAAATTAAAAAAATTAGTACTGTCATGTTATGATATTGTATAGACTTTCAAATGATATTTAATACAGGTATATGCATTATAACAATTGGATATTATCAAATGGGGCAAAGGGGAAATAAAAATGTTGAAAAGGAGAAAGAAAAATTGTCATTATTGACTGATATGATGATCTTTTTGGGAAATATAAGAAAATCAATGGAAACATCAACAGGAAAAATAAAGATGTCAATAAAGTGAACAGTCACAAAATGAATAGACCCCAAACTAATACTGTCCCAGTATGCCATATAATGCAAGAATAAAAACTGTGCTCCCAGAACTCTTAAAGTCAAGTCTGAGTGCTTCCCCTCACTAGCTGTACACCATAGGCAGGTTACTTGAGTTCTTTAAAAGAATTTTTGTATGTATTATAATGTTTTGATTTTTTTTTATTTGTATAAATGTAAGGGGTGTAATTGTAGTTTGTTACATGGATGTATTTATAATGGTGAAGGCTGGGTTTTTTAGGGTAACTATTATCCCCCAAATGTACATCGTACCCTTTAAGTAATTTCTCATCCCTCACCTCCTCCCATCTTCCCACCCTCACAAATCTACCATGACTATTATTCCACACCTTATGTCCATACATACACATTATTTAACTATCATGTAAAAGTGAGAACATGTGATGTTTGACTTTTATGTTTTCAGAGTTACTTCATTTAACATAATGGCTTCTAGTTTCATCTAGTTCCATGGCAAAAGATATGATTTTCTTTCATTATTTTTCTTTTTTATAGTGTAATAATATTTTATGGTGGAGTACTATGTAGTACACACACACATTTTCTTTATCCAATTGGCTCAGTTCCTCATGTGAAAAATGGGTGGGGACGAGGGGACTGGCATGCAGTGAACACTTAATAAGTATTGCTTATTATTGTATATAAATGACAATCAGGGATTCTATAAACTTTAAATAGAATGTGAAACAATTCCATCCACATGGTCAATAAACAAATCTATGTATTAAGTTGTTAATAAGAGTCAGGCTTAGCTTCACATTCTCTAGTGAGACATAATGTAAAAATAAATGGCTAATATTAATTGTAGACTTTTCGGAAGAAACAAAGGAAGTCAAAAGACAGTGGAATACATATTTAAAGTAGTTAAAGAAAAAGCCATTGGCCCAGAATCCTATATGCATAAAATGTATCTTTCAAAATGAAGTCATCCTAATAACAAACTTTCACAGATAAACAAAACCATATACTGTTGCTAGAAGACCTGTTTTCATAAGACATACTTAAGGATTTCTTCAGGCTGAAAACAAATGGCCCACACAGTAATCCAAATCTGTATTAAAAAAACAGAGTAGTGGTAAAGGTAGTTATGTAAACACGAAATATAGTATGTATGCATATTTTCTTCTTAATTGATTTAAAATCAATTGTATATAATAAAATGTACATGATGTAGTGGTGACCCAATAACAATACAAATATAATGTGTGTAATATACACACATATAGAGGGTGCTGAAACATGTATACACATTTTAAGAGAGGAAAAAACTGTATTAAAATTGTAATACTCAAGTCACATTTGAGATATAAGATAACAAATAACACTCAATATACACTGATAACATTTGCACCTCTGACGGGAAGGACCCAGTGCTGGCAGAATTCACCATCTGCTGAATAAAGAGCCCTTAGTAGTGGTGAGCCTGAGTTGAGTAAAGGCAGGCAGTAGTGGTGAGACTGGGTTGTCTTGAGGTGTGACCTGGCACAGTCCCAGCTATGATGGCCATCACTCCTCTCCTAGCTCTAGTAAGCCCAGCATGGAGAGTGAAATTTCTTTTGTTTGGGGAAAGTGATTTCTCCTATATCTTACCCAAATCCCCCAAAATGTTATGGCCAGGAGTCTGCAAGAGTTGCAGTGTTACTGGGCTTGGGGTGTCCCCTGGTACTTATATGGCTGCAATAACCAAAGACTTAGATCATAATACTCAGTTCCCTTTGAATACCTGGAAATTATTTTCAAGAAGATGAGTAAAAAAAAAAAAGCCCAGACTGTGAAGATTAGAATAAATACCTAACTCTTCAATGTCCACACATCAATGAATATCCACCAGCACCAAGAACATCCAAGAAAACGTGACTTCACCAAATGAACTAAAAAAGGCGCCAGTGACCAATCCCAGAGTGATGAAGAGAGGTGACTTTTCAAACAGAAATCAAAATAGCGGTTCTGAGGAAGCTCAGCGACCTTCAAGACGACACAAAGATAGACTTCAGAGGCCGAGTGGGTATCAGAGTCTTTCAACACCAGAATTGATAAATCAAAAGAAAGAATTAGTGAACTTGAAGATAGACTATATGAAAACACACAGAAGAGAAAAGAGAAAAAATAAAAGAGAATGAAGCATAACTATTAGATCTAGAAAATAGCCTCAAAAGGGTAATACTAAGAGTTATTGGCCTTACAGAGAAGAGGAGATAGATAGATAGACAGCCAGACAGATAGATACATAGATAGTTATGGGGACAGAAACTTTATTCAAAGAAATAAGAGAGAACTTTCCAAACCTAGAGAAAGATATCAATATTCATGTACAAGGGAGTCATAGAAAACCAAGGAGATTTAACCCAAATGAGACTACCTTAAGGCATTTAGTAATCAAGCTCCCAAAGATCAAGAATAATGAAAGTATCTTAAAGGGAAGCAAGAAAAAAGACAGTGAAACCTGTAAAGGTGTTCCTGCATGTCTGGAAGCAGACTTTTCAATGGAAACTTTATAGGCCAGGAGAGAGTGACACAACATATTCAAAGCACTGATGGTAAAAGGCTTAATCCTAGAATCTTATATCCTGCAAAAATATTCTTCAAATATGAAGGAGAAATAATTTCCCAGACAAAACAGGAATTTTGTTAACAAGAAATCTGCTCTGTAAGAAAAATGCAGTTGTTGGTGAATTACCTGGTGCCAGGCAAGTGTGAGGTCTGTTCTGCAAATTTAATCTTGATCAGGATGATTTTGAAGTAGCAGTTGAATAAGTAAAGGTAGGTGCTGGAACTGTGAGCCACCTAAAAGATTATAGTAATTTGGAGCTGCAGATTTTGGTGGGGCCAGGGTGGGGCAGGTAAGCATTTAGCAAATGAATGGATTTTTTAAAATCTTAATTTATAGAGTTGAATTCTCAGATATCCAGTGTCAGTGGTATACTGAAAGGAAATTTCGAGCCAGAAGTTTGGGTCCAAGTCCCACCTTAACACATACTGTTTTTTTCCCCCCAGCAAAAAAAGTCTCCATTACTGAACTCTTGGTAAGATAAGATGTTAAATGCCTTAAATGTATTCAGATCTTGTATTTAGTCCATACAACAGCACTATTTGCCCCTATTATTCCATTTTATGGATGAAGCCATTGAGAATTAGAAATTTGATGAGTTTTCT
>NW_003852540.1:2796424-2842535 GCF_000181295.1 Otolemur garnettii | reverse complement strand
CTTCATAGATTCTGATTCCAACCAGTTTTTCTTCCTTTGTTCAGGAGCCTCTGACCAGGGTTGCTACCAGTCAGCCATCTTCCCAGAATCCCCCCTTTGATGAGTTTTCCACAGTTGTTCAACTCCTAACTAACGGGATTAGTATCTGACCCTCTTTGCTGCATCCAAAGGCAATGCCCTAACTACTCCGATCACGTAAATGGGAGTAATAATGTCTGCTTCACCGAGGGGCAGGAGAAAGAACTGAAGCAGTTCTCCAGCCTTAACCTGATTATAAATGGGAGGGGCCATCATGGGATGGCAAAGGGAGTCCTGTTCTTAACCATTTCCTCAAACTTCTATCCCCTACCCACTCCAGCAGGACATTCAAGGAGTTGTCCACCTTGGAGTTGGTTCTCCATCCCTACTCACACAGGAGCAGCTGCAGCCCACCTGAGTCTGCAGGGAATGATGCAGGATGTCAAGCTGGTGACTTATTTGCATCTGGCCACTTGTTGCAACTACATGGGAAAGAGAAGATGAGGAAATATGTTATTATGATCTTCCCATATAAAGGGACATGGATTGCTCAGGTCAGGAACTAGGTAGGGCATAATAAAGAGACAGAAATTTGAGCCAGGCTTTCACCAGAAGACTTAAGTGCTACTCCAGCAAAAGGGCCTTGGGGGGAAGTAAATTCCCCATCAGGGAAGGGATTCAAACAGGCTGTACCATGTTGTGGGCTGAGTGATTGTTTCAGCTTAAGATTCAAGTGTTTAGCTGAAGTGGGTGTTGGTTTAGGTCTCTTTTAACAATAAGAGTTGAAATTAGAGTGATGATGTGCTGGTCCTTTGGCATTTGCATGACATTGGGAGTATCCTTAGCATAGGCTTTAGAGATTATATGCACAGCTTCTCACCTCTGTTATTTGTTATCCTTATAGCTGTTCTGTGGCTCAACAGCATGTAAGGGCTCATTTATTTAGCGCAGTATAGTACTTAAGTGCAGCTTTGATCTGATGAGATCTGCCAAAGTCACACTGATTTGATTTGATGGCAGAGACAAGCCCATGGCCAAGGCTCTGCTTGTCTCTGAGAAAACCAAAGTTAAAATGAGAAAAGGGAACTGATGGGCTCATCCTTGAAACCACTCCAAGACCTCCAAGTGACCACAGCATGAAAAAGAGCACCATGGTGACTCCCTGCAGTGACCCCAACCCTGAGCACACTCAGCCACCACCTCTGTTTCTGCCATGGAGAGAAACATCTTCTATTTTCCTGAACCCCATCAGAGACTACGCCTTCCACAGTCTGGTCCCTGGAGCGCAGGGCCCTTGGGGAAGGATATCCACCTCATAGGAAGGAAGGTGGGAGAGATGTTTCAGGGCTTTGGAAAACCAAAGATGCCCAGAGAAATTGATACTTCTGCTTCCTATCCCTAAAAGTAATCATCAAACATACTTGTGTGTGTATTGGGATCAAAATAAAAAGCTGACTTTTTTGCTCCTTCCCTTGAAGTACTGGTTCTGTTCTGAGAACCAAGTCCTTTTTAGCAAACACCTGCTGATTCTGATGCTGCACTTCAGGGAACACTGCTCTGAGTCTGTAAGAAGCAGCGGGTTCTGAACACTTGTGTGGTTAGAAGGCCTTAGAGACACAAGGCATACCATATGTGGTATGGCATGGCAGAGGGGAGAGTGAACCTAGGGTGTGTAATGGAAAAATACTACGCATCCCTTCTTGGCCTCTTGGCTAAGATCAAGTGAAAAACACTACAAACTTGGCATTGAAACACTGGGCTTTGGTGCCTTGTCTGTTGCTCTCCAGCTATATGACCTTGAGGAGGGCACACAACCTCCCTGAGCCTCCTCCTCACACCCATATGGGCTTTCTTGCAGGTTATGAGCGTCACACTGTGCCCGTGAAAACTGCAGAGTGCTAAGGTTTAAATGTTTAAGGTTATCTTACCTTAAACAATAGGGGTTTGATTATGAAGTCTTTCCAAAGTATGTATGTTTGTGTGGGAGAGAAAATGGAGAAGAGAGAAGATAAGAAAGATAGAAAAGGGAGAAAGACAGAGCATGTGCATGCAAGAGAGCATGAGCCTGAGACATCCGGATCTTACCCACTGCGCAGTGTTCTCATAGTTCATGGTTTCTGCCGACTTCACTTTCCTCCATAGGGGAATGGAAATTCAGTCAGGATGCAGAAGACTCTAACACATTGTTTTCTGAATAGTTCTTGGCACTTTGTCCTGTTGGCTACAGATGGGGAGCAGGGAATTTGTTGTCTGGGTCTTCAGTCTGAGGCTGAGCAGCCCTGAGAACTGATGAAGGCAGGACCTGAACAGGGACCACATCAGGCCTATTTATCAACTTTGGAGAGGCCTGGGGGAGGCAATCCCAAGACAGCTTCTTAAGATGAACATGGATAATTGCTCCAGTGTTTATATCTAGAGACAAGGGTCTTGGGAAGTGAGTCTTTACAAACACACTTGGGAAGTGTGTTTTCAAGGAGTAAACCAACACACTATTGTGCATCTATTCTAAAATTTACCTTGGGAGTAAGAGTAAGCCAGGGAAATAAAGCTGACTTTACACATAATGCAGCCTGCTTTGAGTTGTCAAGGTCTGGGAAATCTGAAGTACTAATCTTTGATTAGGATGAGTACAGATTTCTAGTGACCTAAGTACTAAGCAAAAGCAATTTAAAAAATCGTATTTGTAAGAACATGATGTCACCTTAGACCTCAAATTATTTCTCAATAATTTTTTAGGCACAAACCCAAAGATAAGCAGAAACCCAAGGAAAGAAGATTCCAAAAACAAGAACAACACAAAAAGGCAAGCAAGAACTCCCAATAATATCATTATCAGATGAAGAATGAAAAAGAGCTGAGTGCAGTGGCTTATGCCTATAATCCTAACACTTTGGGAGGCTGAGACAAGAGGATCACTTGGAGTTCAAGTCAGCCTAAGCAAGAGTGAGATGCTGTCTTTACAAAAAATAAAAAATTAGCTGGGCCTGATGGCACATGCCAGTAGTCACAGCTACTTGGGAGGCTGAGGCAGGAGGATTGCTTGAGCCCAGGAGTGTGAGGTTACAGTGAGCTGTGATGACACCACTGCACTCCAGCCTGGGCAATGAGACTGAGATCCTGCTTCAAAAAACAAACAAACAACACCAAAAAAAAAAAAAAAAGAAAGAAAGAAAGAAAGAAAAGAATGAAAGGAATGATGCATATGGGATTTTGGGAAATAAAATCTGAAAGTTTTTTTGGAATTTTACAAGTAGAACAGTCACGTAGAATGTTCACTCAGATGAAAACAGTCACATAGAATGTTCACTCAGATGAAAACACATTATTGGCTCTTCAGAAGTCGTTTTATATTCCATACTCGTCACTGTTCCTGCAAGGGTAATAATTACCCTCATTCCAAATAGCATAAATTATTTTATCTAATTTTGCTCTTTATTTAAATTAAAGCAGATAGGTTGTTCTCTTTTGTGTCTGCTTTCACTTGACATTGTATATGTGAGATACAGGCATACAGTTGTGTGTGGCCTTATATAGTTCATATTCATTGCTGCTTCATGTTCTACTGTGTGAATATACCACTTAATGAATACAATGTACCATTGGTGGACATTGGTAGTTAGCACCTTCTCCTGTTATTAATAGTGCAGCTATACATTTATCTTGAGGATATATATCTGGGTTGGAATTTCTGGATCATAGGAGAGACCTATGTGTAGTAGATAGTGCTAAATAATTTTCCAAAGTATTTGTAACAAATTTCTCTTTCTCCAGCAGTATATAAGGTTTCAGTTGCTCCAAATTTTAACTACATGATCTGGTATCCTTCCATACTTTTCATTTAAATTATTCTGGTGTGTGTGTAGTGGTATCTCTTAAGATTTTAATTTTCATTTCCATGATGAATAATTCAGCTAAGTACCTTTCCATATGACTACTCTCTCTCTCTCTCCTACCTATCATCTATCTCTGTGTGTAAAAATATCTAATAAAGTCCTTTTCTTGTTTTTCTTAATTTTCTTTATTTATTTTTAATTACTTGGGATTCATTGAGGGTACAAAGAATTAGGTTACACTGATTGCATTTGTTAGATAAAGTCCCTCTTATAATTGTGTCTTGCCCCCAAGAGGTGTACCATACACTGTGACCCCCCATCCCCAACCCTCCTCCCCTCTCCCTGCTTTCTCATTCCCTACCTCCCCCTTGTATTAGCTCATCTACTGCCTTCATGTCAGAATTGAGTTCACTGGATTCTTGCTTCTCCATTCTACTTGATCAAGTCTATTACTGAAGCTCTCTATTGATTTTTTTTTCAGTTTAGTCATTGTATTTTTCAGCTCTGGAATTACTGTTTGGTTCTTTTTTATTGTTCTGTTTGTTGAACTTCACATTTTATTCATGAATTGGTTTCCTGATTTTGTTTTGTTGTTTATCTGTGTTTTCATGTAGCTCACTGAGCTCACTGAGAAGCTCACTGAGCTTCTTTAAGATGATTATTTGAGGCTTGGTGCCCGTATTACAGTGGTTACGGTGCCAGCCATATACACTGAGGCTGGCGGGTTTGAGCCCGTCCCAGGCCAGCTTGACAACATTGACAACTGCAACAAAAAAATAGCCAGGCATTGTGGCAGGAACCTGTAGTCCCAGTTGTTTGGGAGGCTGAGACAAGAGAATTGTTTGCACCTGACTTTGAGGTTGCTGTGAGCTGTGACGCCACAGCACTCTACTGAGGGCAACACAGTAAGACGTTGTCTCAAAAGAAAAAAAAGATGATTATTTGAATTGTATATCAAGCAGTTAGTAGTTTCTACTTTTTAAGAAATAGTTACTAGAGATTTATTTTGTTCCTTTGATATTGTATGTTTCCATGATTCTTTGTGCTTCTTGTAGCCTCACATTGGTGCCTGCACATTTGAAGAGGCAGTCTCTTCCTTACAGACTGGCTTTGGTAGAAAATGTCCTTCACCAGTCAGTCCAGCCAGAGCATTTCGGTGGGCCAGTTGGAAGGATCTGTGGGGAGGCAAGCCTGAGGCATATGGGTGGATGGGCCAGCTTCTGGCGACCATGCACAGGCCCGCTACTGGGGGCCAGGGGCCAGCTGTTGAACTCTACCCACTGGTTTTTGAGCACTCTCATCCATTTTAAAGTATTTTTTCTCCCTCATTCTTAGCTATTGTCAGGGGTCTGGATATTTGACTCCCTTAGTGTTCCAGATGAGGCATAACAGAATTGGTCCACTTGGGTAGCATCCTGAGAGGCTGGGAAGCTGAATATATGTTTTATTTTGTTTTTCTTCATGAAGGAACTCAAAGGTTGAGAGCATCTCTTTTTGTGCTGTGCCTTACTGTTTTGGGTAAAGGGTGATGCAGATAAAGTAACAGTTTTTCCTACCATTTTTCAATACATGGTTTCTCACTCTCTTAGAGTAGCTAAGAATGAGGAAAAAAAAAATACTTGAAAATAGACAGGAGTTCTCAACAACCAGTGGGTAGAATTCAATAGCTGAACCCTGACCTCCAGTAGTGGGTGTGGTTGCCAGAAGCTGACCCATCCGCCCATGTTTATAGCATCCCCTGGGTGCTATAAACTCTCACTTGGAGCTCTCATGAAGGTGTTATCATGTTTGGATAGTCTTTCTGTTCAAGAATGAGGGACAGAACCTTCCATTCCACCATTTTGCTGATGTCATTCCTTTCACCTCTGTTTCAAACTCTCTTTTATCTGATGTTAAAATAGCAATTTTTTCACTTAAATATTTACTATTTTCCATATGTGTCTGTTTCTACTTTTATTTTAAATCTATTCTTATGCTTTCCAGTGTGTGTCTCTTTAAAGATACCTATCTGTATTTTATTTCTAAATCAATATGTTGAACACAGTATTTTAACCCATGAGTTAGGTCCATTTACATTTAGTATAGATTTATCCACTTCTCCCTGTAGACTGAACTTGTAGTCAGGTTCATAACCTGGTTTGATGCCCCTAATAGACATTCAGTCATTATTAATAGAATGAATTAATGAACAATGATGTGTATATCAAATTAATTAACTCTATGTGTCAAAGTTTAGGTCAAATTTAGGCTTTGCAGATTTACCTATGAAGACTTGCAAGCTCTTTCAAACCACTGTAGTCCATCGACTAATCTTCTTATCAGTTGCCATTCACTTTCTATACATTGGATATTTACTAGATGAGAGAAACCAGTAGGTTATAACTGGGTATATGTGGATAAGGCTGAGTATGTGGTCAGGCACATTGAAGAATTTGATCCTGTATAATTCTCAGATTAGTGTTAGTGTGACTTTATTTATTGTCAAGGCTGGTGATATCTGGGGGGCACTGGGTTACACATGTCTTTTTATCACCACAGAAATATACACTCATTCTGAACTTGAACAACATCCTAATCACTGCTGTGTATCCCATAGGATATTACCTTGAATGTGGTGAAGGATATTCTAAGTCTCAGCTTCAATGCCCCTAATTTCCCTCATGTCATCCTCTGAAAGGGTTTCCTTAGGAGTCTTCCCAGAGCCCCATGCATGTCCTTGTTTCTCAGGCTGTAGATGAAAGGGTTCATCATGGGGGTGACCACAGCATACATCACTGTGGCTACTGAATCCTTCATGGAGTAGGTGTGGAGGGGCTTCAGGTATACCATGCAAAGTGTTCCATAGAAGAGGGAGACCACTGCCAAATGGGAGGCACATGTGGAGAAGGCTTTGTACTTGTTAGAGGCTGAGGGTATTTGAAGGATGGCTCTGACAATCCAGATGTAGGACATGATCATGAATCCAAAGGGAGCAAGAAAGATAATGGAGCCCGTGGCAATCAGCATTGTGTGATTAATCTGTGTGTTGGAACATGCAAGCCGTAGCAGGACGTACATCTCACAGAATATGTAGTGGATTTTCCGTGACTCACAGAAGGTCACTTTGGTCATGAGGAGTGTGTGGATGAGGCCATAGAGGACAGACAGGACCCAACACAATATAAGGAGCAAGATACAGAGCTTAGGGCTCATGGCTGTGGTGTAGTGGAGGGGGCGGCAGATGGCCACATAGCGGTCATATGCCATCACAGCCAGGATGAGGTTGTCCAGGGCCACCAAGGAGACCAGGAAGTAGAGCTGCGTCAGACACCCCGCATAGGAGATGGCCTTGTTCTGGGACTGAAGGTTCACCAGCATCTTGGGGATTGTGTTGGTGACGAAGAAGAGGTCAGTGAAGGAGAGGTTGGCCAGGAAGAAGTACATGGGAGTGTGCAGGCGGGAGTCAGAGCTGATGGCCAGGATGATGAGCACGTTTCCCACCACCGTGACCAGGTACATGGACAGGAACATCCAAAATAGGATTCGGTGCTGCTCAGGTCTCTCTGAGAGCCCCAGGAGTAGGAACTCGGAGTCCTTGCTCTGGTTGCCTCCATCCATTTGCCCAAATTTCTGCAACCAAAAAAAAAAAAAAAAAAATTTTACCAAGCACCATTAGTTGAATAAAAGACATGAAGATGAGTAATGTCAACAGTTTTCTTAGAATTAAAAATATTTTACACCTAATGTACAAGGTGTCCATAAAGTTGATGTGCAATTAAAAACTAGTAGGCTATTAAATCGCACACTAACTTTATGGACACACTGTGTATATGTTTTTATATAGGCAACAAAGTAAAAGACAGAACATGGATAGACTTATGCCACTTAATCATTTCAGCAACTTCTAATTTGGCATAGTCAGTGTTTTAAGACTAATGTCTAAGTGTTATTTTAAATACTGTCATCATATAATACTCTTGAAGTGTTTAATGATTATTTTATGATATTATATAGGGTTTCAAATGATATTTAATACAGACATGTGCATTGCAAGAAGTGGATAAAGTGTAATTCAAAAACAAAAGAGGAAGCAAAAATATTTGAAAGGAGTAGGAAAAATTATTATTTATTGATATGATGGTCTATTATGAAAAAGTAGGACTATCAATTAAAAGACTATTTGAAATAAAGAAAAATTTCAGAATACTTGAAATCATGACTGAGCTTTGCCATTTGCTACCTTTGGAGCCTCAGTTAGAGTACCAGACTTCATTAAAACTCAGTTTCTTCATGTGAGAAATGGATCTTGGGGTGGTGGGCAAAAATTAAGCAATAAAGTGTTTAATACCAGGTGCTGGTAACAGTGAGCACTCAGCAAATATTGCCTATTATTATTATATGTAGCAAAAATCAGGAGAAATAAGTTGAAAATATAATGTAAAACAATCCCATCCATGTTATTAACAAATAAATCATTTCACTGATGTAAGCAAGAATCAGGCAACACATTCAATTTCTTCAGTGAGGCATAAAGTGAAAATTAAGTAAATGGATAGACATACCAAGATCTGTATAGAAAAGTGAAGTGTTTCAAAGGTACATATTCTCCTAAATTATCCTAAAAAAACTTATTTGATGTGAAAAATTATAACAGGGGTTGTAAGAAACAAAAGTAATTTAAATTTCCTCTAAGAATAAGCCTGAAAGTAGCTAGGAAAATGTTGAAAAAGAGAGTAACAAGGTGACACTTGCTCCATCAGATCTCAGGGACTCTAAAACAGCATAGTACTGATGCTGGAATGAACAGGTCTGTACAGCAGGAGAGAAACTTCACCGACAGACACAGAAATGTGGGATTTCGTAGATTATTATGATAGCACTAGTCATTGGCAGGTAAAGTTTGAATTATTGAAGAAATGGCATTGGGATAACTGTGTAATTATTTAAAAGAATATTTAGTACAATATTTCTTATCTTATCAAACTTAATGTCAAACATACTAAAGATTAAAATAACAAAGAGTACCATTTTTTCCTTTGAAAACTTTAATGTGTCTAGGATAAAATTTTTAAAAATTCATGAAAAGAAAAGGGAGGAAATATATTTACAAATTATATTAAATTTCACTATGTGGGGATAGAAGGCAACTATTCACATTTTAATGTTTTTTTAAATTGAAGATGTAAAAAAAGCCAGTCCTGTCAAGTGCTGATCTAAGAGCATCACAGGAAGAACTGCACAGGAAGAATGTGCAGTGGCTCTGAGGTGGGAAAGGTCTTATGTTTAAGGAACTAAATATGGTCAAGTAACTAAAAATGGTTGGAGTAAAGAGGAGAGTGGTGAGATATGGGATTGTGTGGGTGATAGGTGACCAATTCATGCAAAGCCTTGTTAAGGTTTAAATTTTTATTCTAAGTGCCTTAAAGGATATTTAGCAGGAGAGGGTAAATATATTTAGCAATTCTTCTTCTATTTGTATCTTCTGATAGCATTTCATTTATTTATTTATTTGTTTATTTATTATTTTACCCAGGGTGACAGTCTCACTCTGTCACCCTGGGTAGAGTGCTGTCGTGTCATAGTTCACAGTAACCTCAAACTCTTGGGCTCAAGCGATTTTCTTGCCTCAGCCTCCCAAGTAGCTGGGACTACAGGCGCCTGCCACAACACCAAGCTAGTTTTTCTGTTTGGTAGGGGTGGAGGTCTTGCTCTTGCTCAAGCTGGTCTTGAACTCCTGAGCTCAACTGAGGCTCTTGCCTCAGCCTCTCAGAGTGCTAGGATAAAGGTATGAGCCACCATGACTGGCCTTCTGATAGCATTTTAATGCTTAACTAGGGTTGTTTAATTTTTAATTAAATGTTTTCCCAATTGTCTACATTAGGCAAGCTAATAGTTAATAGCTTGTCTGGTATTGAACCATACTTGCATTCCTAGAATAAGCTGCTGAAACTTACTTGATAGGTTTTTGTGTGTTATCCCTGTTATCTTTTGGAATGGTCTGACTCACATTGGAGTCATTTTGTATACTCTTATTATCAATTCTAACATTGGAATTTGTTGAAATCTCTTCAATAACTTAAGATATCAATTTTAAAAGAAATTCCATAGAATGTGTTTTCCAAAAAATAGCCTTCTTTTCTTTCTTTCTTTCTTTCTTTCTTTCTTTCTTTCTTTCTTTCTTTCTTTCTTTCTTTCTTTCTTTCTTTCTTTTTATTATTGTTAAATCATGGCTATGTACATTAATGCAGTAATGGGGTACAGTGTGCTGGTTTTATATACAATTTGAAATATTTTCACCAAACTGGCCCTCCCTTCCTATCTTCCTTCCTTCCTTCCTCCCTTTCTTTCTTTTCTTCCTCTCTCTCTCTCTCCCCCTCCTTTCCTCCCTCCCTCCCTTCCCCTTCCTCCTCCTCCTTCTTTTTCTTCTCTCTTTCTTTCTACATATATACAGATTTCATCACCCTGAGTAGAGTACTATGGCATCATAGCTCACAGCAACCTCAAACTCTTGGGTCCAAGTGATCTTCTTGTCTCACAAGACAAGAGGTGCCCACCGCAACACCCTGCTAGTTTTCCTATTTTTACTAGAGAGGGGGTCATTTTGCTCAGGTTGGTCTTGAACTCCTGAGCTCAAGCAATCCACCCACCTTGGCCTCCCAGAGTGCCAAGATTACAGGAATGTGCCACTGTGCCTGGCCTCAAAAAAAAGCTTTTACTGCAGTACAATCTACTGATTATAAAAAAAACTTCCAATGTGAATAATTCATATGATACAAAAAATATAAAAAAAGTAAATTGAGAGACAAAGTCATCACAAAACTCTGTTGGCATTTTTGTGGTCACACTTTCAGTTTATTCCATCCAATCATCTTTATTCACACAATGAAGTGATGGGGCAACTTTATCCAAGTCAATATTGACATTTATTACCAATTTCTTACTGTTAAGAAGCTTATTTTTCTGCCTGCATATTTTTTTCCTTTATTCTTAAAATTTCCTTTATTCTTAAAATTTCCTTTATTCTTAAAATTTAAAAATTATTCTTAAAATTTAAAAATTTATCAGGTTTATTCAGTGGTATTTTTTCTTCATTGGTTTCTCTAGTTTAGAGAAAACCAATCTAAAAATTATGTCTCTACTAATTATGGGATAATTTTTTTTCATTCTTTTAAAATTTTATTTACATTTCTTGGAATTAATACTATAACTATAGTGGATATACAGAGGGTGCCAAAAATGTATACACATTTTATGAAAGGAAGAACTTTATTAAAATTATAATCATACATTTATATACTGATAACACAAGATGAATACAAGTCATGTTGAGCACCTCTTGTAACTGTAGAAGTTGAACATAACTTTAGTATTACCAATAAAATGCAATGTTTTCCTTTCCTAAAATCTGTATATTTTTTGGTACCTTCAGTATAATTAGTATTTCATTCTGGTGACTATTCCATTTACCCTCCAGAAACTTTTTTGTAAATGACATATTAAAATAGTCATTTGAACAGACTCAATAGTCTAAAAGAAGGATGAAGTAACCAGATGAATGGTCCCCTTATGTAAAAGGCTCGCTTTATGAAAACAGAGAAACCTTAAAAAAATAATGCATTATATCAATAGCATGAGGGATATTGCATCTATCAAAAGAGATTGCTTCTCTATCAAGAAATCTTGCTTTTGGGTATGCTGTGAAATCATTAATTTTTAAAATATAATGGAGTTATTGTAGCCCAATTCATAATTGCCAAGTCATGGAAGAAGCCCAAGTACTCATCAATCCACAAATGGATTAATAAATTGTGGTATATGTACACCACAGAATATTATGCAGCCTTCAATGTAGGGTAAAACCCCACAAACTGTTTGCTCACTTTAAACTCCAGAAGCAGGTGGACAGACTTCTGTAGAATGCAGCTCTGTCGAAGACCCAGTTTCCCTGGTCAGCATTAAATAGGGCCTGGGGGTTTGGGCCTAAAAACCCACCTTCAGTGACTCTGGCTGTGTGGCTGTTAAGCCTGCGAGAATAGGGTTAAAAACCTTCCTGCAGAGACATAGCCTAGGGGTTGATAGGCATTATGAGCTTATGGGAAAACTGTGAGGCCTCCAAGTTGCTAAGCAACAGAAGCCATAAACCTGCTTTCTGCAATATAATGAGTGCATGGTAAAACTTCAAGGCTTTACTCCCCTTTTGGTAATCTCAAGTCTCTAGATGTAGTCCCTTTTGCAGCTGCCTCAAGTTTTCAAACTTTGTATCTCTTTGAAGGTGAACTAACTTTAGAAAAGATTAGTAGTATGAATACTTTACTTGTTAATTAATAGAGTGTAGGTGACTAGCCGACTATAAAAGGGTGGTCAAAAACAATATACTTTGCTGCTTTCCACCAGAGAGAGTAGTCTGTCTCTTTCATAATAATAATTCCAAGGGCAAGCTTACACCTGTGGTGACGCTGCCTGTCCGTCGCAAAACCCTCATGCAACACTTAAAGAAAGATGGAGACTTTACCTCTTACATGTTTACATGGATGGAGCTGGAACATATTCTTCTTAGCAAAGTATCTCAAGAATGGAAGAAAAAGTTTCCAATGTACTCAGCCCTACTATGAAACCGATTTGTAGCTTTCTTATGAAAGCTATAACCCAATTATGGCCCAAGAAGAAGGGGAAAGGAATGGGGGAGGGGGGAGGATAGGTGGAAAGAGGGTAATTGGTGGGATCACACCTATGGTGCATCTTACAAGGGTACATGTGAAATTTATTAGGGGTAGAATATAAATGTCTAAACACAGTAACTAAGAAAATGCTGTGAAGGCTATGTTAATTGTACTCCATATATATAAAGGAGTTGGCATTTGACTTCTGGCATGACAATGTGAAGAGTTGCACTGACCCACTCTTCAGTCACAGTGGTGAAAATTATAAAAACACAAACAAAAGATTCTTTTGACCCTATGGGTAAGTGGCAAATAAATACCTATTAAGTAAATATATGAAAGGTAGGTAAGAATATGAGAGTCTGTGGTACTATGTGTTAGAACTAGATTGCTTTTCCTCTGACCCCAGCTCAGTGAGGAGAAATTCTACTCCAGACTACTGCAGCTCAGATCACAGAGCTCCCTCTTCCCCCACAGAAGCAAGGATTTCTTCCCAGGAGGAGAAAGACATGTAGACAAAGGTTTGATATACTTAATATAGAAAAAGCTGTTGTCAATGAATACTAAAATTAACCCCTCCAACCAGGAAAACAGCAACAGATGTGAACATCATATTTATAGAAGAAAAAACACATGAAAAATCATAAAACTTCACTCCTTGTTAAAGAATGGGGTGACTAGGCAATTTTATAATGCCTAGTATAGTTATAGTCCACTGTAAGCAAATAAAGGGGTGTAATTTTATAGAGGCTAATTTGACTCTGCATTTCGTAAAAGTCATATCATAAAAATGATATCTCTTTGAGCAATCCTAGTTTTAGGGATTTATCTTAAATTATAATCAGACAAAAACAGATATGCATGTATGTTTGCAGTCAAAAAGAAAATAGAAATAATTTAAACACCATCAGAGATGAAGTTAAAGAAAGCACACAATCCACATATTAAAGGCACACAATGAAGCCATGATAAGTATGTATATATTCCATATATATATGTGTAAATGATAATTGTTAAATGAAAATGTAATTTATTCTTACCTAGTAAAATAGGAGAATTATTGGTGTCGTCATGAGGATGAAGACATACATGTACCGTGCTCAGCTCTGGCCGGGTACCCTCCGTGCTGCAGAGGGCTTTCTAAATTACAGATCTACCATGAATCTTTCCTAAAGTAGCTGAGCTTCCTATTTCCTCTAGAACAGTCCAAGTTTATGGCCAAGTGGTCAAGCAGGATACCTCATCCGCCATGGATTGACTCTCAACTCTACTGATCTTGCACTTTCTCCTCCAGCCATGTGTTGCAGCTTATCTTTTTCTAGGTCACAAAATGTCTTTTATATCAGCTGACACTTTCTCTAAATGTGCATTCTCCATTCTGCTTTGCCATTGTCAGCCTGGAATGATGATTACCATCACTCCCATGTAAGCATCTCCTCTTGGTGGCAATCTCCTCCCACTCCAGAGGTAACCACTCCAGTTTCTGCACTATTTCTAGGTCTTTCTGTTAGAATCAACTCATCCCACATTTTGCTTACTTATCTGTTTTTTTTTTTTTTTTTTTTGTGACTCTGTGAGAGCCTTGAGAACAGGGGCAGACAGTGTCATTTCCATTATTGTGTCCTCAGGACCTCCCACAGTCCCAGGCATAGTGTAGGGATCAATATACTTATATGAGGGTTGAACTGAACTGGATAGAATATTAGGTATGCCACACAATTGAGAACAATGAAAAGGAAGAGTCATGAGCCTAAGAGCCTATAAGAATAAGAGACAGTATAGATAGAAATGCAGTTGTTTAAAAGCTGGAGGCATCACACTACCTCACTTCAAAATATAATATGGAGCTATAGTAATGGATAAAGCAAAATATTGTTGTAAAAACAGACACATGGACCAGTGGAACAGAATAAATAACTAGAAATGAATCCACGTGTTTACAACTCATTTTTGACAGCAGTGATAAGAATCTACACTGGGAAGAGGACACCAGCTTCAATAAACGGTGTTGGGACCACTGGATATCTATGTACATATACGCAGAACAATAAAACTAGGTTTGTATCGCTCCATTCAAAGGCAACTAAAATGGATTAAAAAATTAAACATAAGACTCAAAGTTATAAAACTAGTAGAGGAAAACAGAGTTGAAATGCTTCAGGACACTGGTATAGGCAAATTTATTATGGCTATGACTTCAGAAGTTCAGGTAACAAAAATGAAAATAGACAAATGGGACTATATTAAACTACAAAGCTCCTGCACAGCAAAGGAAACAATCAAAAGAGTGAAGAGACGACCTCCAGATTGGGAGAAAATATTTGTAACCTACTCATCAGACAAAGGATTAATGTCCACAATATAAGGAACTCAAAACTCAATCGGAATAAACTAAAATAACCCCATTAAAAAGTGGGCGAACAACATGAACAGACATTTCCCAAGGGAAGGCATACAAACAGTGAGTAGATATATGAAAAAATGGTCAACATTACTAATCATCAGGGAAATGCAAATTAAAACCACTCTGAGAGATCATCTCACCCAGTTAGAATGGCTAGTATCAAAAAAACATCAAATAACAAATGCTATGAGGATGTGGAGAAACAGGAATTCATATACTGCTGGTGGGAATGTAAATTTGTATAACCACTATGGAAAATAGTATGGAGATTTTTCAAAAAACTAAAAATAGAGCTTCCATACACACCAGCAATCCCACTACTGTGAATTTATCCAAAGAAAAGGCAATCAGCTTATTACCACGTTTATTGCAGCACTATTTACAATGTCCAAGGTATGGATCAACCTAAGTGTCTGTCTTCAGATGAATGGAAAAAACCTTGGTGTATATATACTACTGAGCCATACGAAAGAATGAAATCATAACATTTGCAGCAATATGGTTGGAACTGGAGGTCATTAAGTTAAATGAAATAAACCAAGCACAGGCAGAGAAATCTTTCATGTTTCCACTCATGCGTGGAAGTTTTAGAAGTCACTGTCATGGAGATAGAGAGAAGAAGGATACTTATCAGAATTTGGGAATGGTGGAGGGGGAAATGCAGACAGGTACAAACACACAGTTATGTTAAGGAATAGGTATTTGATAGCACAGTAGGGTGACTCTGTATTACATATTTCAAAATAGCTAGAAGAGAAGACTTGAAATGTCTCCGACATAAAGAAATGATAAATATTTGAGGTGCCCCTGCTTTGATTATTATACTTACATGTAGATATCAAAATATCACTTGTACCCCAGATATACATATGATTATTATGTATTAATGAAAAATGTTTAAAAATGCAGCTTGTTTTGATAACAAGCCAGTGTGCCAGGGAAGTGTGAAGCCTGTAATGCAAATTCAATCATTATTAATTTGAGGTGGTAGCAAAATAAATACTCAAATGTGAGAACTAGGAGTAACTTAGAATACTAGAGAAATTTGGAGCTTGGGGGTATAGGCATGGGGCAGTTTTAACATTTATCAAATGAATGAATTTATTACCCCAATTTACCAAGTTAAATCCCCAGATATCCAGTATAGGTGGCATAGTGGAAGGAGATTTTGAAACAGAAGTTGGGGTTCAAACCCCAGGTTTACAAATTTATACTTTTTTTTTTTTTTTTGAGACAGAGCCTCAAGCTGTTGCCCTGGGTAGAGTACTATGACATCACAGCTCATAGTAACCTCCAACTCTTGGGTTTAAGCAATTCTCTTGCCTCAGCCTCCCAAGTAGCTGAGACTACAGGCACCGGCCACAACACCTGGCTATGTTTTGGTTGTAGTTGTCACTGTTGTATGGCAGGCCTGAACTGGATTTGAACCTGCCAGCTCTGGTGAAGGCAGCTGGCACCTTAGCCGCTTGAGCTGCAGGTGCCGAGTCCAAATTCATACTTTTTTGGAACAAACTTCTACCCTTTATTTGGTCAGACAATGGGTTAAGTGCTATATATGTAAGTATGTATACTCATGTATTTTATGCATATATACATACATATAAAGTTCTACATATACATATATGCCCAAGTATACATATGTATATGAAGGGAACTGGGGAGGATGTATATTCTCCATTACAGAAGAGACACAAGCAGGTAGCATGATGTTGTGGGCTAAGGGGTCATTTCAAAGTCACTTCAAGGTTTTAGAGGAAATACGTGATGGTCTCTTTATAAATAAAGTTCCAAGTTGTACAGTAGTGATGTGGTTGTCCTCTGGCATTTGAGTGAAAACTGAAGTAACCCTTAGGAGATGCTCTCAAATCTGTTATTTGCTACTCACATAGTTCTCCTATGGTTCAGCACCATGAATGAGCTCATTTATTTTCACAGTGCTTGAGTGCTGCTTTGAGCATCAAGATCTTCTCAAAGTCACAGTGTGATCTGAAGGCAGAGATGAGCCCATGACCAGGAGTGCCAGGCTGTGTGTTTGCTTTGTGTTAGCCTACCACTGGAAGGAAGGAGAAAACCTGGAAATTTAATTCTAGGAAAAAGGATGCTGCTTGCCACTTAGAAAAACAAAGAATTGAATAAGAAAGAAAATGATGGCTTTTTCCTCTGAGACCACCACAACATCCTCAC
This sequence comes from Otolemur garnettii, assembly GCF_000181295.1. Taxonomy (NCBI): domain Eukaryota; kingdom Metazoa; phylum Chordata; class Mammalia; order Primates; family Galagidae; genus Otolemur; species Otolemur garnettii. The sequence continues at coordinate 2,825,457 of NW_003852540.1, read as the reverse complement.
AGTGACCTGAGTTTGAAAAAGTACCATAGGGACTCTAACCCTTAGCTTATTCAGCCACCTCTCTGCCATGAGGAGGAAGGTCTTCCACCTCCTCAGATCCCAGCAGAAACTGCTTTCTTCCACAGCCTGGTCCCTGGATTCTAGGACTCTCTGAGACATCCGGCTGACAGTAGCGAGTATAGGGGACAGGTGACAAGATTGAGGAAAGCCAGAGGATCTCCAGAGGAATTGACGCCCTGTTTTCTGCCTCTCAAGGCAAGCATCCCTCACTCTGTGTGCATTAGGATCACCTGTGATGCTTCAACAAGAAGGGTTTCCGACCGCCTTACTTGCAGTTCTGGTTCTATTCCAAGAACCAAGTCTTTTTAATGAGTACTCGGTGATTCTGATCTTGCACTTTGGCAAACACTGCTCTGAGTCTGAAAGAGAGAGTGGCAGCTGAACACCTGTGTGGTCAGATGGGCTTAGAGACACAAACCCCTCTATTGTGTTGCTTGGCTGGGAGGGGAGGGATCGTGGGGGGCGGTATGACAGAGGGCTCCACACTTAGGGTAGGAAAAGTCGGCTTGGGGACCAAATTTGTTGTTCCCTAGCTGTCTGGTTTTGAGCAGGGCACACAACTTCCCCTAGTCTTCTTGTCTCACCTATGTGGCCATTCTTGCAGATTGTGTATTGGACCATGTGAAATTGTACAGTGCTTGCAAGATTCGAGGGAGTATGTGAGTATGTTTGCATGAGAAGAAAGGAGATTGAGAGAAGAGAAAGTGAGCATGAGGCAGAGATGTCCAGATCTTACCTACAGCTCTGTGCTGCTCAGAGTTCACTGCTTCTGCTGCCTCCACTTCCCTCCATATCGGAATGAAAATTCACTTGGGAAGTAAAATACTCTAATGAATTGTTTTCTGAAGAGGTCTTGGTGCCTTGTCCTATTGGCTAAAGGTGGGGAGTAGCAGACATATTGCCTGGGGTTTTAGTCCCTGCAAAAGAGGAAACAGAATTTAAGGCTCTTTATGGCCTGATAAAGTTGGGGGGATTTGAGAACTGATGTTTGGATCCCAGACTCCTTAAAGAAGGAGCTGAACATCAATCCCATCAGGCCTATTTGTCAGCTTTGGAGAGACTTTGGGGAGGCAATCCCATGGCAGCCCTTGAGATGAATATGAATAATTGCTCCAGTATTTACATCTAGAGATGAAAGTCTTGGGAAGTGAGTCTTGTTTACAAGGAGTAATCAATCCACCTTATTGCACAACAAAACGTGCCTTAGGGAGTAGAAATGAGCCCAGAAATAAAATGGATTTCATGTACCTTGCAATCTTTCTTTGGTTCGTCAGAGGTCTGGAAAAATCTTAAGTACTAATTTTGGATTGAATTTTTTCTCTTAATAATTTTTCAAGTACAACATCCAGGACCAGCACAAACCCAAACATATGTAGACACACAGGAACTAAGAAAGCAAAAGCAAGAATCAACACGTGGAAAACATATAGGGACTCTAGACAATATAATTATTAGAGAATGAAAAAGAATGATGCGCATGTTGCTTTAGGAAACAAAACAAAGTCTGAACATTTTGTCAGGAATTTTGACAAACTGAACAGTCATGAGTAACCAGTACGCAGATGAAAAACACGTGACTGGCCCTCCAGAAGTTACCTTAAATTCTCCTCTAGTCAGTTCCTGCAAGGGTATATTACTGCCTTGACTCCCAATAGCATAAATTAGTTTGATCTATTTTTGTTACTTTATTGAAATGGAAATAGAGTTTGTACTCTTTGTGTCTTCTTCTTTCACTCAACATTATAACTGTGAAATTTGTCCAAATTGCTGCATGTGACTGTCTATTGTTAATGCTCACTGCTGTGTGATGTTCACGCAGTGAACATTTCAACTGCATTTCAAATCCATTATACTATTGCCATCAATCGTAGTTTCCAATTTGGGGATGTTATGAATAGTATAGCTACATATATCCCTTGGGCATATATACCTAGGGGTAAAATATATGGATTCCTTGGGCAGACTATCTGTAGTTTTTGTAGATAGTGCTAAGTACTTTCTCAAAGTCCTGTATTTGTATCAATTTTCCCTCCCTCCAGCAGTGTATTAGAGTTTTGCTTGTTCAACACCTTAACATAACTTATTTTTTTCTCCCATGTTTTTTTCACTTTAGCTATTTATTGGACATAGTAGAACCTCACTGTGGTTTTAGTTTACATTTCTCCAATGACTAATGGAGTTGATGACCTTTCATTTGTTTTTTTCCCCACACGTATATCTTCTTGTGTAAATTACCTATTCAAATCTTTTGTCTACTTTTTCTCTTGGGTTATCCATCTTTATGATGTCAATTTGTAGTCCCTTATATTTTCTGGCTATGAGTCCTTTGTCAGAAGTTTATATTATAGTAAGAATATCCTCTCCAGCCTTGTGTGTGACTTTTATTCAATTAATAGTGGCTTTTGAGAAACAGAAGAATTTTAATTTTAATGACAGAATTTATCATTTTTCCTATTTGGTGGTTTTGGGTCTTAATTAAGAAATCTTTGCCTACATGTATGATGACAGCTCTGATGGCCATTCCAGAAAAAGTTTCAAAATTTCTTTGAAGGGTGGACGTGGTCCTCGTGTCAGTGCATGCAAGGTCTGAGAGTTACATTAATGAACTCATCCTAGAAAAAGTGCTACATATCTCATTGCTTAATGTCCCTATGTTCACTTTCAAAGTAATCCTCTTGAGAAGCTATGCACTGACATCAGCAGCTTGTTCAAGCTTCAAAGCACTTTTTCGAGCATGAGTTTGTGAACTTAATTGTCAGACCTCATATATTCTCTATGTTTTCCTCTGAAAAAGGTATTGTTTTACCTTTTACATTTAGTTCTATTATAAATATAGAATTGATATTTCTATTCAGTGAGGAAGAGGTCAACCTATATCTTTCTCCCTAAAGTATGGCTATAACAACTGATCCATTGTTATTTATAGAAAAGACCACCCTTTCCTTGTTCTATTGCTTTGGAAATGGAATCTGGTGACTGTATATATGTGAATCTGTTTCTGGAGGCTTAGTCTGTTGCATTTGTCTATCCATGTATCCATATTAATTACTATATCTTTTAATAAGGTAGATACAGGGTGGCCATAAAGTTATTGTACACAAACTTTATGGTCACCCTGTATAGTTTATTTTTTGTTCTTTTCCAGTATTTCTTTGGCTATGCTTGGTTCTGAATTTTTTTTTTTTTTAAATGGGGCTTCTAAATCTCTTCTTAAAATTTCAATAAATTTGGAGGTACAAGTGATTTTTAGTTTCAGAGATTAATTGTATAGTGGTAGAGTCTGGGTTCTAGTGTACCCATTACCAGAATAGACTTTATGGCACTTGATAGGTAGTTTTCATTGCTCATCCCTCTCCTACCCTTCGCCTTCTGAGTCTCCAGTGTCAATTATGGCACTCTGTGTGACCATGAATACCTATAGCTTACTTATAGGTGGCAATATGTGGTATTTTGTTTTCTATTCCTGAGTTACTTCACTTAGGACAATGGCCTCCAGTTCTACCCAATTTGCTGCAAAAGACATTATTTCATTCCTTTTTTTGACTGAGTAGGATTCTGTGGTGTGTGTGTGTGTGTGTGTGTGTATACATATGTTACATATTACATTTTTAAATCCACTTATCAATTCATGGACGCTTAGATTGATTCCATTGTTATTGTGAATTATGCTGTGATAAACATGAGCACAGCTATCTTTTGGTATAATGACTATTTTTCCTTTGGGTAGATCCCCAGTAGTGGGATTGCTGGTTGAATGGTAGGTCTATTTTAGTTCTTTGAGAAATCTCCATGCTGTTTTCCACAGGTTTTACTAGTTTATATTCTTACCAACAATGTATGAGTGTTCTCTTTTCACAGCATCTGTGCAAAGATTTATTGTCTTTTGACTTTTTAATAACGGCCATTCTGATGGGGGTAAGATTGCATGCTACTGTCATTTTAATTTGCATTTCTCTGATGGCTACTGATATTGAGAGCATTTTTTTTCATATATTTGTTGGCTATTTGTGTATCTTCTTTTGAAAAACATTTGTTCATTCTTTTGCCTCCCATTTTAATGTTTCTTCCTTTTTGCTTGCTTTTTAAAAGTTCCTTGTAGATAGATAGATAGGCATTCTTTGTCAGATGCATAGTTTTTGCTCTCTATTCTGCAGGTTGTATATTTTCTCTGCTGATTATTTATTTTGTTGTGCAGAGGCTTTTCAGTTTAAGTCCTATTTATTTATTTTTATTTTTGTTGCATTTGCTTTGGGTTTTTAGTCATAAATTCATATAGATTAATATTCAGAAGAGTTTTTCTTTTCTTTCTATTTTCTTTTGAGACAGAGTCTGACTTTGTTGCCCTCGGTAGAGTACTGTGGCTTCACAGCTCACAGCAACCTCTAACTCTTGGGCTTAAGGGATTCTCTTGCTTCAGCCTCCCGAGTAGCTGGGACTACAGGCATCTACCACAACGCCTGGCTTTTTTGTTGTTGTTGTTGCTGTTTTAGCTGGCTGGGGGTGGGTTTGAACCTGCCACCCTTGGTATATGAGGTCTGTGCCCTACCCACTGAGCCACAGGTGCCACCCTGATCTGGGGTTTTGCGTTAGTTCAGGTATTTTACATTGACCTGTCTACTAGTTTATTGATTCTGTATCCTGCTATGTCCAATCTGCTGCTAAACTCAACTACTGAGTTCTTAATTTTAGGTACTGTATTTCTTGCTTCTAGAATGTCCATTGTGTTTTTAAAAAAGTTGCAATTTGTTAGTGAAAAATTTGTATTCTTTTATCTATTTTTATACATTAATTGTTATTTTAAATTTCATGTCTGCTACCTTTAAGGTCAGAATCATTGTTAAATTGCTTTTTGGTCTTCATTATTGACCATATGATTTTCCTCTTGCATATGTGTAGTAATTTTTTAGTATATGTTGGAAGTTATGAATACTAGGGTTATAGTTGCCCCAAATGCTGTTATCTCTACCAGAGGTGGTTCTTCCTCCTTTCTTCTGTTATGCAGATATGGTGAGTAGGTTGATCACATTAATACAGTCAAGGATTGATTTGGGTTTAGAAGTGGGATGTAACTTTAGGAAGACTAAATTTGTCACTGTTCATAGGATGTGTTCCCACTGGGATTTTGGTTGAGAGTCTGATGATTTACCATCTCCTCAGCCATGAAAGATAATGGGAGATCCTCTTCAGAGATTTTTAGCTTAGTTCTTTTGACTTTACCCCACACAGATTAAAAGTTTGGCAAATGTCTTTAGGGAAAGACATATGTTTGAAGAAGCCCTCCTTCTCAATGTATTTTTTTTTTTTTTGATCTCAGTCTTGAAAGACTGAAAAAGACTTTTCTCTGTCTTTAAGTAGCCTCTGCCTACCAACCCAGCATTCCTTCAGATTTTTCAGATGTCTCATGGGAAAAACAGTCCATATTTGAAACTCCTCGAATTTCCATTGTTAATCCAGCCCCATACGAGTGCTATAAGCTTTGATGCTTTCTTTTTCCCAGCAAAGATCCTCAGTTTATGGTCACATTCAGCAAATAGCCCTTAAGGAAAAAAATAGCCAGTTGGAGGTACCTCATCCCAGAACATTTCTCTTCCTCTCTCTGAAACTTTAGTTTATGAATGTTTTGGGTACTTCTGCAATTCTCTTGATGCCTTTAAAACGTAATTTAAAAACTTATCTTTTAAAATTCCAATTGTTGCAGTGGGAATATTCTAGCTTCCTGCAATCCACTATGTTCTATGTGCAATCAGAGCTCTGCCTCTTTTGTTTATAAAGAGACTGATGTCAGGAAACCTTAATTTGCTTAAACCATTCAGGGCATAAGAGTGATCTGAAGAAGCTATGACTCATATCAGTTATCCAAGAAGATAGTCTATGGCAACTGTTGCTGTTCTCGGGGTTAACTGATCAGTGACACAGAGTAAAGCACTGCAGATGAAATGAATAATGTGAAATGGAGACTGAGGCTCAATCAGGCATGCAGTAAGGTGCCAATAAAGAAAGGCACCTGTCTTATTGATCCTCTTATATACTCTAACACATCCGATAAAATTTAAAATAACAAACAGTTAATAAAGCGAAGTGAAGTCACAGAAACTGCCGTAAAAATTCTAATTCAGCACAATTACTGCTGAGCACTTACACAATTGATACAAATTGAGAACATTGAGCTTAGGGCTAAACCACAGGGGCGCCAGACTGTCTGTTCTGCTAGCCCATTTCCTTAAACTAAAACTAGCAGCTATGGTGTTAATGAGGAGAAAGGAACAAAGTACAACCGCCCAGTGCCTCAACAGGTGTTCGGCCCCAGCTACAACCCGGCCTGGCCCTCTGGCACATTCCTTTCTGTGAACTGTAGCTTTCTGCTTTTCAGCAGGCCCAGGCCTGTCCTCAGAGTAAGGAGATTCCATCTTAGGGCCACAGTCCTTGTTAAACTACTGTGTCTGAGCATGGGGGGCTGTATCCCTTCAGGCAACTATTATCCTTTGATTGCTTTCCCTTATTTGTTTCACTGGATGAATTAAAGTTTTATTTTATGCATTTATTTTACATTAAAATGCAGATTAGTTAAGGATATTTATAGGTGCCCATTTTCCTCTAATAAGCAGAATTCAAGCCTTTTCCCCACTACCTAAATTCAAGTCACCATCATCTCTCACTTGGGGTTCCTGAAATAGCTTTCTAAATAATTTATCTGTTAAATAGGGAGTCTTTCCCCCAGTTTAAGTTTTTGATAGGCTTATCGAAGATCAAATCATGATAAGTATCTGGATTCATCCCTTGGTTCTCAATTCTGTTCCATACATCTACCTCTCTATTTTTGTGCCAATACCATGCTGTTTGATCACTATAGATTTGTAGTATAGTCTGAAGTCTGGTAGTGTGATTCTACCTGATTTGTTTTTATTTCTGAGTAATGTTTTGCCTATTTGAGATTTTTTCTGTTCCCATCTAAAATGAAGTACTATTTTTTCAAGTACTTTAAAGTATGACATAGGTGCTTTAATGGGGATTGCATTAATGGGGATTGCATTAAATCTGTAGATTGCTTTGGGTAGTATGGACACTTTAACAATGTTCATTCTTCCCAGCCATGAGCATGGCATGTTTTTCCATTTGTTAACATCTTCGGCTATTTCTTTTCTCAGAGTTTCATAGTTCTCTTTATAGAGATCTTTCACGTCCTTTGTTAGGTACACTCCAAATCTGTCAAGTGTAGAACATAAATGTCTTAACACAATAATCAAGTAAATGAGGCAAAAGCTATGTTGATTGGTTTGATGCAACCACATCAGATTGTATAAAAAATCAACACATTGTACCCCACATATGCATAAATGTATTCATGATCTATGTGTATATGACTTAATAAAAAACCAAACATCCATAAAAAAATCGGTGATTCTTTATTGGAATAAAGCAATAATGTTTTCTCCTTCATTTGCAAGTAAAGTAGATAAAAAAATAAAAAAAATTATCTGCCTTTTTGATTGTTTAATGCTGAGCATACATATGCCATTCTTGAAACTATTAATAGATTTTTCTGTTAGGATAAAGGTGATGCTCTTTATTACATCTTATAAGGCTTTTCATGATCAGGACCCTGCCTGGCTCTCTTGCTGCCCCCCCCCCCGAATTCTTTCTTTCTTATAATACACTTCAGCCACACTGAAGTTATTTGGTTTCTTAAGTATGCCATGTTGCCTTTACCTCTTGAGTGTTTGCATATGTTGTTTACTCAAGAAGCTATTTTCCCTTCATTTATCTTTTTTCACCCACTTAACTCAGAAAGGTTCAAGATAAAGTTGCCATATGTGGCTGGGAGAAATTAGGAAGTAATTGTGCAAGAGGTAGCAATTGTGCTGAGTTTAAAGGCTGGGATTAGATTTCAAAATTCAGCCAAGAGGGTATGTGGGAAAACTCAAAGTGAGTTTTCGTAAATGCAGCAGGGATAAATGATAGGATTAAGTGATTGAATTAGTTGATTCATAAAGAATATTTATTTTTAGGACATTTTTGAAGTACTAATTAAACAAAACAGAATGATTCATTATCCCTATTATGATGAGGTGTGGTCAGAGCAACTTCTTTGGTGGGATTTGAGCATGCGCTTGCTTCCTCTTCTGCCTGTTTTCCTCACCCAGGAAGGGTAGTTAAATGGTGCTGTTGTGCCCACCCCGGGGGTCGCCTACCCAAAGACCACTCACAATCACAAATCGATGCAAAAAGCAAGAGGCAGGTTTATTGCTGGCGCATCAGGGTTTCTCAGCCACAAGGGGGAAGGAACCTCGAGAGGCTGTTACAGGCTGCTTTTAAGGCGAAAAACTACATGCAGGGGGGGTGAGGGGGCGTTAGGGTATGAGGCGGTTGGTGATTGGGGAATTCATAACTTGCAGGGTTGTTGGGCAGTTTTGCTCTGGGGACTTTTTGCGACGGTTATTTTTAGCACGGGTATGAGGGAGTAGGGAGGGAGTAGGGTGTTGCCTCCAGGTGCAAGAGTCTGATATGCGGGTAGAATGTTTTTATTGTTTTAGGGCCTCCTTACTGCCCTGTGGCCTAACAGTGCCTGCTCTAGACCTCCTGGAGGATTTGTCCCAGGGGGGCCCTAGGAATTTCTTTGTCTGTTGCTAATGAGTTTCTCCAGCATTTAGATTCCACTGGGACCTATTGTCTTGAGGCCCTCAAAAACACAGAACAGGAGATGTGTGAAGGGATGGTGTGCATTTAGGTGACGACTACTGAGGCTATATCTCGATGTACCTATATAAAAGAGTGAAGGATCCCAGGTTCAGGCTTCAGAATTAACTTCAGACATATGTGGTAAGTTAGTCTAGAAGTTGTATCCCATAGGGTCCTTTCAGGCTGGAAGTTGTATCCCATAGGGGCCTTTTAACCTTAGGGTTCAGATTAATAAGGCTTTTTGATGTGAGTACATGAGATGGTTCTTTAGTCAGTGTAAAATCCAAATAATTGCTTAACATTCTAAATATCCTCACTGGTGTTTACCAGATTCAATCTATTTATTTAAAATAGTATCCTAAGTACAATTGACCTTTGAACAACATAGGTATGGACTGTGTGGGTCCACTTATCTGCAGATTTTCTTCTGTCTTTGCCACCCCTGAGGCAGCAACAAGACCAATCTTTCCCTTTTCTCTTCCTCCTCAGCCTACTCAATGTGATGATGACAAGGATGAAGACCTTTATGATAATCTACTTCCACTTAATGAATAGTAAATATATTTTTCTCCTTCGTATGATTTTCCTAATAACATTTTTCTCTTACTTTATTGTAAGAATATAGTATATAATAATATACAAAATATGTGTTAATTGAATGTTTACATCATTGTTAAGGCTTTTGGACAATAATAGTCTATTGGGAGTTAAGTTTTTGGGAAACCAAAATTTATATGTGGATATTCAACCACAAAGGGCATTGTTTCCCCTAACCCCCAGCATTGTCCAAGGGTCAATTATATTGCATAATAGAGTCATTTATACTCTGAGAGGAGTTCTCACAAGACATTTCAACTTTGCAACACCTTTGTGGGGTTAGCAGGGATAAGTCAGTATTACTATTTTAAAGTTGAAGAAATGAATACAGAGAATATGAATAGAGTAAAGCTCATAAGCCTCATCTCATTAATGGGAGCATTTGTAAGAGATACCTGACTAATTTGGCTATAATCACACATCTTAGTGAGGGATGATACCAATGTAGATCCCAGGATGAAAAATTCTCAAAAGAATCAAAGATAGATCCTTCTCCACACTAAAACATGGGCTGTATCTTTCCTTTTTCTGTTCAAATGTGAAAACACACTCATATCTGTGGATTAAATTCTGTGATCTTGGTGAGGAGTCCCTTATTCAGGGTTTGTAGGAATTAAAAAAAAAAGAACTTCTACAGTGTCACACTGTGGGAGGGGTATCTGGAGGAGCCCAGGGACTAGGTCTTAAAGACTGGAAATTATCCTAATTATTATTGTTTACATTCATAATCTTAAAACTTCCATATCAGTCTCATTTCTTCCCACACCAATATCTTGATATTGTGTAGGCTGAATCTCAAAATCTCAAGGGACAAAGTCATAGCATTGTTTTCTGAGTAGATTGGCACAAAGCCATATAACAGAATAGCTGAAGATGGGGTAATATTCCAGAATGATGTTATGACAAGCCTACAGTGCAGTTTTATATAAATCAAAACAAAGGATTTATATGAAGGAGCTCTTGACTTGGAAAGCCTCAGTGGCAGTGATTGTTCTAGCCATATATATATATATATATTATATATATATATAGTATGTATATATATATTTTTTAAATTCAGTAGTCCCTTAGGAAGCACACTATTTTTTTGGTGCCACATTGTTCTAGACGGGGGTTTGGCAGTGAAGAAGATAGATATTATCTCTATTATGTGTATAGAAATCTAGCAAGAAGGAAATAATCCCATGTTTTATGATCTAAAGTGTAAGTTTCCAGGAGAAGAGAAGGAGTGGAGTTGAGGTGGCATGTTCAAGGCCATAGTGCTATGATGTGCCATGGTGGGTGAGAGCAGATGCCTTTGAGATGGTGGGAGAAACCCAATATGCCTGGGTAGGTAGGAGCTAATTCATCTGGTGAAATAGAGCCTTTTGTGCCTTATTAACCATTCTGGAGATTATCTTAATAGAAAGATGAAGCTCTTTAATTGGAATAGTGACACAAACAGGTTTGAGTTATGGAAAGATAATTCTAGATAAAGTCAACAGATTCTAAGGGAGGAAAAGTAGATCTTCCAAATCTGTTGTAACTGTTGAGGTGAAAAAAGTAAGTGACCTGAAAAGTGTCCATGGGATGCAGGGAATAGGCATAAGGAGACATGTTTAGAAAGAGCAATCAACAAGATATAATAATTGAAGTAGAGGAGTGAAGGATGACTCTCAGGTTTCTGACTTGAATAACATGAAGATGGCATAGATAGCTAGAGAATACTGGGGTGGAACAGAGAAGATAACAAACTTAGCATCAGAAGGATGAGGTTTGAGGTGTCATTGAAATATGTAAATAGTACGTTCATCAGGGAGCTGAACATTTAGGGCTGTAGCTCAGAGGACTGGTGTGGATTGAAGAAATACACTTGGGATTCTTTGGCATATTTGGGGAAATGTAGAAAGACAAAATTCTGAGAAGCATTAATATTCAAAGAAAGATAAAACAGAAGCAGTTCTGTGAGGAAATAGTGAAATATTCCTAGGTAGGGAGGAAAAAAGTCACAAAGGTAAATTTTCACCTGGCCAAGAGATGGGTCATGAAATATGAAGTGATCATTGGTGTTAAATGTGATATGGTATTGGATTTACAGACAAGAATTTAGAGTTATTGTGGGTTTTGATGGAGCAGTTGCAATAGGAGTGTAGGAACCAATCTACTGCCTGTCCTTAAATTCTCATTCATCTACCTCATGACAATAGGTCACACATTCTAGAGATACATTTATTTGCTATCTATGGATTTTAAGGTGAATGATATTCCTCATAAAGATGATAGAATCATAGAATGATGAAGAAGAACCAAACTGTCATCTCACAGTTCCTTCTTCTGGGCCTGTCTATCCAGTCAGAGCAGTGAAACCTGTTTTATTCCCTGTTCCTAACCATAAATCTTATCACTGTCCTGGTGAACCTCCTCTTTATCATCCTCATTCATCTGGACTCCTGTCTCCACACACCCATGTATTTGTTTCTTAGTAACTTGTCCTTCTCTGTCTTCTGCTTTTCCTCTGTCACAATACCCAAATTACTCCAAAACATGCAGAGCCACGTCCCATCCATCCACTATGCAGGTTGCCTGGCCCAGATGTATTTTTATGTGATTTTTGGCATTCTGGAAAGCTCACTCCTTGTGGTCATGGCCCATGACTGCTACCTAGCCAGCTGTGTCCTCCTGCACTACAGCACCATCATGAGCCCCAAAGTTTGTCTTTCTCTGTTGGTGCTGTCCTGGGTGCTGACTGCTGCCCATGCCATGTTGCACATCCTGCTCATGGCCAGGCCGTCCTGTTCTGTCAAGGTGATTCCTCACTTTTTCTGTGATACATTTAGTATGTTGAAACTGGCCTGCTTTGACACTTGGGTCAATAGGTTGGTGATAGTTTTCATGGGGGAGCTCATCCTCATCATCCCATTCCTGCTCATCACCATGTCCTATGCAAGAATTGTCTCCACCATCTTTAAGGTCCCTTCTGACAGGGGGCATCCAGAAGACTTTCTCCACCTGTAGCTCCCACCTCTCTGTAGTGTCTCTCTTTTATGGGACGATTATTGGCCTCTACTTATGCCCATTCACAAATCATAAAACTCTGAAGGAGACTGTCATGGCTATGATGTACACTGTGGTGACACCCATGTTGAACCCCTTCATCTACAGCCTAAGGAACAGAGACATAACAAGAGCCCTGGAACAATCTTTAAAAAAAAAAGAAAATTCATTTCTCTCTAACGTACTAATTGGAACTTTACCATTATTCAATTCATAGATATAGTAATGTTTATAAGGGAATGTCACTCTAAATCAGTGGCTTAATTTTTTTTTTTTAAGACTACTACACCTTTTGCTTAAACAAAACTGTATGCTAAAGGCTAATATGAAAATGTGATGACAACAGAGTTGTGTTTGAAGTAGCGTTGGTGGCAGAAAGTCAGGGTGCTCAGCATGCTTCTTTCTCCAGTCCCAGGTAGGTTGACTTGAAGTTTGAAAATAAGATTTAAATATCTTTGTGCCAACACCTATTATTCATATTAGCTTGGAATTATCTTCCTTTAAATGGAACTATAATCACTATTTTCATCCTACTCAAGAATTTTCAGTGACACTCTCAAGTAAAGAAAGAAAAAACTCAGCACTTTCTATCTTATGGAACACATATATTTCTAGAGTCTTCAACTTCCAATACTTTACTCTTTGCTGTTGAATAAAGGCATCTCTTCTTTGCTTCTCTGCATACATATCCTCACATCATTCCATCCCTTAATTTTTAAGTTTTTTTTTTTTTTTACAGACCTTGAATAGAACAACTTTTTTTTTTTGAGACAAAGTCTCACTTTGTCACCCTTGGGAGAGTGCTGGGGCATCATAGCTCACAGAAACCTCAAACTCTTGGGCTCAAGTGATTCTTTTGCCTCAGCCTCCTGAGTAGCTGGGACTACAAGCACTCACCACAATGCCTGACTATTTTTAGAGGTGGGGGTCTCACTTTTGTTCAGGCTTGTGTCAAACCTGTGAGCTCAGGCAATCCACCTGTGTTGGCCTCCCAGAGTCCTAGGATTATAGGTGTGAGCCACCGCGCCTGGCCTACAACAACCTATTTTAAAAGGGATAGTAAATAACAAACACTTGTTGGATAATTTTCTGTATGTAAAGGACTTTTGCAATCTATTCACACACCAACTCTATGAAGTTGGTCCTATTATTATTCTAATTTTATGTGTAAAGAGATAGAAAGCTTAATTTATCATCCAAGCTCACCTAAGAAATAAGTGGTATAGCTAAGATTTGAACCCAGGCAGTTTTATTTTATTTTATTTTATTTTTGTCAAGACAGAGTCCCACCCTGTGCCCCTGAGCAGAGTGCAGTGGCTTGGTAGTTCACTTCAACCTCAGACTCCTGGCTTGTGAGCATTCCGCTGCCTCAGCCTCCAGAAGCTGCTGGGATTACAGGCACTCGCCGTGGTGCCAGTTGGATTTGTCCATTTTTTTCATGAGTTGGGGTCTCACTTTTGCTCAGGCGAGTCTCGAACTCCTGAGCTCCAGGAGCTCCTCAGCCTCCCACAGTGCTGGGATTACAGGCATAAGCCACCGCGCCCGGCAGCAGTTTGATTTTAGAGACCAAGATACTCAGGATTGCACTTAACTGCATCTTCAGACTATAGTACAGTACAGTTCCAGTCACTTGTTAGTTAATCATGCTAATTTCCTTCATATCGCTTTCACATGTATTTCTCATTGTGATCTTGAATTGTGATTTTCATCAGATACAACCAAAAAGTAAAGAAAAGTTTGTAAACTCACATTTTCATGGGGCCAAGAAAATAATGTAGATAATTATAAGGTGGTCCAGATTAAAAAAAAAAAACAATTGCAGAAATATGATCATAAAATTTTTTTATTAACCTATGGACTCTACCTCTATCATTATACAAGCATATAGTTTATATGAGATATTTTTAATTTGATTTTGAACAAATTAGAAATATTTAATCATTAAGTATATTTTTGTTGTTTGTCATTCCTTTGGGAACAAAAATGTTTCATCTTTTCTTCTTCACCCTGTTGATGGTATGAAGTCCTTTGTTCATGGATTGTTTAATAGAGAATTCAGTCTATTAACTGAGAGTGATATTTAGATATTTTGTTTAATAATAGATATCATCTAACCCCAGTGAGAATGGCCTGCATCACAAAATCTCAAAGCTCCAGATGCTGGTGTGGATGTGGAGAGAAGGGAACACTTTTATACTGCTGATGGGACTGCAAACTAATGCAACCTTTTTGGAGGGAAGTATGGGGAACTCTCAAAGAACTCAAACTACACCTCCCATTTGATCCTGCAATCCCAATACTGAGCATCTACCCAGAAGAAAAAAAATCCTTTTACCATATGGATGCTTGCACTAGACTGTTTATCACAGCTCAATTTATAATCGCAAAGATGTGGAAACACCCTAAAGGCCCACCAACCCAGGAATGGATTAACACTGTGGTATATGTATACTGTGGGATGCTTACTGTTCAGCCATTAAAAAGATGGAGACCTTACATCTTTTGTATTAACTTGGATAGCAGTGGAACACATTATTCTTAGTAAAGCATCACAAGAATGGAGAAGCAAGAATCTTATGTTTTCAATTCTGATATGAGGACAATTAATGACCTAGTAGATGGTGGGGGGTGGGAGAAAGGGTTAGTGGAGAGAAGGAAGTGGGGAGGGGTGTGGGGGCGTCACAGTATGTGACATACCTTTTAGGGGTAAAGAGGGACTTTGCCTAACAAATACAATCAATGTAACCAGGTTCTTTGTACCCTCAATGAACCCCCAACGATTAAAAAAAAAAAGAAAGTCGTTCACAAAGCACACATTTTGGATGCAAATCAAATCTTTGCATAAACTTTATTTAATTAACTAACTAATAATTAATTTATTTTTGAGACAGGGCCTTAGTCTATTGCTGAGGCTGGAGTGCAGTGGCATCATCAAAAGTCACTGTAGCCTTGAACTCTTGCCTTTGCCGATTTTTAAAACTGAGTCATTTGCTTCTTTGCTGTTAAGTTCTTTAAGTTTCTTATATATTTTGGATATTAACCCCTTATCAAATGTTTAGCTTGCAAATATTTCCCCCCAATCTGTGGGTTATCTCACTTTATTTTTTTCTTTTCCTGTACAGAGGTGTTTAGTTTGATGCCATTACATTTTTCTAGTTCTGTTTTTGTTTCTGTACTTTTAGGATTATATTAAAAAAATTAATTAACCAATGTTGTGGAGCTTTCCTCCATATTTTATTCAAGTAGTTTTACAATTTTATGTCTTTTATACATGAGGGTGAGTGGAACCAGAGGACTCCTATTCTGTCTTCTTGCTAATGTCCCTTTTGTGGCCACTTTAAGAGTTTATAATTTGTTTTCAGTAATCAGAATATTGTATGCTTTGGTATGATTATTTTATTTGGGTGTTTAGACTGCTTGGGGTTTGTTAAACTTCTATTGTCTGTAATTTATAATTTTCATAAAAATTTGGAAAAATTTGACTATTATGTCTTAAAATTTTTGATGAATGCTTCTCTCTCCTTCTGTGCCTCCAATTACATATCAGACCCACTTGATAATATCTCAGAAGTCACTGAAGGTTTGTTCAGTTTAGTTCTGACATTTTCCTTGCAGAACTTCACTTTGGACTTTTTGTTTTTCAGTAACTGATTTTATTATTATATTTTCAAGCTTATTGATTTTTTCAGTGTCAATTATTCTTTTAGTCTCATTCAATGAAATGCTCACTTTTTATTTTGTATTTTAGAAATTTTCTATGATTTTTCTATTATTCTTCTTTCATTTTTTTGACTCATTATGCTCTTGTTTTCCTATATATTCTTCATCTTACACAGCATATTTATAAAAGCTGAGCTAGCATCCTTGTCTGATAGTTTCCTCATCTGTAACATTTCTGGGTCTGTTCCTGCTAACTTACTTTTTTCCTAATAATGGGTCAAATATTTTTGCTATCTCATATGTCTAGTAATATTTTATTGTATGCCAGGCATTGTAGACTTTACATTGTTGAGTGCAGGATTTTGTTGCATTTTTCTAAAAAGTGCTAGACTTTTATTGCTGAAATTTAAAGCACATGTAAGTTAAGTCCTTTTCAAGCTGTTTTATAAACTCTTTTAGGTGTGTATAGAATAGCCTTTATTTTAGGGATAATTTGATTCTACCTATAAAATCTGGCCATTTTGAGGTCACTAATGAATGACTGTGTATGAAAAAGTCTCTCTAGTTTGTCTGAAGGAAGCTCAAACAATTCCTGATTCAGTGTGAATGCAAAGAGTTATTTGTTGTAGAGCTCTGTAGCATTCTTTTTCTTTCAAAAGTTGTTCCTTCCTCATGGGGCTTTTACACTTTGAATGAACAGACTGTTACTCAACCAAAGCTTCATGGAGATAATTTATTCTGATAGATTTAATTCTTTTTCTGTGTAGCTCTTTCCTCTCTATAACTCTGCACAGTGAATTCTAGCAATCTTGACCTTCCTGAATGTCAATCTGCCTTTTCACCTCAATGAGATCTTTCAGTTCTCTTTGGGGCTCCCTTACCACCTCCTACTGTGCCATGGTCTGGAAATTTCTCCCACATAGGAAATATGTGCAAGGGTAGGACTTGCTTGATTTGTTTCTCTTCCAGATATTACAATTCTTGCTGACTATTGTCTAATACTTGAAAGTAGTAGCTTCCCATCTTGTGTTCAGTTTTCTAGTTGTTTACTTTGATAGGATGAGTCCAGACCCTGGCACTTCATCATGAGTGAAAATTTTATATCTATTTAGTGTTTACACATTTAATTTCTTTATCTCATGTAATTGTCTGGCTTAATATCTTCAGTACAATGCTAGATAATAGTGATTAGAGTGGGCATTTTTCTCCTGCAGGAAACAAGGAAAAGCTAGCTCACTTCATTTCATTGTCCAAAAATGGTTCTTCAAATTTGTAATAAAAGCAACATTTACTCTGTAAGTTTTTCTATTTTTAAATGTTCAGGTGGGTATAACAATGCTAGGTAAAATATGCTGAAACTATTTAATAAAGAAATAGTCTTTATTATTATTACTATTATTTGCAGTTTTTAGCGGGAGCTGGGTTTGAACCTGCTGCGTCTGGCATATGCGGCCAGTGCCCTACTCCTTTGAGCTACAGGCGCTACCCAGATAGAAATAATCTTTAGCTTTTAGAACTTATTGAAATTATCATGCCTACCAATAATTAATTTATATCATTATATAAGCCTACAAAAAGGAATAAAAATAGTGAAACTCAGAATTAGTGAGGTTGTCAGGAAATAGTTAAATTTAGATATCAATTTGGCACTATAGAATACGAGCTTTAGAACTACACGGAATTATTAGTGATATGCTACTTTTTAAGAATGTAGGATAGGAGAATAAATCACATAATAAATAATGCTTATGGAAATGATATTTTTAATATTCACAAATCTGAAGTAGTCCATAAATGGGACAGTAATCTTTGACCAAACTATGGCATTAGATGTATTAGCATATCTCACATGCTAAAATTATATCAAACGTGACTGCGTTGTTACAAAATATACAGAGGAAACAGTAATAAATAGTTTAAGTCAAAAAATAGAACTAATATTGATGTATATTAACATAAACAGTGAAAGATGAATTTCAATGAATTTGGAGAGAATTTGGGGTGACATCAACCTTTGCATTTTAAATTAAGTTGGTAAATTTTACCGTTAAGTACCTAGTAAGCATTATTTGAAAGGTAGATTGAAGTCTTCCTTGCATTTAACTCCCAGCAGGTAGGCAATCCCACACTAAACGCCTCAATGTTCTCCAAAAGAGTAAGTTAAACAGTGTCCCTTCTAGGTTCAGAGGGCAGGCAATAGTTGATTTCTTATGGGCAGCTCCTGGGAGTGAATTCACACTGTAGTAGCTCAACTTTCAGTTTAACATAGACTCCGGCAGGCCAGTTCTCTGTGTGGCCTAGGGCCCCTTTCCTTCCTGCAGTTTTCTAGAATAACTATAGAATATGCTGAGAATACAGCATCCTGAGATAAGGAAACACTAGATACAACAGCCCAGATCATTTTCCAGTCCTCTGTAGAAACTGTATGTCCTTCAACAATTTAGCTTGGTGGTTCATGTGACTCCCAGGGTAGAAACCCCAGGGTGGGCTCCTTTCCAGGGCCCCTTAGCTGTGGTGCCAGTGGGCACGTGGAGATGAGACTTCCCAGGCAGCTTTTCTGAGCTTTTGGGGACGTCTCTAAATGAGTTCTAGGCTTTGGTTATTTTTGCTGCCTATGTGTAAGGAATAAACCCACTTTGTATTTATAAAACACATATCAAAAAATAAACCCATTTTTTGTCTGTGTGGTACAGACAGTCCCTGAGTTACAAACATCTAACTTATGTATAACTAGCACTTTCAAAGGGAGGCTATCACAGTAAGTCCCCAAGTTACAAACATCTGCCTGACATACCACTTGCACTTATGAT
Source organism: Otolemur garnettii (assembly GCF_000181295.1). Taxonomy (NCBI): domain Eukaryota; kingdom Metazoa; phylum Chordata; class Mammalia; order Primates; family Galagidae; genus Otolemur; species Otolemur garnettii. Next base: position 2,806,621 of record NW_003852540.1, on the reverse strand, counting down.
CAGAGACTATTACAGGTAACAGCTAAGTGTACCTGTTCCAACTTACATACAAGTTCAACTTTTTTGTTTTTTGAGACAGAGTCTCACTATGTTGCCTTTGTAGAGTGCCGGGGTGTCATAGCTCATAGCAACCTCAAACTCTTGGGCTTAAGTGATTCTCTTCCCTTACCCTCCCTCCTAAATAGCTGGGACTACAGGCGCCTGCCACAATGCCCGGCTATTTTATTTTATTTTTTGTACTTGTCATTGTTGTTTAGCAGGCCCAGGCTGGGTTTGAAGCCGCCAGCCCCTGTGTATGTGGCTGGCTCCCTAACCACTGAGCTAAGGGTGCCAATAAATTCAACTTTAGAACGAACCTACAGCACTTATACCATTCATAACTCAGGGATTGCCTGTATTTTGTCACACTGGATGCAGACAAGTTGGTAGCCAGTGCATGGTGAACTTGTTTCACAGTGACAACCGCAGTGGTTTATATTTATTGAAAATATGCTATATATGAGGGATTAGTCCTTTATATGCATTCATGCACATCTCATTTATCACAAAGAATGCTTTACATGTAGTATCATATCTAAACTTACTGAGGGGTAGTTTTACTTGCTTTCAAAGGTTAAATAATTTCCCAGGCTTAAAAGTGGCAAAACTGATATTGCAAGTGCTTCAGAGTCTATGCCAAGTGATTTTGCAATCAATGCGCAGTGGCATCCTGGTGTGTCATGGGAGGATCTTAGGTGTGGTGTGAAAAACTTTAAAGATCATCAATTAAATTATTTTGGACAGAAGTTCAAAGCACAGTAAGTATATTCCCTTTTTTGCTCTTTTTTTTTGGATTGACATAATTTACGTGTGCCATGAAAGTCTAACTATAGGTTCAAGCGTGCCATGAGAGAGATAAAATACATTGAAAAACACTGGTGTTTGCTGCAGCTATACTACCGTCTATTGTCAGGTGACAGTGTAAACAGGGAGCAGGTGAGCTGGTTATCAACAACTGGCCACTACTGGAGAAGGAATTATCTATAGTAATTACAACCTATGGCAGCATAGAACCAAATACCTAAAAGTAAACAGAAAACAAGAATGAAAAATAGCGTCAAGTGATAACATTTTATCTTCCTATAGAAACTTATTGGTGGGAACTATAAATTATTGTGCAGAGTTTTGCTACAACTTTTACTAACAAAGCTTTCTGAGTCATTTTTGGTAACTATCCACAATAGTCGATGTGTTCTGAAAATATTGGCCTGAGTTAATCTTGGGAGAAATACAGAAGTGTGGGCTAAATGTGAATCATGTAGGTTATGAACTGGTGACAGTGGGTCTGCATGCTAGGAAAAATAGTTCGACTTCATTCTGTAGGTAGCACAAAGCCACTTGACATTTCTAATGGTGATATAACAATATTTTAGGAAGATTAATCTGATTGGGGTGCACAGAGTGGAAGGACTGTGGATAGACGGAGTGGTTAGGTGAGCAGCAACTAGGAGGGGATTGTAATTATTCAGGTGGGAGATTATGAAGTGTCCATATAAGCCATTCTTTCCTGGCTCCTCACTTTATTATTGTAATCATTCCACTGGGGCTCAGCACCTGTTAATGGAGCCAGGCATTATGCTAAGTGGCAAGCATTGGGGCTGCAAAGATGATGGGCTTGGAAAAAGCTTCCCCTAAGACAACAATGAAGCTTTCACGTGAAATTTAAAGTGACTGGAAGATTTGGGGTCTTGGATGCCTGATCAAACATTGCAGTAAGTCTGTCTAAAAATTCGATCTCTATTAAGCACTTCCTAGACCCACTTCTGAGTCATTGAGCATGAGGGCTCTACAGACGTGGTCAGTATCAGCCCCAGAAACACAACTGGTAGGGATCCAAGTCCTCAAGGTCATAGTAATGTTGGGAGAAAGGTTGCCTTTTATTTTTATTCTTGACCACATACAAAGTTCCAACCAGATATTCTCTTATTTTGGTCATGAGTTACCCTATGTGGGTTTAAAAGTATTAATAGTTAATAACAATGTTACTAAATATAATAAAGGATGAAATATATTCTTCATGATTAATATACTATAGATCTTGATGGCTATATTTTAGAGTATAATAATTGTAAGAACGTAGCCTAATGATTCTGAAAGATACTGACCTGATGGTAGCTTTGTTCTGATGCAGTCCTGTAGCATGTGCTTGAATATTTCGGGTTCAGATCATGAGGGCTCTAATTTCTCTTCCTCTTCTATTCCTCATGCTTAGTGTGGTGAATATAGATGGATGGAGATGCCTATGTTGTTGGATGTCAAGTCACTATCACTAAAGGAAATGAATTTTCTTAACCCCAATTAGCTTTTTTAGGGAAGACTTCATGTCTCGGTTCCTCAAACTGTAGATAAAGGGATTCAACATTGGGGTTACAACTGTGTACATAACTGATGCAACTGTGCCCTTTTGTGCTGAGCGGGTGGAGGGGGGACTGAAATAAACACAAAAGGAAGTCCCAAAGAAGAGAGACACCATAGAGAGATGAGAACTGCAGGTGGAAAAGGCTTTTCGCTTCCCCTGAGCTGAGGGGATCTTCAGGATGGTTGAGAAAATGTACGTGTAAGAGATAATCAGGCAAAGAACGCAAACCAGGCCTGCGAGACCCCCAACAATGAAGATCACCAGCTCATTGATGAATGGATCTGTGCAGGCGAGACTCAGGAGGGGATTGATGTCACAGAAGAAGTGTGGGATCTTGTGGTCTGCACAGAAGGACAGGCTGTTCATCAGGAGTGTGTGTAGAAGGGAGTGGAGGGCATTCACAATCCAGCATGCAGACACTAGGAAGACACAGAGCCCAGGGCTCATGACCAGGATGTAATGGAGTGGGTGGCATATGGCCATGTAGCGGTCATAGGCCATGACAGCCAAGAGGAACGCCTCCAGCATCACAAACAACATGAAAAAATATAGCTGTAGAAGACACCCTGAGTAAGAGATGACCTGATTCTGGATCCATATATTTGCCAGCATCTTGGGGACTGTAGTGGACACAAAGCAGGCATCTGCAAGAGAGAGATTGGCCAGGAAGAAGTACATGGGGGTGTGAAGTTGAGCATCAGTGATGATGGCTAGAATAATGAGGAGGTTGCCTGCCACAGTGATCAAGTACAGGGACAGGAAGAGCCCAAAAAGGACCTTCTGCTGCTCCAGCTTCTCAGAGAACCCCAGAAGGAAAAATTCTGAGATGCCTGTTAGGTTTTTCCATCCCATTTTTCTGTAAGAAGAAAGTTGGGTTAATTGAAAGAAATCGATAAACTCTGGACTGTGCATAAAGCAAGATGGAGACTTTACCTCCTTCATGTTTACATGGATGGAGCTAGAAAATGTTCTTAGCAAAGTATCACAAGAATGGAAGAAGTATCCAATGTACACAGCCCTATTATGAAACTAATTTATAGCTTTCATATGAAAGCTATAACCTAATTATAGCCTAAGAATATGGCGGGGAGGGGAAGGAAGGAGGGTAGATGGGTGGAGGGAGGGTGACTGGAGGGATCACCTCTATAGTTTATCTTTCAAGTGTACAAGTGAATCTTTCTAAAAGTAGAATATGAACGTCTTAACACAATAACTAAGAAAATGACATAAAGGCTATATTAACCAGTTTGATGAAAATATTTCAAATTGTATATGAAAACATCACACTGTACTCCATGATTGCATTAATGCACACAGCTAACATTTAGTAAAAAAACCAAAACAAAACAAAACCAAAAACCCCCTGGATTGTGAACTTTGAAAATTGTGTAATATTTCAATGTTCATCTTCTTCCTCTTTTCTTTTCTTTCTTTTTTTTTTTTTTTTTGTAGTTTTTGGCCGGGGTTGGGTTTGAACCCACCACTTCTGGCATATGGGGCCGGCGCCCTACTCCTTTGAGCCACAAGCGCCACCCTCAATGTTGATCTTCTAATGTGAGGTTGAATCATATGAAATCTCCAATATTTGACGGTCTGGGACCTGGAAAAAATGGCTATTTCATATGTTCCAACTGAATATTTGCAAATATCTGTGCTTAGTGCTATGGTAAATCACCTCTTTGTTTACAAGTGAGAAGAGGTTTTTTATTTTATTACATAAATGTTAATCCAATACATACATTCTTGGGCTAGACTGGAGGTGTTTGTTGGCCATGATCTTGTGGTGGTCATGTACAGGCTATGAAATTCACAGAACCCAGGATTTCACAGGTCAAATGAACCTCTTTCCCCAATACTACAAAAAGCATGGCAACTGAAAATGGGTTTTGGGATTGGTAAATCATGTCTATTGTCTATAATTATCACTGCTATCTACACAGCTGTCCATAGAAACCTGGGCATCATTATTGACTCATTTTTCTTCCTTCATGCTTCTACATCCAAATAACCATCAAAACTTGGCAATTTTACGTTCTCAACATAGCTAAAACTTACCTGCTTCTCCCAGTTTACTTGTTACTCTAAGTCCCAGTTGCCACTACTATCATTTAGGACACTATGGTTTCTCACCTATATTTGGGCAATTGTTTTTCCTGCCTCTATTTGTGCCCACCTGCCACCTAGTCTCTTCACTATAGAGAGAATGAGATCTCTAAAAACCAAATTTGATTTTGTCATTCCACCTGAAAAATCCTTCAGGGGCTCTGCAATACTCTCAGTGTAAACTCCAAACTTCTCAATATGTCCCGAAGGCCCCAATCTTACTGGCATCTATTACAGACACCCCCAATTCTTCATGGTACTCCCTCCTTCCCTTCTCATCTATGCACCAAATATACTTTCCATTATTTAAAAGATCCAGACACTCTCTCACCTTTAGGCTCTGCTCATGTTCTTTTCTGAGGCTGGAATAGTTTTTCCAATTCCACTCATCAGACTAACCAAACTTCTGGTCTCATCTTAGATGCTACTTCTTCTAGGAAGCCTTTTCCAACTCATCTTCTCATAAGAAACTCATGTTTGTGACCTTCTGGATGCTGTGCCTCCCCCATCACAACACACACCACCCTGGACTGTGTCTGTTTACTCGCAAGTGTCCTCTGTTTTGCTGTGGGTACTACTAGGAGTAGGCAGAGAAGCTGCCTAATTTGTTCAGCTTTGAAATCTAGCGTTAGCCCTGAACCTGGTACAACATAGGTGCTCAGTTAGAATTTATCATATGACTAAGTAAACCCCAAAGAATGGAGAGAATGAAAGGGAGAATAACATCAGTCAAAGAGAAAAGCCTTAATTGTTTTATTAGTAGTTTCAGACATAGATTTGATACATTATAGTCACAGAGACAAATGCCCTAGGATAAATTCTTGGAATGGAACAGTGTTTCAGCTGAGGAATTAACCAGTAGAATCAGTCTTCCCCTGTGCTACCTTTTTCCTCCTCAGCATACCCTATGAATTCATAAGCCTTAGTTACACCCACAAAAATTGCTAGCATCTTACATCTTATTCTTTCACTGACAGTGAACATTTTCCACTAAACTATCTTTCTCTTGGGTTCCCCAGAGACTGGTGTATGTGGTTCTCTCCTTAGTAAAAAAATTCATCAAGGAAAAATCATAGAACCCAGAAGCAGGGCACAGTGTTCACCAGACTTTGGTTTGCTAAAGATGGCAAAGAGAGTGTGAGCAAATAATGCTGGAACTAGCTGGTTAAGTCTTGGGAAAATGTACTTCAATGCACATCTCACATCCATGAACAAATTTCAGAGAGTTAAAGCATTTTTCTTAAATTAGAGAGGGGGTCTCCCTCTGTCACCTAGGAGGCAGCAGTGCAATGGCATCAGAGTTCCTGTATCCTTGAACTCCTGGGCTCAAACTGTCCTCCCGCCTCAGCCTTCCCAGTAGCTAGGATGACAGTCACATGCCACCATGCCTGGCTAATTTTTAAATTCTTTGTACAGATGGGGTCTTGATATGTTGCCCAGGCTGGTCTTGAACTCCTGGGCTTAAGTGATCTTCATGCCTCAGCCTTCCAAGTAGCTGGGATTACAGGCAAGGCCCACTGCACTCTCTATATGGTCTGTCTAACAAGGGTACAAGTGAACTTTTCTAGAACTAGAGTATAAATATTTTAACACAATAACTAAGTAAATGACACAAAGTCTATGTTAACCAGTTTGATGAAAATATTTCAAATTGTATATGAAAACACTACACTGTACCCCATGTTTGCATTAATGTACACAGCTATCACTTAATAAATAATAAAAAAAAAGGCCCACTGCACTCAGTGGTTAAAGCATTATATATACAGATATGACCATAAAGCAACCAGGAGGAAATACAGCACAATAGTTATTTCATGTTAGGACAAGATTGGCCCCTCTATGTAAAAAACAATGAAAGAAACAATAAAAGAAAAGAATAATTGGATTGATTAAATTAAATTGAAAACTTCTTTTAAAGAAAAAGGTCATACGCAAAGTAGATAGCAAGCAAAAAAGTGGGAAGCTATTTTCCACATTTATCAAAGAAAGAATTAATATTCTTAAAAGAATTAATTAAAAGAAAAGGATATCTCTCCTTGCCTTCATAGAAAAATACATAGATAATCCCGGACGCTCAACTCGTATCCAGCCAGTGGCATGACCACCCTGGATCCCGCCTCAATTGCTTAATTCCAAGGTCCCTGCTCTTTCTGTCTTCCCATGTGGGTCTCCTTTAATCACCAGATTTTTTCTGCTAGCAATTGAAATCTCCAAGGCCTCCTGCTTGTCTCTGCATTCCTTATACCCCTTAGAGCTCTAGATGAAGCGAGTGGCTCACGGGGCTCAGCACCATATGTGTAGCTGCATCTGCTCCGTTCACCTGATGCCTCGCTGAGCACGATCACTCCTGTTACCACCTGACCTTCACAGCTTCTGCTTCCCCCACTTCCTGGAGCTGACTCTCACTTCTCTCATTCAGGGCAGGCCTCTCATTGACTTAGATCCAAAAGGGCTCAGAATCTTCCCCCTTCTTGATCTTGTCTCTTGACCACATCTGGCTTAGCAGAGACAGAAACCTCAGCCCAAACTTCCCCTCCATTTTTCCTCTTAAACCCCTAGTCACTGATCAGGGACCTTGTTTTCTCCTTTCTTCTTCCTTTTGCTACAGTATAGTCTCAACTTTTAGGCTACCTCTTGCCTGAAAAATATTCAGCCCTTCATCCAAATACAGAGGGTGCCAAAAAAAAAAAAATCAAAACAACAACAAACAACAAAACAAAAAAAGTATACACATTTTAAGACAGAAAAAAACTGTATTAAAATTGTAATCAAGTTTGACTTTTGCAATTGCAAGAGGTGGTCAAATGTAACTTACAATCATCTTTTGTAATTGATATATACTGAGTATTACATTTTTACAGTGTTTTCCTTCCCGTGATTAAGTAAATGAGGAGAAAGCTATGTTAATTAGTAGGATGTAAGCACTCCGGTTTGTACCAATAATCAACACACTGAATCCCACAAAGGCATAAGTGTATTCATGATCTATGTATATATGACTTAATAAAAAAATGTGTACACATTTTTTGGCATCCTCTGTATAAAACTCAGTCCATTGTCTTTCTTCTTTTTCACGTGGGGCCAGTAGGCATTTCCCCAGGCTTGTTAAGAACTGTAACTCCTATAGCTTAAAACGAAATCATTCTTATATTTTATATTATCAATGTGCTGTTGTAGAAGATATAAACTTTCCCTGGAAGGTTTATTTCCATTTTTTTGGTGAGCTTAACTTGGATGACTTTGAATCCAGGTTCAAGTTTGAAAATGGAAATAAGATTTAGAGAACTTACGTTCTCCATGCATGTGCTCTGATGAAGAAAGACATATCCAGGGAGGAAAAAAGTAAAAGTTATAAGGTGCAAGTGCCTGGATCTTTTAACAGAGGTAGTAAGCATGTGGTGGTGGGAGGGAGTGGAGTGATCAGGATATAATCATATTCCCATATTCATCCCAAACATAAACATTTAAATCCCACTCTCCAAAATAATACATTATATCGGTTAACATGTTCATTAAAAATTTCTGGAAGAATAAGCAGTAAAACAGTAACAGTGGTTACCTATTAGAGGTATGGGGTTGGGTGGATGAGAGCTAGGAAAGGGAAATTTTGGTATGTTCTTTCAGCACATTTTGACGTTTAAACTATGTGGATATACTACTTATTGAAAAATAAATTAATTGAGGAAGGCTTACCCCCTAGCCAAACCATGGGCTCATAAAATGTATAAAATGGAAGAAAATGCCATATAATATAGCTTCTCTTTGATGAAGATTCCATAAACAACAAAGAAACTTGTATGTTGGGGCTACCTCCTGATGCCTTACTGCTGTGTGTGGGCACAAGTGTGTGTGCCCTGTGTTTGTATATGTGCCTGTGGGTCTCCTGCAGAGGCTGCAGGTTGGGTGAGAGGGTTCATCGTGGGATTATTTGGGAGTATGATTATATCCTAACCACGCCAGTCCCCCCACGACATTTAATTCCTGTGCTCCATTCCCTGTATATCACAATGACTTTTCTTATCTGTAAGATTCTAAAGATCTATTTCTTCACCCTTTTTGGCCACTAAAGCGGTTTTTGAGCAGTTTTTGAGTGGTGAGTTCCCAACTCACCAAAGACTGGGATTGGCAGAGGAGAAAGGGGAAGGAAAAGAAACAAAACAGAGCCGTGTACCTTGCTCTCCCAGTCCTTACCTGGCTGTGCTTGCGGGTTGCTGGGGCCGTCACTGTCAGGCTTCCCTCTGCCTCACATGGTCTCTCCCGCTGTGGATGGTGAGAAGAACATGACCAAAACGTCTTTTAAAGGCACCAAAAGGAAAATTGCTTCGTACCCTGGATGTGTTGAATGATGATTCTTTTGATCACTACATCTCTTTGAATTTCTCTGTTTGTCTCATAGTATTGGATAACCCCTTATTTTTGTCTTTTCTGTGTGTAAATGCTGAAATCTCCAGATCAAGTTAGGATCCTGCCAGTATGTGCTATGGCAGGAAGCTGCAGTCACAGAACACTACATAGAGCCTAATAAACACATTCTACCCCTTTTCTACTTTTTAAAAAATTTTCTGTAATGCCTGGCTGTTTTCCTTGTTCACAGAGACCATGAGAAATGAATTCCTGTAATTTCATCAGCACCCTTGGAAGCAGGGTTCTGCTATTCTTAGCTGCAGGTTGCGCAGATCTTAAGATCTGTTAAATTGAAGATAATTAATTCTGTGAGATCCGCAAAACTCAAAAGGATTGAGAATTCAGTGCTGTGTCCCTGTGGTGAGCTGGTCCAAGAGAGGCTAAGGCTTTGGGGACCTGTCCGTGACACCTCTGTGGTCCCAGAAGGATTCCAGCATTCCAAACTCACCAGCAAAGGAGCTAAGTAAGCCTTGGTTGCTTTACTTAGCCTTGGGTTATTTTTTAATAAGTTTTTAAAAATTAAATGATAGCTGTGTACGTTAATGCAATCATGGGGTACAGTGTGGTGTTTTCATATACAATTTGAAATATTTTCATCAAACTGGTTAGCATAGACTTTATGTCAATTTTCTTAGTTATTGTGTCAAGACATTTATACTCTACTTTTAGAAAGATTCACTTGTACCCTTGTACAAACCATAGAGGTGATCCCTCCAATCACCCTCCCTCCACCCATTCACCCCTCTCCCCTCCCCTCCCCCCTCCATATTCTTAGGCTATAATTAGGTTATAGCTTTCATATGAAAGCTATAAATTAGTTTCATAATAGGGGTATGTACACTGGATACTTTTTCTTCCATTCTTGTGATATTTTGTTAAGAAGAAAATTTTCCAGTTCCATCCATGTAAACATGAAGGAGGTAAAGTCTCCATCTTTCTTCATGGCTGCATAGTATTCCATGGTGTACATATACCACAGTTTGTTGATCCATTCGTGGATTGATGGGCACTTGGGCTTCTTCCATGACTTGGCAATTATGAATTAGGCTGCAATAAACATTCTGATACAAATATCTTTGTTGTAATGTGAAGTTTGGTCATCTGGGTATATACCTAATAAAGGAATTGCAGGATCAAATGGCAGGTCAATTTTTAATTCTCTAAGTGTTCTCCAGACATCTTTCCAAAAGGAACGTATTAGTTTGCATTCCCACCAGCAGTGTAGAAGTGTTCCCTTTTCTCCACATCCACGCCAGCATCTCTGGTTTTGGGATTTTGTGATATGGGCT
>NW_003852540.1:2777194-2794013 GCF_000181295.1 Otolemur garnettii | reverse complement strand
TCCATGTTTTTGTATGAGACTGCAGATTCTTATTGTTACTGAGTTCAACTTTTATTCCATGATGGTCTGAGAAGATGCATGGAATAATTTCTATTCTTTTAAACTTACTTAGGTTAGACTTATGGCCTAAGTTGTGATCGATTTTGGAATATGTTCCTTAGACTCATGAGTAAAATGCGTATTCAGTTTTGTTAGGATGAAATGTTCTGTAGATGTCTGTTAGGTCCAAAAGTTAAATAGTTAAATTTAAATCTAAAATTTCTTTGCTAAGCTTCTTATTGGAGGATCTATCTGACATTGCGAAAGGATTGTTAAAATCTCCACCTATGATGGAACTGGGAGAGATCAAGTTGTTCATGCCTGTTAGAGTATCTCTTATAAATTAAGGTGCATTCTGGTTGGGTGCATAGATATTGATAATTGAGATCTCATCATATTGGGTATCACCCTTAACAAATAAAAAATGCCATCTTTATCTTGCTTATTTTTATTGGTTTAAACTCTAATGTATCTGTGAATAAAATTGCAACACCTGCTTTTTTCTGCTTTCCTTTTGCCTGGAATATAGATGACCATCCCTTCACCCCTAGTCTGTATTTATCTTTTAAACTAATATGCAATTCTTGAATACAACAGATGTCTGGTCTGAGTTTCTGTATCCAATCAGCCAATCTGTGCCTCTTTAAAGGACAATTTAAGCCATTCACATTGATTGAAATTATTGATAGGCCTGGTGAAGTATTGGTCCTCAAGTTGCTCAAAAGTCCAGTAGACATTTTTAATCCTTTTGCCACTGTGGAAGTTGGAATTTGATCAAAAGTTTCTGGGTGAGTTTTATTTGTGGTGGGGGAATTACACTGGTCATTATGGAGGATAGGTTTGAGAATTTCCTGCAGAGCTAGTTTAGTTATGGCAAATTTCTTCAACATGTGAATGTCATTAAATTTCTCCATCTTAGATGAAACTCAGTTTAGTTGGACACAGGATCCTGGATTGGAAGTTATTTTGTTTTAGGAGATTAAAAGTCGATGACCATCCTCTTCTAGCCTGAACGATTTCAGCAGGGAGATTTGCAGTTATTCTAATACTCTTCCCCTTGTAGGTTATGGTTTTCTTACGTCTGACTGCTTTCAGAATTTTCTCTTTCATCTTAACTTTAGTGAAGTTAATTATGATGTGTCTGGGGGATGTCTTGTTCAGGTTGAGTTGTGCTGGGGTTCTGAAACTATCTGCTATCTGAATTTCAGAATCTCTTGGCATGTCTGGAAAGTTCTCTTTCATAATTTCATGAAGAAGAGCCTCTGTGCTTTGCAAGCAACTTTGTCGCCTTCAGTAATTCCTATAAGGTGAATATTAGTTTTCTTTGAATTATCCCAGAGCTCTCTGAGAGGATGATCCATTTTTGCTTTCCATTTCTTTTCATCTTTGCACTCTTGGGTTTGTTCAAGAGCTTTGTCTTCAATGTCAGAGATCCTTTCTTCAGCCTGTTCCACTCTGTTACAGAGGGATTCTACCATATTTTTCAGGTCTTTAAGGGCTACAAACTCTTACCTCAATCTTTCAAAATCGTTGATCATTTTATCTTTCAAATTGTTGATGTCTTGAAATTGTTGATTGTCAAGATATCTTAAGACATCTTTTGAATAATTTCTTGAAGTTCTAGCTCTTTCCTTTCTTCCATTCTGTTAATCTTATTTGCTATCCAAATTCTGAACTCAATTTGTGACATCTCAGCCATCTATTTATGGATGGGATCTTCGGATGCATCTGCCACATCCTTCCTTGGGCGGGGGGAGGGTCAATCTACTCTGGTTATTTATACTACTGGAGTTTTTCTGCTGATTCTGCCCATGCTGGATTTACTCTGTTTGGCTAGGTGAGCAGGTAAGAGGAAGTTGGGTTGGGGGCTCTGGGAGTAGTATTTTACTAGCCCTTTTGGGAAAAGGCTGGAACTGGTGTCTGTACCTTTTCCCCTCGAGCTTTGCCAAGGATATGTATAGTGCTATGGTCTAAGAGCCTGGGGGTCTGCGTATCTCTATCTTGTTTTCTGCTGGTCTCTGTTCTAGCTTAGAAAATCAATTACTTTGGGTTAAAATCTCAACTGTGGAGAAATATCAGTGATTAAGTCACCTCGCCCCTCGCAGGCAACAGTTGGGAAAGGAAAACCACACCTTCCCACAGTCACATCCCCAGGGTACCACTTTAGATAGTTCTCAGGTGATTGGCCCAGTTTAAGAGATCTAAATCAAATGTCCCAGTCAACACTGGTCTCAAGTGGGGGAGTTCAAAAGGTCTCTGGTAACTATACAGCAGGGATCTCTGGCAGCTCAGATATGACTCACTCCGGTGCTCCATGGGGTCAGAAGGACCTACCCAGCAAATAATCTATGAAGGTTGATGCCTCCTTCCCCACCTTGTACCTTTGTCACACCCAATCACTGGAGACCCTGCAGGGCTGTGACCCAGTTGCCCGATAAGTGAGTGTGGCAGGGCTTTGTGTCTGCCAGAGTCAAAGTAGAGTCAATGCCACCTCCACTCGGTTACTGCTCTTTGTCCCCAGCCAGCAAAGGGAGCTGAAGCCTGTCTGTCTCAGGCACTCAATGACAGTTGGAGAATGTTCCACCTGAAGACAATTAGGCCTGAGAAAATCCAGAGAGCACCAGGGATTCTCCCTCAACCACCAGTTAATTTGCCCAGTTCAAGAGATCCAAACCTATTGACCCGATCAGTGCCCACTCTCTAGCTGGAAAGCTCACAAGGTCTCCAGCAACTAGATAGTAGGAATTTACTGGTAGCTCAAGTGTGGCTCACTCTGATGTTCTGAGGAGTCAGAAAGGCCCATTCAGTAGATGATTTGGAGTAAGGAGGCTGATGTCTCTTTCCCCTCCCCTTGCTTGCCCTTCACCACCGGACTCTGGTAGCCCCAGTCTCTGGTAACCTCACCACCAGTCTCTGTAAACCCAAACTCTGTGGCCCAGTCTTGTCCAATAAGTGAGTGTGTCAGGGTTTTGTGCCTGCCAGAGTCCAAGTAAAGTCAATGCCTCCTCCACTTGGGGACCACTCTTTGTTGCCAGCCAGAAGAGGGAGCTGAAGCCTATCTGCCTCAGGCACTCAATGGCAGTTGGAGAATATTCCACCTGGGCTCAATCTAAACATGGAATTTGTTTTCTTGAAGTTGTGGCTTGCCTCGGTGGAGAAGACATGCATTTATCTATCTCTTCTCTCAGCTCGGCTCCCCTCCTTCAGCTTCGTTGGGTTCTTTCTGGCAGTTGTCTCTCCCTCTGAACTGGAGTTCATGTTGAAAACTAGCTCCATTCAGCCATCATCCCCTGTTCCTCCATATTCTTGTTGAATGTAAAAATTAGAGTTAGGGAAAATAGCCAACCCAAGGATTTAGCAAAGTACAAAACACATTGAAACCAAGTGAACAAATAAACAGACAAAAATGCTACCAGACACACAAGCACACAGATGCACAATCAGAAGCAAGTAAACAAACAGACAAAAAAGAAAACAAAACAAAAGACAAACAAATAAAAATAATAATAAAAAACAACCACAAAAATGGTAATCATAAAATGATAAAAAAGCAAAACAAACAAAAAACTGGGGTTATTGGGGAGAGACTGGGGAGTAACTAGCCAAAGGATAAAAAATTTTAGTTATACAGGAGCAATAGGTTCAAGAGATCTAAGGCACAGTATGGTGGCTATAGTTAATAATACATTGTGTTCTTAAAAAATGCTAGGAGAGAGGGTGCAAAGTGTTCTCATCACAAAAATGATAACCATGTGAGGTAATGCACATGTCAATTTATTAGATTTTGTCACTCCACGATGTATATATACTTCAAAACATCATGATACCCATGATAAGTACATACAATTTTACCTGTTAATTAAAAAAAATCACCACTATTCTCAATAAAAATGTCTTTCCCTGGGAAACTGTCAAGCTTATAGTAGCAGATATAAGTTTGCAAGTTTTTAAAACTTGAAAGCTTCAATTTTATCACTGCTGAAAAATTTTGTCAGTTGCTTTGGTTGAAGTCACAGATTTGGCTGTTTTATTTCAATAAATGTCTGCCAAAAATCCAAGTTTGAATAACCATTGTCCTTCAGTTGTCATTTAATGTAAAATAGCATTCTATGAAAAAAGTGACTGGTTTAGGTTGCAACTCACATATGTGCTGTTCCTTGAGACAGGAATTGTATTTTGGCTGTAGCAGAGATGCCTTATGTGAACTTCACATTGAGTACTCATATTAAAAAAGATATGTATTTAAGGATCAAAATTTAATAAAAGTAATAATTCTTACTGCTTCATCAAGGACTTTTTTTTTGACAGACCAGTCTCACTCTGTCACCCTGGGTAGAGTGCTGTGGCATCCTAGCTTCCTTTGGTAGAGACAGGGGTCTTGCTCTTGCTCAGACTGGTCTCAAACTCCTGAGCTGAAGAGATCCACATGCCTCAGCCTCCCAGAGTGCCAGGATAATAGGTGTGAGCCACTGTGCTGGCCCATCAAGGACCTTTTTAAATGAAACTAGCCTTAAAAAAAAATTACTGCAAGTATGTGATGTGAAACAAGGACTACTTAGTAGTATTTTACACCACTACCTTTGATTCAGGGTAAGGACCTCGTAGTGCCTTGATTCAGGGTAAGGACCTCGTAGTTTTACCCATTACTGCTTTTTCATCATCAGTGTAATTATGACATGAAGAAAAATAGCAAATAATCCTGTAGTGTTACTAGGCAAATAGTTTTCATTTCAGTGACCTCTGGAAAGAATCTCTGTCCCAGTTCTTAGGGGGAATGCTTTTAACTTTTCCCCACGTATGGGGAAATGTTGGCTGTTGGTCTGTCATATGTGGCTTTTACAATTTTGAGACATGTTCCTTCTATGTCTAGTTTGTTGAGAGTTTTTATTATAAAAGTGTGCTGAATGCTGTCGAATGCTTTCTTTGCATCTGTTTAGATGATCATGTGGTCTTTATTTTTGTTTCTGTTTATGATTTGATTTGGTAAATCAAATTTGTTATGTATGGTGAGCCATTCTTACATCCCTGGAATGGTGCCCACTTGGTCATGATGGAGTACTTTTGTGTGTGTGTGCAGTTACATTCATTTGGTAGTACTTTATTGAGTATATTTGCATGTATATATAGAAGGGATATTGGTCTGTAGTTTTCTTTTTATGTTGTGTCCTTTCCTGGCTTTGGTATCAAGGTGATACTAGGTTTGTAGAATGAGTTGGGGAGAATTCCCTCTTTCTTGATGTTGTGAAATAGTTTCTGCAGTATGGGTACCAGTTTCTCTGTGTAGGTCTGGTAGAATTTGGCTGTGAATCCATCTGATCTGGGTTTTTTTTTTTTTTTCTGGAAGATTTTTTTAGTACTGCTTCAATCTCACTGCTCATTACTGATCTGTTCAGGAATTGTACTTCTTCCTGATCGAGTCTTGGGAAGTTCTGTGTTTCCAGGAATTTATCCATTTCCTCTACACTTTCTAGTTTACGTGTATAGAGATTTTTGTAGTAATCATAGATGATGTTTTGTATGTCTGTGGTATCAGTTGTAACAACACCTGTTCCATTTCTGATTGAGCTTATTTGGGTCCTTTCTCTTTAATTCCTGGTTAATCTATTAAGAGGTGTATCAATTTTATTTAGCTTTTCAAAGAACTAACTTTTTGTTTCCCTGACTTTTCATGTTTTTTGTTTTTCATTTCATTTAGTTTGGCTCTGACTTTTGTTATATTATTTATTTATTTATTTTTGGTGGCATTGGGTTTGGTGTGCTCTTTCTTTTCCAGTTCATTGGGATGTGAGATTAAGTCGTGATATTTCTGATTTTTGCCTGTGGACAGTTGAGGTTATGAATTTTTCTCCTTAGGTTTTTTTTTTTTTTTTTTTTTTTTTTTTTTACTGAGTCCCATAGATTTTGGTAGTTTTTGTTTCTTTTGTTGTTCAGTTTATACAAGCTCATGATTCCCACCTCTGCCAGAGCCCAACCACATTAACATGGCTAGAATGTCCTATCTGTTTGTCAAAGTTCTAGCCATATTTCCTTCAGTGCACACATCCCAATTTCCTTGGATATCTCTCTTTATTATTTTGTATTCCCTCAATGGCCATCTGTGTAGTTTGGGGAAGATCACTGGGCATGAGGAAAACTGGGCCCAAATACCTGGATTTGCATCTTTCTAATTGAAAGATCTGAAATAAGTTATTTCACTTTTTGGAGATTTGACTTTCTTATCTGTGAAGGAGGGCTATTACTATCTATGATACAGGACTATTTTGAACATTAAGAGACAATAATACATGTGATAAAACAGCTGCTTGCATACGTAGGTGTATCTGATACTTAATGAAATGTCTACTTTTTCTAAACCTACATGGCATGTTTTGAACTTTCTTTGTAATAGCACCTATATCACTTTCTTCGTCATTTCCATTTTTTCAAAAACAAATCTTTATGCCCACTCAATAGTACTGTGACAATGAACTGTCATGTGTCTTTACTGATATTTTTAATAAATAGAAGAGAGTCACATAGTTTGACTTCGAGAAACATTCAGCCTAGATTGTACAAATGTCTTTCTTCTTCCATTAGAGTCCTCCTTCTCCATTATGACCCCCTTTCTTGAAATCTAGTCATTCTATAAGTCTCTTTAATGATTTCATCTACTTCTGTAACTTATCAGGTTTTCTCTGATCTTTTCTCTGTTTATATTGCTCCAGAGTATCATATCTTCATTCTACTGTTTAATACCACTGTAAGAGTCAAAGGAACCCTTAAAAACATTCTCCAAATGGAAATAATTTTTCTGAAGTTACTCTGTTGTTGAAGCTCATTCTCAGAACATTGAAGATACCTCCTTACTTAACCAACATCTTTCATAAAAATTACATTGCCTTGTTTCTATTTCCAATTGCCTTTTCATCTAGAGCCTATGTTTACATCTACATTCTCTCTTCTCTAGATTGCTTTAAGAGATGTCTACCTAAATTTCTCATCAGTTCCCCTCCTTCCTTACTGCTCTTTGTCTACCCAATTCTTGATTTAAGACAAGCTCTCATCTTTGTTTCATGCAGAGTTTTTGTATGTTTATCTATCTCTCTATCTCTCTGTCATCATTTCATAAAAACCCTTGGACTCACCACCCATTCTGAAAATTAGGACCATAGTAATAATCTGCAATATCTAACTATGTAATATCTGACTTTTATTTCCTTATTTATTACTCTTGTTTTTCTTTTATCCTGAATCCTGTGTTCATCTTTCTTTTGTTTTCTTTTGAATGCACTTTTATGCCTTCTGTATACATTCCCCAAATGTGTATTTGTATTTTTGGTTGTTTTAATTGTTTATAATCTTATAAAAAGGGTATCAATAATCATCTTTTGGACTACTTCCTAGTCCTCGTGGAAGTAACTTAGTCCTACAATTTATATACTCTGAGTGATCTTAACAGCCATCTTTGTAACACACTGTATCCTATGAGAGAATTAATGTACACAATTACGATCTAATAAAAAAAAGAAAAAAAAGTCAAATAAAAAACAGCCATCTTTTTCTTTGTTAGTTTCCTTTGTCTAATTCCTTGTATTAAATCTTCTTGGTTTAAATATGTGTGAGAGGGACTCTACCTAACAAATTCAAATGTTGTGACCTGGTTGTACCCTGGTTGTACCTTTTACCTTAAATAAAACAAATAAATATACCATCTGTGATTTCTGTTTCCTGAATGAATACTAAATGACCCTAATTGACCTGCACGCTATATAGTCTTTTCCAGACTTTGTCAATCTGAGGGATTAGTAAATAAAGTAATTCAAATTAAAGTGTTACCATTGTTACAGGACAACATGTTTGACAGAATTGAAAGAAGATGGTCGAGACAATGACCTGACATGCAGGTGCAATGATCTTTATTTGAAGTTAAAGCTATAGATATACTTATAGATTTTTATGGTTATTATAGGTAATATGTGTAGAGTAGCAAAGAAATAATGTAAGTTTGTCCAGCAGGTAGGTGATATGGAATTCTCTTGAGTCTGCATTATCCTCGTTGGTGCTTATTATTTCACTATGGGAATTATCTGACATATTTCATTCCATTTGAGTTTAGCCTTAACAGCATAATTAACCTTGTTTAAACATAACATTGTAGGATTAATTTATTCATTTAACACACTTTTACTATGTGCTAGTAGTGTTCTAGCTGCTGAAGGCACAGAAGTCTACAGGACAACCTTTACACCTGGGTGCAGAGAGATAGACAATAAATCAATTTATGTAACATTTTCATCACCTGGCCTTGGAATTTCCCTAAATGAAATACCTTTATTCTTTCAATTTGGTCATTCACTCACGCAGTTTTATATTCATTTGTAAGAAAATATTTTTTGGTTAAAAAGAACATAAGTGTGATAGTTCTCATTCTTGATGTTTTAGGGTCCTAGAAACCATTAAAAAGTCACTACTGTCTTTTTCCATCATCCATGGAAAAATTCTTGGCAATGTGAATTACCTACAGAAAATAATTTTATATTTTTAATGGTGATTAAGTAGATGGTTAAATAACTAACACATTATTTTAAGGTACACTTATCCTACCTCTTCAAAATATTATCCAATTTGGAATTATGAGATTTATGGACAATCATTTGTGCTATTAATATTTTGAAGAAGTTTTATAATGTTCTTATAAATAGGATCAAATCATAGATAGTGGAGTTTCTTAGTAGTTATTTAGTGACCTGCTAGATTATGTATTTGGGGGAATATCACCTACATAATCAGGACTAGTCACCAGAATCAAAGTCTCATATTCCCTGGGCCATGGTGGAGAAATGTGGTCATATTATTTTTGATACTGTTATGTTTTATTATATGGCACTCAATCTTTTTAATCGCTGGAGCTTTATTTCATGTTATAATGAATTAAATCAACACTTTTTATATCAATTAAATCAGAATATTTATTCCTTAAAATTCCTAAAATTCAATAAGCCTATTGATAACTGTCATTTTAGTAAGATTTTAGAGAGAGTTATGTTATCTTGGGATAATTAACTATGAAATAAGCATAAAAATAATCCCTCAGGCAGTTTCTTTAAAGGTTTTAAGGATGGTAAGTAATGTCCAGTCTGATTATTTCTAATTATTATCAGATTACTTTTTAGAGACTAATAGTTTCATTCAATCATTCTCTCTACCAGCATTTATTTGATGCAGTTTATCTCCTGCCCTTAGAGGCTTATAAGCCTAGTGGGAGTGATTAAACATACAGTCAAATAAAAACTGACATGTGAATAGTGGCTTATATAGATTTTGGAGCAGAAGCTAGTGTGATCCACGCACCCTATGGCACTTGTTTAGGAAGTTATTATTATTCCTAACATGTGGATGTGGAAGTTGAGGCTCATACCCTCCCAACTTTACTCTGATGGTCAGTAGCATGTGTGGGACATGAATACAATGCTGCCCCTCTGCCAAGCAACAGAAATGTGTTGACAGTGACCAATTCAGTAAGATGTCTCATCAAACTATTATATAATTTCTGAGAAAGGAGTTTCGGGATGGAAAGATAAAAGGTGGATTCATGTAGGGTAATGACATTGGAGCTGGATTTCCAATTGTATCCTAATTGGTGACTATGCTATCCAATGTATGATCTCACATGGGTTATGTGGAGATTCTCATGCTGAAGAGTTTTCTCAAAGAAGACTTCATGTCCCTATTTCTGAGACTATAAATGAAAGGATTTAACATTGGGGTCACTGCCATATACATCACAGTTAGCACTGCATCTTTTAGACTGTAACTGGTCAGAGGGCGGAAATACATGCCCATGACTGTCCCATAATACAATGAAACAACTGTGAGGTGAGAACCACAGGTGGAGAAAGCTTTGAGAACACCCTTAGTGGATGGAACCTGCAAGACTGTGGAAAAGACATGAATGTAAGAGATAATTATGAACAATAAGGGAATAGAGAAAACACCAACCCCTAGATACATCATCTTCACATTAAAGTGGATGTCAGAGCAGGACAGCTTGAGCAAAGGGGTAATGTCACAGTAGAAGTTGGCCACCACCTGGTTGCCACAGAAGGATAGATTAGCTGTGAGCAGAGTGTGGGGGAGGGCATTGGCATTCCCAACCACCCAAGACCCAACAACTAACAGAACACAAGTCTTCGGGCTTATAATTGTTGTGTAATGAAGTGGGCGGCTGATGGCCACAGCACGATCATATGCCATGGCAGCCAAAATATAGCTGTCTGTGTTACCCAAAGCTATCATGAAATACATCTGTGTTAGGCATCCCCCAAAGGAGATGGATTTGCTGCCCAAGAGATGGTTGACCAGCATCTTAGGGATGGTTACAGATGAGAAGAAGATGTCAACTAAGGACAGGTTGGCAAGGAAAAAATACATAGGGTTGTGAAGGCGAATGTCAGAATGAATAGCCAAGATGATGAGCAGGTTTCCAGTCAATGTGATGGGGTAAATGAACAGGAAAAGGAAGAAGAAGAAATCTTCCTGCTTCTGCTGATCTGTAACACCCAGGAGGATAAATTCCAGGGTAGAGGATTGGTTTTCTTCCCTCATGGCTTCTTCAGCATGAAAGGGAGAGGAATGTAGAATTATTAGTGCATTTATAGCATGTAGTCATCCTTCATATCTATTACTTCTGACTCAATTGATCAGCTGTCTCTACCCCTGGGCCCACTAAGTACAGAGATATCCAATACTTTAGGGAAAAAATTAAGGAGAAAGTCCTGTTGCTCAAAGGGAATGACTATTTGTCATTCGTACTGGACAGTTATGTCTAACAAGTGAGCAATCTGTGAATCAGAAGTGCCCATACTCCCTGATCCCAGCACCACTGCTCAAACATTTAATCATTTAATAAGTTGTTAAATTTCATTTTCCCTAGTCTAGGCCTCATGGAGAAATCTTAAGTACATGACCAATATAGTTATCCATTCATTCAACATATAAGACATAATCTCTCTTCTCAAGGACTTAAAATTCAATGGAGAAGTCAGAAACATACACTGATTTTATTACACTTCCTAAAGAATGGGCAGCATTTTGAAGTTTTTGACAAAATACTCCAGTGCAAAGGGTCTATTGGTGAAAGGACCAGCACAGAAATTAGAAATTGTTCCATTGAACAAATGCAGAATGTTCTCAGAGTCCAGGAGGTAATGGTGACTACCTGGGGAGATTATATATTGCAAGGAACATTGGATTTAGGTTCTACCAAAGCCTATTGGATTTTCTTACCAGGTCTCTATTTTCAAAGTAAACTTTCACTACTTCCTTTAATAGATTTTATCTTCTTGGAAAAATCCTCAAATATATGTAATCACAATGCTTTTCCTTTTAGTCTTCTCTTTCTTTTTTCTGTTTGAGACAGAGTCTCACTTTATCACCCCCAGTAGAGTGCCCTGTCATTACAGCTCTAGGAAGCAATCCCTAATTCTTGGGCTCAAGTGATTCTCTTGCCTCAGCCTCTTGAGTAGCTGGGACTACAGGCACCTGCCCAAATGCCTGGCTGTTTTTAGAGATGGGGTCTTACTCTAGCTTAGGCTGGTCTCGAACTTGTGAGCTCAGGTGATCCACCCACCTTGGCCTCCCAAAGTGTTGGGATTACAGGAGTGATCCACTGCACTTGGCCTTCTCTTTCTGTTCTTAATTATTTCTTTGGTGACTCATACAACTCCATAGCAGCTTCAACAACTGGTGTAAAGTCTCAGGTTTGTATCTGTAGGCTTGATCTCTTTTCCCTGTATTTCCACATTCAGGCATCCTGCCAACATGTCTGAACAAACAGCACATACTGCATATTCAATATAAGATGATTGCAAAAATTTCTTTTGTGGGGGGGAAATAGGTCTTGTTTATTTTCATATCTTCTGGATTATTGTAGAGATTGGTTCATTATATGCACCAATGAGTCTTTACTCAATATTTATTGAGTCAAATCCAGGTTTATTTCTTGCATTCCCCACATGTAGGATGCTCATAAGCACAATCACCCACTTTAGGTCTCATACTTCCACATCTAATCATGTTGATTTCTCATTTAAAATAATTTCATGATTCTGCATTCCTAATTATGGTAATGCTTTAGCTTAGATCATCATCCTTTTCTACCTGAATTAGTGTAATGCTAACTGAGCTTGACTACAGGTTCTCTCTTTGATCCATCTTTAAGGTGACCAGATTTTAACAATGGTAAAGTGGGACACCATTGACCCAGGGGGTGAGAGTGGGGTTCTTAATTAAAAATTTGGTCTATGTGGAGCAACAAAAATTTTCATAGAACGTAAAAGTAGTATTGTAATATATATTTTTTAATTTCAACATAAGTACAATTTACAAATATAATACATTAAAAAATTATGTATAGTATTATTTTATTCTTTGGCATATTTCTCATTTGAATGAATTTTTTTTAGTAGATTGCTGTTGTTGTTTAAAAGGTCATGAAATTTTTCAAAAGAATTTGATAAATTATATTTCACACATAAAATGGCTTTCAAAGTCTCAACACTTAATCGTGATTTTTCTGATGTCCACACTTTATTTATTGTAGAAAAAACACATTAAGTCGCAGCATTGGTTCCTGGTAAGGACAGCGCGTATCCCACAATTTTTAGTGCATTATTATATGGAACATGGTTTGTTTCAAAATGATGAAATATTTCTAACTATTGGTTCTCTACTGTGATTTTTGCTGATACCCAAGAGTTAACCTTTTCCTTATCAATATTTTTTTTTAATAATGATACCTCGTAAGTTGTGTCACTTTTAAGGCTGGTGCTAGACTTTTTGCCACCACTATAAAATATAAATAATATGAGTACTGTCTGCTAAATTCATGAAATAAATAAAGAAATAACCTAAATTATCTGAATAGCTGATTTGTTGACATCACTTGTTTAACTAGCATGCAGTACGATGTGTATTATCTGAGAGACAGTTACAAAATGTTTTCGTTGTTGCCAATGCCAAAAAATGCCATTGTTCATTAAGTCCAAACAATGGTGGTCGAATTCTAACAACTGATCAACAATGCAAACTTTGATAAGCAGTTCTCAATAATCAGTTCTCAACAATTATTTGTTATTATTAAAGTTTAACGTTATACAATTAACAAAAATAATATAAAACTCATATCCTGGTGAAATAGCCACATGGCAGCTGAAAACTGTATATTCCCTTCATGTTCTCCTGCTATTCCCTAGCTTGTCATGCATTCTTTCCAAAAATTGGGACTTTTAAAAAATGCTGTGGGATGCGGGACAGATTGTTAAAAATTGGGACTGTCCTGCCAAAAGTGGGATGTCTGGTCACTTTATTAGCATTCTAAGGCATAATAGTTATGGCAGTGACTACCAGCTGCTTAGCCAAATCCACTGAAGCTCTTCTTCCTGTATGCATAGTTAGACTACATTTCCCAGACTACTGTGCAGTGAAGAGTGGTCATGTGACTGAGATCCAGCCAATTCCCTCATGTGTCACAGTTCTGGGCTCCTCCTCTTTACCTTGTGCTTGCTAATTGGATGCAAATTTCACATTCTGAGAAAGCTGAATGGGATAATGGAGACACTTCACAGAATGAGCTTATGTTCCTTGTACTTCATATACAGGAGAGCTACCCTCCACCAAAAATACCTACTGGAATTGTTATGTAGAATAAAAATAAATCTTTATTCTGTTTAAGTCATTTTACATTTTTGTGATCAATTTGTAATAGTCCATGATACCATAAGTAATACGCTAATTTTTCTAAATCTATAATTAATTCAATCAATTCTCAGTGTCTCATACTGTACATGTGTGAATCATACACTAGGCATGGGAGTGTCTAATTATCTTTATCATATCTAACTATGCTGTGCTTTCCCATCTCTGCACCTAAAGAAGTTTGATTTGCTCTCCTGAGATGCCTTTTCCTTTCTGCACACAAAATTGTACCTTTGGGTTCAAAGGGTTCAGTAAATCTGGAGGGCTCTGAGACTATGGTTAACTCATGCTGTATGGAAGTGTGAGATTTCAAAGGTGATGTTCTTGGCATCATGGATACTAAGCTGTTGTTAGCAGGTCCCATTCCTATTAAAACATATAGAACAAAAGGATAGAATTCACAGAAAATATGATTGCCTCCAAAGAAAACTCAAGGGAATCTCTAAATGAATTAAGATATTTCAGTTTGTTTGTTGTAAATCAGTATTTTTTAAAAAAATACTGTTCTTATACTTAAGTAACACTAAATTAGAAAATATAATTTTGGGCCGGGTGTAGTGGCTCACACCTGTAATCCTAGCACTTTGAGAGGCAAAGGCAGGAGGATTGCTTGAGGCCAGGAGTTTGAGACCAGCCTGAGTAATAGCAAGACTCTGCTTCTACAAAAAATAGAAACATTACTTAAACAGAATAAAGAGTTATTTTTCTTCTATAGGCATGGTGACAAATGCCTGTAGCCCCACCTACTTGGAAGGCTGAGGCAGGAGGATCACTTGAGCCCAGAAGGTTGAGATTGCAGTGAGCTATGATGATGCCACTATACTCCAGCCTGTGACAGAAAAAAGAGAAAAGAAAAAAAAAAAAAAAAGAAAGAAAAGATAATTTTAACAAAGACTTCTCATTCAAAATAGTAGTAGAAAATTTTTAGGAATCTAGAAACAAGTCTAACAAAAGAGGTCCAAAATTGGTTTCAAAAATTAATAAGCTTCACTGAAGGACAAACAATAATCTAAAAAAATGGGGAGATAAATTATTTTAATGGAAAACCTTTATGTTGTAAACATGTCAGTTCTCTTCTAATTCATCTCTAAATTCAAAGCAATCTCCATCCAAATACAACAGCTTCTTTTAAACAGGGAATTGTGCAAACTTATCCAAAAATTCATGCAAGAGAATAAAGAGCTAAGAAGAGCTAAGGCAATTTGAGGGGAAAAAATTAAGGAAGAAGGAATTGTCCCATCAGGTATAAAAATGATTTACTGTGATAACACAAACACTGAAGTAGCACTGGCTTAGAGACAGACAATAGACCAATATAATAGACTACAAATCCTGGACACAGATTCAGCATTTCTCAGGTGGTCTATCACATGAATTGGTTTTGAAATAGGTAGAGAAATGATAGACTGATTACTTAGCAGAGTTCTGGGACAATTAGTTACCTACAAGTGACAAATAATATAAAAAAAATTCCTAATGTATTAATTGTGAAAAGCAAAAGTTCAAAAATTTAAAGGAAAATATATGTGTGATCTCAGGGTAGGCACAAAATGCACAAAACACAAGAAAAATATTGTAAGCTTTGACTACTTTAAAGCCCTGGCATGAAAAAGACATCATAAAGAAAGAAGAAAGTCAAGTCATGGCTACAGATATCTACTACACACTTATTCATTAAGGATTAATATTTCATGTAGAGAGGAATTCTACACACTCTTAAGAAAAGGAACAAAAATACAGCTGGAATTAATGGACAGTAAGTTTTAATTGACAAATCACAAAAAAGAAATTGGCATGGCTAGTAAGTAAAAGAAATGAGCTTAAATTAAATTAAAAATAAAACAAAATTTTGTATCTTTCACTTTCCATTGATCAAAATATAAAATTCTGAGAATTTTAAGTGTTAGAAAGGGATGGAGAAATGAGGACTGTATTACATTTGGAAAATTGATAGCCCACATCTAGAAAAACTAAAATTCATGTACCCTGGCCCTGCAATTATGCTTTCTGATTAGCCCCTAGAGAAACTTAACATACGAGTTCAAGAAGATAAGCACAAGATAATCTCAGCTCCTCTGGGGACCAGGATGATCCCTTGAGTCTGGGAGTTCATGACCAGCCCTGACAACATAGAGAGACCCTATTGCAAAAAAAAAAGAGACATGCACAAGGATGTTCATTATTATATATGAAACTTACTCATAGAGGAATGGATAAGCAAATTGTGTTATTTTATTAATTTTTCTGTACGATAGTTAAAATGAATAAATTCACATGGATAAATTAGAAAAAATAATGTGATAATAAAAAGCAAGTTGCTGGAAAATATATGACATCGCAAAATATATGTAAATTTTAACATATAAAATGATACACTCATATGTAGTAAAAGTATAAATCCTAATGGAAGAACATTACCAAAAGTAGAACAGTGGTTATCTCCTGAGTGAAAGGCAGAAAAATAAGATTCGTGATGGGAACAGAGAGAGCTTCAAGTGTATTTGTAGTACTTACACTAACAAAAAAAAAAAAAACTTGGAGCAAATATGACCTAGTGTTCCATTTAGTAGGTGTAAAATTTAGTAGGTGAGTTTTCATTATGTTATTCTCTGTGATGTACTGAGAGTACAATATTTTAACAATATTATAATAAGCAAGTTTAATTTAAAATAAAGATTTCAGATATTTGGTGATGATTTGGTCCAGAATATGGCAATGGAGCTGGGGGCTCTAATCCATGTTTCACTGAAAGTAGGAGAGAGAATTGTCCTTGTGAAGGGGTTGAGAATAAACAAATGCTTGTGTATACTGAGAAGAGGGACCCAAGGTAACAGATGCTTGGATAGATAAATGCAACATAGAAAAGATTCAGGTGGGGGGATTCTGGGAAGATGGCCGACTGGTAGCAACCCTGGTCAGAGGCTCCTGAACAAAGGAAGAAAAACTGGTTGGAATCAGAATCTATGAAGTCAAAGACGGGGAGCTGAGCCCAGAAAGAAGTTCGGCAAGCTATAAATCCAAGGAAGATCATTTAAGAACATAAAAT
>NW_003852540.1:2763073-2772017 GCF_000181295.1 Otolemur garnettii | reverse complement strand
AAAAAAAAAAAAAAAAGAAAAGATTCAGGTTAGAGGAAGCAAAACAGAAAGAGGATTAAGTAGTAACAGATTTTAACAATCTTTTGGTAGTGTTATTTAATGGTACAATGCTATTCTCTCCTCCAGCTCATTCATTTTGGTGCACCCACTGTTTGTCCCAGTAGTGATTTCCAGCTTCCTAAACTCTGTATTGCATGTCAGGTGGCCAGACCAGTTATCCCAGTTTCATCTCTCTCTTCCAAAAAGGGGATGATGATGCTCACTTCCAAAATCTTCAATCCTCAATCTGTTCATACTCTTACATCCTTCTTCCAGTGTAGCCAAGGGATAGTGGAGAAATCACACAAATTTGGGACTAGAATTCATGACTTTCAATTTCATTTGGACCCTCACACTCTTCAGCAAGCCTCCTTCCCCTCATTACCTACAGCAGTCCATCAGACTTTCTGTGACCCCTAGGTGACTACTCTCCCAGAGACCTTCACTGAAGATCTCTCTCTTCACTGAAAAATTTAAACGAAGAGGGGAGTGTTTCCTCAATATTTTCCATTATATTTTCCAACACATCATTTTTATGAACCTACCTCCATTCTTTTCCTCCCAACACTTAGAAGAAAAGTGTACTTACATTCTGTATTTTCTCATCCTTATCCTCCATTTCCTCAGCTATTTGCTCTATCCCTTTCTCCTGTATTTTCTCTCTCTGTTATCTACTTCAACACCAGTTCTTTCCTTTTAACTGGCAAACATAATGCAGCCTCTTTAGTCACTCTATGAAACTTCTTCAATTTTGTAACAACCACTCTTTTTATCTTTGTCCTTTCTATTCTATTTATTTTTGTTTATAGTGACATCTGTTTACTGGTTTGAAAAATATAATGTACAAGTGTCATTGTATCTATTTCTTTAAAATCACTCACTCTTTACTCATCAGTTAATAGATAAAAGTTCAAGTGCCTTATCATGGAGAAAACCTCAGGGACATAAAGAACAGTGGAAGGTAAATTCAGGCAAAAATGTGTTATACATCTTTATCAGGAGCAGAAGGTACAGTACAGGTCACAGAGCAGGAAGACACAAACTTGGAAAATAAGTTTGGGTTTTATATTATGGAGTATTTCGATCTAACTCAAGGATTTTATACTCTATTCATTAGGTAGTAAGAATTAGTAGAGTGTATATGGGTTCTACTACCCCTTTCTGGCAATAGAGATAGTCATCATTTTGTTTCATGTAAGTACAGATATTTGAGCCTGTACGTTAAATGACTAATGAATGTGGCAAAGTTTTAGTTTGATTTTTTGATAGTGAAATATATCTTTAATGTGTTTAGAGAAAATAATTTTTTAAAAATTAAAAATTTATTCTTGTATATATTTATGGAGTACAATTTGATTTTCAACACATAACTATGTTGTAAAATGATCCAGTCAGATTAGTTAGTGTATCCATGACCTCACAGGTTCATGATTTCTTTGTAGTGAGAACCATTGTAAACTTCTCTTCTAGCTATTTTGTAATATACAATATTTTATTTTTAATCATAGTCACTCTGCTATGCACTCAAATGGCTGAATTTATTCCTCATACCTAATTGTGACTTTGTATCCATTTAGCAACCTTTTCCCATCTTCTGCTCCCTTCCCTTCTCACTCTCTGGTAAGTGACCACATTATGAATGACAATCTAGTGCAAGGACAACCACAAGGTGAAAAAAATAAGAGTGTTTGAGAATGTAAGACAAAGTTGCACCAGAAAAAGAGAAATGGTTGGTCTAATCAATGTAAGAACTAAAGAAACAAGGAATAAGAGAAGAGGTTTCTGAGCACAAGGACTTGAGGATAGAGACACTCAGAGCTGGATATTAGAGTATTGTCACATATAATTTATCTGGAAACACTGGAGAAAGAGGTAAAAAGACCCTTCTGCCACCAGGGAAAGCAGCACCTCCAAAGGTGCAGCAACATGAATTCTGGAGACAGAACCTTGAGTTCACTGGAATGAAGCCAGAGTCTCAAACATTGCTCCACTACTACCCACATTCTTGGAAAGTGTTGTCCTTTGAGGTATCAGTCACATGAATGTGATGGTGCTGAGGACAGTTTTTCTGGGACAAAAGTGAGCAAATACTTTCCCTTGTCATCTGGTAGCAGCATAAAAGGCCAACATACATATTCTGAGTGCTTTGAGACTTCCCTGATAGTCTGGCTCATCAGTGCTTTGACAGTGAAATTATCATAAGTTTCCAAAGGGACCCATTAATATGCACCATTTAAAGCAAAAAATGGAAAGTGGTTTTTAGGTCCTCCAAGAAAATACACTTGTGCTGGTGTTCATATACACTTCCTCCCACCCCCATATACACCATAGAAGGTAGAAAGAGCTTAAAGACTGAGAAGATCAAATCAGAATTATTCCTTCCTGACCCTGTTTGTTATAGACAAACACCCAAAGAGAAGCATTATCAGAAAGGTCTCTCTCTCTCTCTGTCTCTCTCTGATCTGATCTTCAGAACTTGGGTCCTGAAGTCAGGCCAAGAGTTGAGTCTCAGTTTTGCTAATACCTCTCTGTGTGACTTTTGGCAATTCAATTCACCATCTTTTTCACATTTGATAAAATGACACGATAATTCTACTTACCTTGCAGTGTTTTGTGAAGGTCAGAGGAGATAATGCATGTAGTGAAGTTTCTGGCTGTCTAACCCTTGCTGTCACTGTCATAGACTCTTTTCTAATGTCTACTGTCTCTCCTACCTGTGGAATCAGTTTGGATGTTACTAAAAAGGGTCCTGGCCCTTGGCTGTCACTCCTCTTCCACAAAAGGAAATTCAACAGACAGTTAGTCTAGCACCAGCTAACATCTGTTTTGGGGGCAGGTGTGTTGGAGAAGCTCTAATGTATTAGTCTGGGGAGCAGGTCATTCTTCCTCTGTCCCAGATGTGCAAGAGATAGGATTGGGATGATTTGGAAGATGGAGCCCCCAGTTACCAAACTGGGGAGCAGAAGAGGCAGAAGGAACTGAGAGCTGTCTAGATGGGGTCTGAGGATGAGGAGTAAGCAAAGCAGGTCAGAGAACAGGGAAAATTAGGAATTAGTCACCAGTTATAAAGTCTCTGGAACATAACTCCTCCAGGACTTCATTCATGCCAAAATCAGAATAATTGTTGAGACTCATTTATATACTCCTTCAACTGTGTCCCATGGGGACACAGCAACTCTTAACTGTGATTATTTCCAGATGGAAGGATGGACAAGAGGTTTTTTGGAGAGGGTGTCTCCAGGGTCCAAGCTCTGAGCTGAGCTATTCCCACTTTTTGTTGGAATGTGATTCCCTCTTCTTTGCTGCTCAGCACAAACTTGGAACCACCTCTGGGGAACTATAAGGATTATGGTGCAATTAAACCCCTAATCTTTCTTTCAGTCTACACTGAAGTCTTTCTGATGTTTAGAGTGCAAAGAAGAATTATATTTTATTCTCTGTAATTTATCTTAAGGAAGATTGGGATAGAAGTTATACTTTCATTAATCTAGCATGTAGATAGTACATAGCCTAATTTTTTCAATTTGTAGAGCTGGAAAGAGCCTGCATGTTATCTAGTCTACTTCATGTACTATCAATCGTCATTATTCTACCATTTAGCACTTCCTGTGGCAGAGAATTCACTACTTTTCTGTAGAAGAGTATGTGAAGATTATGAGTTCTGGCTGGATTTGAATTCTGGCTCTGTCATGTACTGGCCATGACTGACCTCAGACAGTTATGTATTTAATGTACTTACTTGTATCTGAAATGGAATAACACTATCACCACCACCAGCAGCAACAACATTCTCAGGACATTGTTAATGAGGATCCAATGGATTAATATCTGGAAGTTCTTACTGTAAAGACTGGCACATAGCCTGTATGTGGAAAATGTTAACTGTTATTTTACTACCTCTATGTTTTGCTTCTTCTGTACTACTACCTTTACAACCTACCCATTTTTTATTTTTGAGACAGTCTCACTTTGTCACCCTGGGTAGTATTGTGGCATCATAGCTCACAGCAACCTCAAACTCTTGGGCTCTAAGACAGCCTCTTGACTCAGCCTCCTGAGTAGCTGGGACTACAGCTGCTCACCACCACACCCAGCTAATTTTTCAATTTTTAGTAGAGATGGAGTCTCACTGGTACTTACTAGTAGCTTTCAGGCCCAGATAGGATGGCATTCCAGATACACATTTTCTTCCTGTAATCACATTTTACTCTTGGTGTCTTTCTCAGAATGCCTTGCTAGTTGCTCATCTTATTTATTGGATACCCATTAGGGGCCAGGAACTATGCAATGGCATAGAAGAGAACTATGTAGAAACAATGCTTTAACATTTAAATGGTGCAAATATTTTCTGTAGGCAGTAACTACAACTTTCACTAGATTATCAAAGGAATCTCTGACCCTCTGTGACCCAACTCAGTAGAGGTAAAAAAAAAAAAAAAACTCTGTATATGTGAGGGTAAATTTAATCATATATCTCCAAATTCCAGGTTTGGTTAAAATCTCTTCTTTTTAAAAGACATTTTTAAAAAAGAAATGCTCTAAGAAATAGATTCATAGAGTAAGAGAAAAGGAGCAATAACTTAAGTACTTGGAATAAAAACTTAACTTGAAGGCAATTTAAAGAATGAAACAAAAAATTTTTAGAAATTGTCTTCTTCATGTTCCTAAGACATTAAAAATAAGAGACAGTAGAAAAAGAAAAAAGTTACATAAAAATGAAATTGACCCAGAAACAACAGAAATGAATATGGAGCATAAAATTATTTGAATGGTTATTTGGTGCAGAACTGAGATTTCAGAAAATAAAATAGAAATATGTAGGACTGAATTAATTTAGAAGTCTTTCAGAAGGGAGATTATGTATGTAAAAGGGTAGTGTGATTAAGTAAATGAGGTTAAAGCTATGTTAATTAGTAGGATATAAGCACTCTAATTTATACAAATAACACACTGAATCCCACAAAGGCATAAACATATTCGTGATCTATGTATATATTACTTAATAAAAAAATAAAAAGCTGAAAATAAAAACAATAAAGAAGAGAGATCTTGGATATTGAAGAATGATAGTTTTACCTGTATCACAGAAAGAAACCAGATCAAGTAAAACAAAAGGAACAATCGAAGTTACAATAAAAGGTAATTTAATAGAGAACCAAAAACCTGAGCACAAATTGAAAGTCTCATCATATGAAATTAACCCTGATGCATCTTAGCAATATTTTGGTAGTTAATTGATAAGAATAACATTTTTGTGAAGAATAAAAAATCTTATTGCCAGAATAACAGATGGCCTAAAAGGAAATTGAAGTTTGAATTGGGTTTAGATATTTTCCAACAGAATATCCATGCCAGAAACTATTGACATATTAGCATTTTAAGGGGAAAATTTCATAACTCTAAATTCTATGCTGAGGTGGGTTATTTATGTTGTAAATATGTTTATAAAATTTATGAAAGTAACAAAAAATTTCTTTAAAGATAGCATTTTATTGAGGGAGCAGAGGCAAGATGGCTGCAGCTTTCCACAGAGGCTCCCATCTAGAAGGAGAGTTAAAGGACAGAAGTTTAGCAAGTAAGCTGATGGTTTGGAGCTGAGCCAAGAGAGAAGGTTGAAGAACTCACATCAACCCTGCTGAGGCGAGCTGCCACTCCAAGGATATAAACAATAGGTAGAAAATCCATTACCAAGTGGATGGGAGTTCCCTCCTCCACGAGAACAGCTCACAGTATACTTTCTACAAACAAGCGAGCAGAGTTCAAACATCTTCCCATTTTATCCCATGGGAGAGACCCTCTAAAAACCAGGCTTCCTTCCCCTACTAGGGTGCCATGGCACTCTCTTGCCAGGCATAGAACTGTATAAAACTGTATATATTCTCTACCTGCAGTTCTGCACTCCCCTCCACTCTCACCCCAAGGTCTGGAAACCTGTCTCCCATGAAGTCCAGATTCTTGGGCATTTTCTTGAGAGGTTTGGACAGAGGGTGGGCTGTTGCAGGTCTGTGCTGACTCTGCAGCACAGGGGTAAGGAGGAGTTAGTGAACTGAAGGAACTCTATGGGAAAGGGAGAGGCAGTGCCCCCAGGCACAGAGCAGCAGCCACAGCAGTGGGAACAATATGGCTCACACCCCTGGGGATATTTTGTAAGGACACTCCCTATTTCTCTGGGCAACCACACAAAGCCAGGCATCTTCTCCGGTGGCAGACACTGGTGGAATAGAGATGGTAACGCAGGCCAGTAAAGGGTATGCCTGAGGCAGTACCGGCCTAGGTGGAGCATGAGGGGAATTGAAGACACATGCACAGAGACAGCATACTCCCAGGGTGGAGCTGAGCCAGAGGACTGTGTTAGTAAGCCCAAGAAATACCTGGCTCTCAGGGGATCACAGCTAAGACAAAGACAGGCCGGCCAGGGCTAGAACTCTGAGTCAAGTGTGAGCTCTAACTGAACTTGCCCCAATATAGACTGCAGGGGAGACAGAAACTCCAGCTCCAGGCAGCAGCACAGACTGGGGCTGAATCACAGTTTCTGTGAACTCAAACAGCACCTGGTCTGCAGGGTAATGTAGCCAGGACAGAATTACAAATTCTGACCAAATATAAGTGTCAGCAACATCAAACAGGGGCAGGGCTAGAACTGAGTGAACCACCCCAGCTTCCATTAACCACCTGAGGTTGTTAGACCTCAGCTTACCCTGCCAGATGGTGCCAGAGTGCAGAGGCCTGGCCAAGGAGATATAAGATCTCTCTGCAACTCAGGCAGTCTCAAACCCCTGGAGCATCTGCTCATTGGGGGAACTGGCTCATAGCCCTGTGGGGTTACCAGTGACTGGGTGTGACAGAGGTGCAAGGTGGGGAAGGAGTCAGGAGTCATCAACTTTCCCAGACTAATTCATTTGCTGGAGAGGGGGGGCTCTTGACTCCACAACCACCAGAATGAGTCATACTCGAGCTGCCAGCAGACCCCTGCTATCTAGTTGCCAGAGACTTTTTGAACTCCCTCTCTTAAGACCGGGCGCTGACTGGGACAATTGATTTGGATCTTTTGGGCTGGACCAATCACCTGAGGACTATCCCAAGTGGTACCCTGGGTGTGTGGTTGTAGGATGGTTTGATTTTCCTTTTCCAGTTGTTGCCCATGGGGGATGGAGGGACTTAATTGCTGGGATTTCTCCACAACTGAGACTCTTCAACCCAGAGTAACTGATTCACTAGTGTAGGACAGAGACCAGCTGAAAACAAGACAGAGCCACTTAGCCCCACCACATCAAGTAAGTCCCCAGTGTCTAAGGCAGTAGCACCATGCAGGTTCTTTGCAAAGTTGTAGGGGAAAAGGTACAGACACCAGTCACAGCTCTTGGGCAAAGGCCTGGTTAATCACTGCTCCAGGAGTCCCCCAAACCAATATCACCTTATCTGCTCATCTAGCCAAACGGTAAAAAATAATCATGGGATGGAATCAGCGGAAAAACTCTGGTAACATGAAAAACCAGAGTAGATCAACTTCCCCAAGGAACAATACAGTGGACACAACTGAAGATCCTATTCATAGACAAATGGCTGAGTTGTCAGAAATCAAATTCAGAGTTTGGATTGCAAATAAGATCAATAGAATGGAGATAAAGTTGGAATTAGAAATTCAAGGAGCATTTCAAAAGTTGTCTCAAGAATTCAATGAATTCCAAGACAAAATCACCAAAGATTTTGACACATTCAAATAAGACTTTGCAGCCTTCAAAGATCTGAGAAATACAGTAGAATCCCTCAGTAACAGAATGCAGCAAGCAGAAGAAAGGATTTCTGACATTGAGGACAAAGCTTTTGAATGTTCTCACGCACTCAAAGAGGAAGAGAAATGGAGAGCAAAAAATGGATCATTCTCTCAGAGCGCTCTGGGATAATTCAAAGAAAACTAATATTCACCTTATAGGAATTCCTGAAGGCAACAAA
Organism: Otolemur garnettii; assembly: GCF_000181295.1. Classification (NCBI taxonomy): domain Eukaryota; kingdom Metazoa; phylum Chordata; class Mammalia; order Primates; family Galagidae; genus Otolemur; species Otolemur garnettii. The sequence goes on along the minus strand of NW_003852540.1, from coordinate 2,764,025 downwards.
TTTGCTTTGCAAAGCACAGAGGCTCTTCTTCATGAGATTATGAAGGAGAACTTTCCATACATGCCAAGAGATTCTGAAATTCAGATAGCAGACAGTTTCAGAACCCCAGCATGACTCAACTCAAATAAGACAACTCCCAGACACATCATAATTAACTTCATTAAAGTTAATATGAAGGAGAAAATTCTGAAAGCAGCCAGATGTAAGAAAACCATAACCTACAAGGGGAAGAATATTAGAATGACTGCAGATCTCTCTGCTGAAACCTTTCAGGCTAGAAGAGGGTGGTCATCGACTTTTAATCTCCTAAAACAAAATAACTTTCAACCCAGGATCCTGCATCCAGCTAAACTGAGTTTCATGTATAATGGAGAAATTAAATACTTTAATGACATTCACATGTTGAAGAAATTTGCCATAACTAAACCAGTTCTCCAGGATGTTCTCAGACCTATCCTCCATAATGATAAGTGCAATTCTCCACCACAAAAGTAAACTCACTCAGAAACTTTTGATCAAATTCCAACTTCCACAATGATGAAAGGATTAAAAATGTCCACTGGACTTTCAAAAAACTTGATACCCCAAATTCTACCAGGCTTATCAATATTCTTAATTAATGTGAATGGCTTAAATTGTCCTCTAAAGAGGCACAGGTTGGCTGACATGGTACCAAAACTATGCAACTTTGCTGACTTTATTAATTGGTTTTTAAAGTATTTTTTTTTTTTTTTGCATGTGGCTTCTTCAGTGTTTTCTGTACTTAAAACCATGTCATCTGCCAACAATAACAAGTTAATTTCATTTTTCTGATTTAGATGCATTTCGTTTCTTTTTCTTGCCTAATTACTCTGGTTATAACTTATTGTCCTATGTTAAATAGAAATGGCAAGATCAGGCATCCTTGTCTTGTTCCTGATCACAGAGAAAAGGCTTACAGGTTTTTTTTTTT